>NC_080177.1:32001835-32312440 GCF_950295315.1 Erinaceus europaeus
ACATTCATGCTCAAAACTCTACAAAAAATGGGAATAGATGGGAAATTCCTCAAGATAGTGAAGTCTATATATAGCAAACCTACAGCCAACATCATACTCAATGGACAGAAGCTTAAAGCATTCCACTCAGATCGGAGACTAGACAGGGCTGTCCACTGTCACCGTTACTCTTCAACATAGTATTGGAAGTTCTTGCCATAGGAATCAGGCAAGAGAAAGAAATCAAAGGGATACAGATTGGAAGGGAAGAAGTCAAGCTCTCACTATTTGCAGATGATATGATAGTATATATAGAAAAACCTAAAGAATCCAGCAGAAAATTACAGGAAGTTATTAGGCAATATAGCAAGATATCAGGCTACAAAATCAATGTACAAAAATCAGTGGCATTTCTTTATGCAAACACTAAATCTGAAGAAGAAGACATCCAGAAATAACTCCCATTTACTGTTTCAGCAAAATCAATCAAATACCTAGGAATAAAGGTGACCAAAGAAGTGAAAGACTTTTTTACTGAAAAATATGAGTCGATACTCAAAGAAATAGACTGATACCAAGAAATGGAAAGATATCCCATGCTCATGGATTGGAAGAATAAATATCATCAAAATGAATATTCTCCCCAGAGCCATATACAAATTTAATGCAATACCCATCAAAGTTCCACCAAGCTTCTTTAAGAGAATAGAACAAACACTAAAATGATTTTTCTGGAATATGAAAACACCTAGAATTGCCAAAGCCATCTTAAGGAAAATAAACAGCAATAGAGGCACCACGATCCCAGACCTTAAACGATATTATAAAGCCATCATCATCAAAACAGCATGGTTCTGGAACAAAAATAGGCACACAGACCAGTGGAACAGAATTGAAAGCCCAGAAATAAATTCCCACACCTACGGACATCTAATCTTTGATAAGGGGCCCAAAGGATTAAATGGAAGAAGGAGACTCTCTTCAATAAATGGTGCTGGGTAAACTGGGTTGTAACATGCAGAAGAATGAAATTGAACCACTTTATCTCACCAGAAACAAAACTGGATCAAAGACCTAGATGTCAGACCAGAAACAATCAAATACTTAGAGGAAAACATTGGTAAAACACTTTCCCACCTACACCTCAAGGACATCTTTGATGAATCAAACCCAATTGCAAGGAAGACTAAAGCAGAAACAAACCAATGGGACTACATCAAATTGAAAAGCTTCTGCACATCCAAAGAAACTATTAAACAAACAAAGAGACCCTCACAGAATGGGAGATCTTCACATGCCATGCATCAGAGAAGAAACTAATCACCAAAATATATAAAGAGCTCAGCAAACTTAGCACCAAAAAAGCAAATGACCCCATCCAAAAATGGGCAGAGGATATGAACAAAACATTCACTACAGAGGAGATCTATAAGGCTAACCAACATATGAAAAACTGCTCTAGGTCACTGATTGTCAGAGAAATGCAAATTAAGACAACACTAAGATACCACCTCACTCCTGTAAGAATGGCAGACATCAAAAAGGACAGCAGCAACAAATGCTGGAGAGGTTGTGGGGACAGAGGAACCCTTTCACATTGCTGGTGGGAATGTCACTTGGTAAAGCCTCTGTGGAGAGCAGTCTGGATAACTCTCAGAAGGCTAGACATGGACCTTCCATATGACTCAGTAATTCCTCTCCTGGGGTTATACCCCAAGGACTCCATAACACCCAAGCAAAAAGAGGTGTGTTCTCCTATGTTCATAGCAGCACAATTCATAATAGCTAAAACCTGGAAGCAACCCAGGAGCCCAACAACAGATGAGTGGCTGAGAAAGCTGTGGTATATATACACAATGGAATACTATGCAGCTATCAAGAACAATGAACCCACCCTCTCTGACCCATCTTGGACAGAGCTAGAAGGAATTATGTTAAGTGAGATAAGTCAGAAAGATAAAGATAGTATGGGATGATCCCACTCATCAACAGAAGTTGAGTAAGAACATCTGAAAGGGAAACTAAAAGCAGGACCTGACCAAATTGTAAGTAGGGCACCAAAGTAATAACCCTGAGGTAAGAGGTAGACATGCAGCTTCCTGGGCCAGTGGGGGGGTGGAAGTGGTTGGGAGGGATGGGTCACAGTCTTTTGGTGGTGGGAATGGTGTTTATGTACACTCCTAGTAAAATGTAGTCATATAAATCACTAGTTAATTAATATGAGAGTGGGAAAATTAATTGTATGTCTCAAAGTTTTTCAAAACAAAAACTGAAATTTTTCTCAATATATGCAGTGTAATTGATATGCAGACTCTCTCAAAAGCCTAGACCAAGTAGATCAGAAGCAACCAATAGCAGCGCTATATACAAGAAACTGGATACTGTACAGCAAACCGTAACAAAAGGACTTTTCAAAGTTAACCCAATTACCAAATAATGTGATGATAACATTAACTATCCATTGTCTTTTTGAACCCTAAGACAGCAGGAACCTCACATCTCCACTATAGAGCCTCTACTTCCCCCATTCCTGGAACCCTTGGATAGGGCCCACTTTCCCGTATGCCTCTCCCAATCCATATCAAATAATATTGCATCTGCCGATTACAACCTAACCAACACAACGATTGTCACCTCAACATGCTTCACTTTAGACTGTGTCCAAAGACTTCACGTGTGGAATGACAACCCTTCAGCTTCATTACTCGGGTGAGACCTTTCCTTTCATAGTATACTCTAATTCCACCTCAGGTTGTTCACTTTCTAACAAAGTCCCAAAACCTAGATATACACCAGTTTCTGTGAGTGAGAGCATATGTTCACACATATCTGTAAACTACTGCAAAATATATACCTGAGAGCAGAAGTACACTAGAGTTTGCAGTGAGTATCCCCTTAACACTTCCTCTCCACTATTCCAAGCTTTGGGTCCATTATTGCTCAACAATTTGTTTGGCTTTGTATGCTAACTCTCTTTTCAGTCACCAGGTTCCAGATGTCATCAGGATGCCGGCCAGGCTTCCCTGGACTGAAGATCCCACCAATGTGTCCTGGAGCTCTGCTTCCCCAAAGACCCACCCTACTAGGGAAAGAGAGAGGCAGACTGGGAATATGGACCGACCAATCAACGCCCATGTTCAGCGGGGAAACAATTACAGAAGCCAGACCTTCCACCTTCTGCAACCCACAATGACCCTGAGTCCATGCTCCCAGAGGGATAGAGAATGGGAAAGCTATCAGGGGAGGCGATGGGATATGGAGAATGGGTGGTGGGAATTGTGTGGAATTGTACCCCTCCTACCCTATGGTTTTGTTTATTAATACTTTCATATATATATATATATATATAAAGATTTTTCCCAGAGCCATATACAAATTTAACACAATACCCACCAAAGTTCCACCAAGCTTCTTTAAGAGAACAGAACAAGAACTACAATCATTTATATAGAACCAGAAAACACCTAGAATTGCCAAAACATTCTTGAAGAAAAGAAACAGAAATGGGGCATCATGCTCCCAGATTTCAAACTTTATTATAAGGCCATCATCATTAAAACAGCCTGGTACTGGAACAAAAATAAGCAAACAGACCAGTGGAACAGAATTGAAAGTCCAGATATAAATCCCCATACCTATAGACATCTAATCTTTGATAAGGGGGCCCAAAGTATTAAATGGAGGAAAGAGGCTCTCTTCAATAAATGGTGCTGGGAAAACTGGGTTGTAACATGCACAAGAATGAAACTGAATCAACTTATCTCACCAGAAACAAAAATCAACTCCAAATGGATCAAGGACCTGGATGTTAGACTGGAAACTATCAAATACCTAGAGGAAAACATTGGTGGAACACTTTCCCACCTAAACCTCAAGAGCATTTTTAATGAAACAAACCCAACTGCAAGGAAGACTATAGCAGAAACAAACCAATGGGACTACATCAAATTGAAAAGCTTCTGCACAGCCAAAGAAACTATCAAGCAAACTAAGGGACACCTCACAGAATGGGAGAAGCTCTTCACATGCCATACGTCAGACAAGAGACTAATCACCAAAATATACAAAGAACTCAGCAAACTTAGCACCAAAAAAGCAAATGACCCCATCCAAAAATTGGCAGAGGATATGAACAGAACATTCAATACAGAAGAGACCCAAAAGGATAACAAACACATGAAAAATTGTTCCAGGTCACTGATTGTCAGAGAAATGCAAATAAAGACAACATTGAGATATTACCTCACCCCTGTGAGAATGGCATATATCAAAAAGAACAGCAGCAACAAATGCTGGAGAAGCTGTGCTAACAGAGGAACCCTTCTGCACTGCTGGTGGGAATGTAAATTGTTCCAACATCTGTGGAGAGCAGTCTGGAGAACTCTCACAAGGCTAGACATGAACCTTCCATATGACCCAGTAATTCCTCTTTTGGGGATATACCCCAAGGACTTCATAATGCCCTAACAAAAAGATACGTATACACCTATGTTCATAGCAGCACAATTCATAATAGCTAAAACTTGGAAGCAATCCAGGTGCCTAACAAAGTGTGGCTGAGAAAGCTGTGGTATATATACACAATGGAATATTATGCATCCATTAAGAACAATGAACCCACCTTCACTGACCCACCTTGGAGGGAGCTAGAAGGAATTATGTTAAGTGAGATTAGTCAGAAAGATAAAGATAAGTATAGGATGATCCCACTCATAAACAGAAGTTGAGAACATCAAAGCAGGATATGACTGAATTTTGAGTAGGGCACCAAAGTAAAAACCCTGGATTTAGAGTAAGAATGGATGTTCAGAGAGATTCGGAAGATGGCGGAAAGAGAAGCTGCTAGTGGCTTAAGCTCCAACTACATCTACTGGAAACGGTAGGATTTTTTTGCCTTTAGTAGGACAATCTATAAGGGGTCCTAGCGGTATCACCAAGGAGGTGACTATAACTCAATCTGGGTTAGAAAATAGTGTAAAAAGGGAAAAAAACATTTTTTAATTATTATTCCTGAAGCGCACCCCCATCCCTCCTGCCCCCCCCATAACCAGTCCCTGCGGGCAGAGATCTGCTCCTAGCAGGCTCCCCTGTTGAGCTTCTTTCTTTACCAAGATTCCTGTCCCACCAGGGGGTGTCATTCATTCTAATTCTATTCCCTTCTAAAACCTTGGGCCTTTTTTCTTTCTAAATAGCCAATCAGCTGCCTCTGCTCAGGGGGCCTGAGGGAAACTGGAGCCATCCAAGCTGAAGACAGGACAGGTTTTTTACTTTGTTCTATTTTATTATCAATACAAGATGAATACGTATCCCTTTCCCCCTCTCCTTCAGGTTGACCAGAATGAACTCTTAGTGTATTTTCCATTGCTAGGGGATGAGTGTCTTATTCACTGATAAAATAACTTGTTTAACTCTTCCTACCACCCCTACCGATTCTCTCCCTCCCCCCCCCCGCATAGCTAATTAAATAATGAAAAATAAATAAATAAATAACTCTTTCCTTTCACTGCTCTTTCGTTAATGTTATTTTTCTTATCTTTTTTTTCTCTCTCTTTCTTCTTTTTCTCATTCTTGTCATCCTTTCTTCCTTCCTCCTTTGCTTTCTGAATTCACTGATACACATTTGGGAATTATTTTGGGGAAGAAATCTGACTCAGAGTGGACTCTCCTTGCATGTATCTCTGCTCTACTTCCCTTTCTCCTCTAGCTACCCCTAGAATATACAGTGGATAGTATATTTGCATAACTGTCTATTCCTGCTATTCTTGTCTAGTCCTAAGTTTTATTTTGTTTGTTTTTTAGTTTCTTAACAATCAGCTGCCTCTGCTCAGGAGGCTTGAGGCAATCTGGGACAGGTTTTTTACCCTGATTTATTTTATTATTAATATTATATAAAGGTGTATCTCTTTCCCCCCACCTCCTTTAGGTTGACCAGAATTAACTCTTAGGGTATCTTTCATTGCTAGGGGACTGGGCATCTTATCCATTGCGAGAAGAAATTGTTTCACTACTCCTATCTCCTCTACCCACTCTCCCCTTCTCCCTCCACCTAGCTAATTAAAAAAAGATAAAAATAAAAAATAAACTACTCAATTAAAAAACTTTCCTTTCACTGCTCTTTTTATTATCTTTTTTTATTTTCTCTCTCTTGTTTCTCTTTTTTATCTTGTCTTCCATTTCTTCCTTCCATCTTCTTTGACTTTCTGAATTCACTTATTCATTTGTGAATTATTTTGGGAAAGAAATCTGATGCACAGTGGACTCTGTGTGTATCTCTGCTCTACTTCCCTTTCTCCTCTTGCTACACCTAGAATATACAGTGTATAGCAGATTTGCATAATTGTTTATTCTTGCTATCCCTTCTTTCCTTTCTCTTTCTTCTTCACTTGGACATGGTTGCTATTTTTGCATGGACTGGAGACATTGTTTGGCTAACTGGTAGTGGTTAAACTGCTTCAATCCTTGCTTCAGTTGCTATTGTAATTCCTGAGGTAGGTGATTGCATTTGTCATAAAGGTATTTAGTACAGTGTTGCTTGTACTCAAAACACAACAACTGAGGAACAACAGAACATAAAAATAAGAAACACATAAATCAAAAAAATGGGTAGATAAAAAACAAATAAAACTGCAACTACAATGAATGAAGACCAGAGCCCAGAAGAAACTGCAAATCAGCCAGAAGTAACCATAGATAAGAAAAGTGGGAAAGCAATAATAAACTTATTAATCACAGAAATGAAAACAACTTTGGAGGAAAGGAATGGCAGTTTAGGGAAACGACAGTTGAGACCCCCAAGGAAAATGATGATTAGCTTGAGGCAACTAGAGAAATGAAAGCTAAAATAGCTAAAGTGAGGAAAGAAGCTGAGGGAAGAGAAAGCAGACTAACAGAAGCAGAAAACAGAATTAGTCAGACAGAGGATGAGTTAGAGAAAACTAAGAGGTGAAAGAGCTCAAAAAGAGATTGAGAGACCCTGAAAACAACAACTGAGACATATAGGATGACCTCAAAAGAAGTAACATTCATATAATTGGCCTGCCAGAGGAAGAAAGAGAGGAAGGGGAAGGAAACATTCTAGAGGAAATTATAGATGAAAACTTCCCAGACCTGAATAACAGAAAGGACATCAAGATTCAAGAGGCCCAGAGAGTACCAAACAGAATCAACCGAGACCTGAAGACACCAAGACACATCATAGTCACAATGAGAAGAAGTAAGGATAAAGAAAGGACCCTAAAGGCTGAAAGAGAGAAACAAAAAGTCACATACAGGGGAAAACCCATAAGACTATCAGCAGACTTCTCCACTCAAACTCTAAAATCCAGAAGAGAATGGGAAGATATCAAGCCCTGAATGAAAAAGGGTTTCAACCAAGGATAATATATCCTGCTAGACTTTCATTCAAACTAGATGGAGGGATCAAAACCAAACCGACCCTGAAAGTGGTTCTAAAAGACCTCTTATAAACAAGAACATCACTATAATACTTGCAATATATCAGAGCAAACAAAAATTTGTAGAACAATGGCACTACAATACATTAAATCCATAATATCAATAAATGTCAATGGCTTAAACTCACCCATGAAAAGGCACAGAGTGGGGGATGGATCAGAAAACATAACCCAACCATATGCTGCCTGCAAGAATCCCACTTGACCCAAAGAGATAAACACAGACTTAAAGTGAAAGGATGGAAAACTATTATACAGGCTAACAGACCACAAGAAAAGGCAGGAACAGCCATTCTCATCTCAGACACAATACATTTTAAATTAAATAAAGTAATAAAAGATAGGCAAGGACATTACATAATTATTAGACGATCAATCAGCCAAGAAGACTTAACAATTATTAACATCTAAGCACCCACTGAGGGACCATCTAAGCACCTACTAAAGAATTTCAAAAATACATCAATAGTAATACAGTAATAGTGGGAGACTATAATATCCCACTCTCACACTTAGACAGATCAACAAAGCAGAAAATCAACAAAGATACAAGAGAATTAAAAGAAGAGATTGACAGACTAGACCTCTTGGACATTTTCAGAGTCCTTCACCCTAAAAAACTGGAACACACATTCTTTTCAAATCCACATAACACATACTCAAGGATAGACTACCTATTAGGCCACAAAGACAGCATCAAGAATATCAAGAGCACTAAAATCATCCCAAGTATCTTCTCAGACCAAGGTGGAGTAAAACTAACATTTAACAACAAACTGAAAATTACTAAAAGTCACAGAATTTGGAAACTAAACAACATAATCCGAAGAACCACTGGGTCATAGAGTCACTCAAGCAGGGAATTCAAATGTTCTTGGAAACAAATGAAAATGAAGACACTTGGTTTTTTGGTGCTAAGTTTGCTGAGCTCTTTATATATTTTGGTGATTAGTTTCTTGTCTGATGTATGGCATGTGAAGATCTTCTCCCATTCTGTGAGGGGTCTCTCTGTTTGTTTAATAGTTTCTTTGGATGTGCAGAAGCTTTTCAATTTGATGTAGTCTCATTGGTTTGTTTCTGCTTTTGTCTTTCTTGCAATTGGGTTTATTTCATCAAAGATGTACTTGAGGTGTAGGTGGGAAAGTGTTCTACCAATGTTTTCCTCTAAGTATTTGATTGTTTCTGGTCTAACATCCAGGTCTTTGATCCATTTGGAGTTGATTTTTGTTTCTGGTGAGATAAAGTGGTTCAATTTCATTCTTCTGCATGTTACAACCCAGTTTTCCCAGCACCATTTATTGAAGAGAGCCCCCTTCTTCCATTTAATGCTTTGGGCCCCCTTATCAAAGATTAGATGTCCATAGGTGTGGGGATTTATTTCTGGGCTTTCAATTCTGTGCCACTGGTCTGTGTGCCTATTTTTATTCCAGTACCATGCTGTTTTGATGATGATGGCTTTATAATATAGTTTAAAGTCTCCGCTCGATTGGAAGCTTTCCTGCTCTTTATCCCTCTGGGAGCATGGATCCAGGGTCATTATGGGGTGCAGAAGGTGGGAGTTCTGGCTTCGGTAATTGCTTCTTCACTGAACATGGGTGTTGACAGACCCATCTAAGATATGTAACTTTTTAGTGTGGATCACATCATGTTTTTGTGGAATGCCAAACTATGATAAAGAAATTCCTACCTTTCATCATATAAAAGATAGGCACCTCTTAGCAACAAAAAAGCAAATGACCCCATCCAAAAATGGGCAGAGGATATGAACAAAACATTCACCTCAGAGGAGATCCAAAAGGCTAACAAACATGAAAAACTGCTCTAGGTCACTGATTGTCAGAGAAATACAAATTAAGACAACATTGAGATACCACCTCACTCCTGTAAGAATGGCATACATCAAAAAGGACAGCAGAAACAAATGCTGGAGAGGCTGTGGGGACAGAGGAATGCTTTTGCATTGCTGGTGGGAATGTAAACTGATCCAGTGCTGGGAAATTGTGCAGATGCAGTCACATCAGCCATGTTGTCCCCTCAGGCTACTGATAGTTCCCTCAAGAGTAGGGACATTCTCGAGTGCCTGTTCCACCATGTTGTGCCCTCAGGGCATTGTCTATTTCCCTGCAATATTTGGAGTACTTTGGTTACTCCTCCCTCCTCCCATTCTCATGAGAGTTATTATACTATCCTGCAGTGCTATGGTTACTCCTCCCCCTTCCCATTCTTGCGAAAACTGCTCCTATAAAAGCCCTTCTTCTTCCACACCTATCTCTCTTGGCAGCGCTTCACCTCTCTCGCCAGAGCTTCACCTCTCTTGCCAGCGCTTCCCCTCTCCTGCCAGCACTTCACTTTGGTGTTTAGACGCAGGAAAGGTTACTGTGTGAGGCAGCCATTTTCGCTACCTCCACGTGGCCCAACCTGCTTCTCTCGCACCCAACTCTGAGGTGCCAGCGCAAATAAAGATTTGTGTTCCCTCTTTGCCCCAGACCTCCTCTTTCTCTTCTCTGTGGCACTGAATGACAGTCCAGCCTCTGTGGAAAGCAGTCTGGAAAACTCTCACCTTCCATATGATCCAGTAATTCCTCTCCTGGGGTTATACCCCAAGGACTCCATAACACCCAACCAAAAAGAGGTGTGTACTCCTATGTTCATAGCAGCACAATTCATAATAGCTAAAATCTGGGAGCAACCCAACAACAGATGAGTGGCTGAGAAAGCTGGGGTACATATACACAATGGAATACTATGCAGCTATCAAGAACAGAACAATGAACCCACCTTCTCTGACCCATCTTGGACAGAGCTAGAAGGAATTATGTTAAGTGAGTCAAGTCAGAAAGATAAAGATGAGTATGGGATGATCCCACTCATCAACAGAAGTTGAGAAAGAAGATATGAAAGGGAAAGTAAAAGCAGGATCTCACTAAATTGAAAGTAGGGCACCAAAGTAAAAACCGTGTGGTGAGGGGTAGACATGCAGCTTCCTGGGCCGGTGGGGGGTGTGGGTGGGTGGGTGGGATGGGGCACAGTCTTTTGGTGGTGGGAATGGTGTTTATGTACACCCTACTAAAGTGTAGTCACATACATCACTAGTTAATTAATATGAGAGGGGAAAAATTAATTGTATGTCTTGAACTTTTTAAAACACAGACTGAGTCTTCTTAATATATAGGCTGTGTATTTGATATGTGGACTCTCTCAAAAGCCTAGACCAAGTAGATCAAAGGTTGCCAGTGGCACAGCTATTTACAAGATACTGGGTACTATACAACAAACTCTAACAAAAGGACTTTTCAAAGTTAACCCAATTACCAAATAATGTGATGATAACATTGTGTTTTTGAACCCTAAGACAGCAGAAACCTCACATCTCCACTATAGAGCCTATATTTCACCCAGTCCTGGAACCTTAGGATAGGGCCCACTTTCCCGCATGCCTCTCCCAATCCATATCAAATAATATTGCATCTGCTGATCGCAACCTAATCAATGCAACGATTGCCTCATAAACATGCTTCAGCTCAGACTGTGTCCAGAGACTTCACATGTGGAATGACAACACTTCAGCTTCATTACTCGGGTGAGACCTTTGCTTTCATAGCATTCTCTAATTCCATCCCAGGTGGATCACTTTCTAACAAAGTCCCAAAACCTAGATATACACCAGGTTCTGTGAGAGAGAGCATATGTTCACACGTATCTTTAAACTACTGCAAAATATATACCTGAAAGCAGAAGTACACTAGAGTTTGCAGTGAGTATCCCCTTAACACTTCCTCTCCACTATTCCAAGCTTTGGGTCCATGATTGCTCAACAATTTGTTTGGCTTTGTACGTTAACTCTCTTTCAGCCACCAGTTTCCAGATGCCATCAGTATGCTGGCCAGGCTTTCCTGGACTGAAGATCCCACCAATATGTCCTGGAGCTCTGCTTCCCCAGAGACCCAACCTACCAGGGAAATAGAGAGGCAGACTGGGAGTATGGACTGACCAATCAACGTCCATGTTCAGTGAGGAAGCAATTACAGAAGCCAGACCTTCCACCTTCTGCAACCCACAATGACCCTGGGTCCATGCTCCCAGAGGGATAGAGAATGGGAAAGCTATCAGGGGAGGGGAGGGGATATGGAGATTGGGTGGTGGGAATTGTGTGGAGTTGTACCCCTCCTACCCTATGGTTTTGTTAATTTATCCTTTCTTAAATAAAAAATACATTTAAAAAAAAAGAATGCATGTTCAACTTTACAGGGCAGTGGGAGGAGGGAGGATGGGATGGGACACAGTCTTTTGGTGGTTGGAATGGTGTTTATGTACACTCCTATCAATTTGTAGTCATATGAATCACTATTTAATTAATATGAGAGGGGAAAACTTGATTGAATGTCTCAAACTTTTTAAATCACAAACTGAGTCCTTTTAATACATAGGCTTAGTCTTTGATATGTTGAGTCTCTTAAAAGCTTAGACCAACTAGAACAGAAGCAACCAGTGGCACTGCTATATACAAATAATGTCAAAGGACATAAATTATGATAATGTTGTATATGATACAGTAATACTAACAAAGGGATATTTCAAAGTTAAGCCAATTGTCAAATAATGTGATTATAGCAATAACTATCTATTGCCTTCTTAAACCCTAAGATAGCAGGAACCTCCCACTTCATCTATAGAGCCTATATGTTCCCCCAGTTCTGGAACCTCTAGGGTGGTGCTCACTTTCCTGCATGCTTCTCTCAATTCATACCAAATGATATTGCATCTGCCAAACCTAACCTAAACAACAAAATGAGTACCACCTCAGCATGCTTCACTTCAGACTGTGTCCAGAGACATCAGGAATGGAATGTCAACCCTTCAGCCTCATTACTCAAGTGAGACCTTTTCTTTCATAGGATTCTCTAATGCCATTCCAGGTGGTTCACTTCCTAACAAAGTCCCAAAACCTAGATATAGACCAGGTCCCATAAGGCAGAGCATATGTTCACATGTATCTATAAATTAGGGCAAAATATATACCTGAAAGCAAAAATACACAATAGTCTGTAGTGAGTCAGTATCAAGTTCATAATGAAATAGCGTCTACTTAGACTTAGATACCCTCCTCATCTACTTCCTATTACAGTTCTCTAACTCCAAAGCTAACCTCATCAAAGCAAGGACTACAAAAGCTGGAAAAGGGTAAGAGATTGGCATACTTTAACGATGACTCTTTAGTCACTATCAGACCACCACATCAGCTGGGGCACTAGTCAGGCAGTCCTGAGATTCCCAAACAGACATGATGGGCCTAGACCTTGAATAAATCCCTCACTTTATTGTTACTGGTCATTTCCATCAGGAACAACACAAAAGACCCCTTTGTGGGCCCCCAAAGGACCTTGCCCTCAACCTAGATCAACAAAGGTAGAGAATGTTCCACCCTCCAAAGGGATGCTGGACAGTATAATCTATGCTACACCTGAGGAAGATGGGTCCTAATATTGGAGCATCTTGGAATGTTCCTACTTATGACCATAGAATGTGAACTCAGATCTACGGTGATGCAGAGGTCACATAGGCTCATAAGCTGAATATGGGCCCCAGATCACATCATATCGATGGGGTTTACAATCAGCAATATTTATACACCTTTCCCATATTTGGGAGCTACTCGCTTCCCTGATCCAGATTTCTGGTCCTTCTTCCAGCCATGACATCACCTCCCCAAACAATAATTAGGATCCACCTACATATCAATTTCAGGCTCAGTCAAAAAAACAAAATAAAAAACAAAACAACTTGTATAGCCACAGGCCCTTTGGAATATAACTAAAATATTCCTACTAGCTATTTACAAAATGGAGACCCCCACCCCAACTCTTTATCTGCACTATTGAAGCCTTTAGGTGCATGATTGGTCAACAATTTGTTTGGCTTTCTATGTTAACTCTCTTTTCAACCACCAGATTCCAGATGCTTGCATGATGCCAACCAGACTTCCCTGGACAAACAACCCCACCAATGTGTCCTGGAGCCCTGCTTCCCCACAGCCCTTCCCCACTAGGCTGGGAGTATGGGTCAACCTATCAACATCCATGTTCAGCGGGAAAGCAATTACAGAAGCAAGACCTTCAACCTTATGCATCCCACAATGACCTTGGGTCCATACTCCCAGAGGGTTAAAGAATAGGAAAGCTATCAGAGGAGGGGATGGGATATGGAGTTTGGGTGGTGGGAACTGTGTGGAGTTGTATCTCTCTTATCCTATGGTTTAGTCAATGTTTCCTTTTTATAAATAAAAAATTTTTAAAAAGAAAGTTGTGGTACATATACACAATGTAATACTACACAGCTGTAAGAAATTACTGAATTTTCTCTTTACTGTATCTTGGATAGAACCTGAAAGAATCATGTTAAGTGATATAAATCAAAACGAGAACTCTGGAAGTGGGAATTGTGTGGAATTGTACCCCCCTTTTTTAAATTTGTTTATAAAATGGAAATATTATCAAGACCATAGGATAAGAGGGGTACAATTCCACACAATTCCCACCACCAGAACTCCATATCTAATCCCTCACCCCTTTAGAGCTTTCCTATTTTTTATCCCTCTGGGGTATGGACTCAGGATCATCATGGGGTGCAGAAGGTGGGAGCTCTGGCTTCTGTAATTGCTTCCCCACTGAACATAGATGTTGACAGGTCAATGCATACTTCCAACTTGTCTCTCTCTTTCCCTAGTGGGGTGGGGTTCTGGGGAGGTGTGCCCTATTGTCTTGTCAATATTTTTTATTTTATAAATGAACTGTTTAAAAAAAGAAACCTGGTGCCAGATGGTAGAAAAGGACCTAAGCTGAGGATAAAAGTGTATTGTAGACACCTATCACAAGGAGGATAGAGACTGCACCCATGTGTAAACAACTGTGCTATAACCCATCAATCTGCCAATAAAAAAAGAAAGAAGGAAGGAAACCTTGAGCATTAAGTGACCCTGGTGAAGGACAAGCCAGGATGACTTAGAGTCCCTCTCAATCTCTCCCCCCCCCATTTCTCTCATGAAAATAAGTAAATCGTAAATCTTCTGAAAACAGCAGGCAAGATAAAACATTGTAGTCTGCACAATTATTAGTGCCTGTTATCAATGCCAATCTATACCATAAAATATGCAGACATAAATTATGCCTTCAGACACAGAACAAGTAGGGTTGTTTGCTAGCAAGGATTCAGCCGTCACACTGTCTGAAATGACACTCTGTCTCTTATTATCTGTTTAGAATTTGGACTAAGGTAAACTCTATATTCAATAATGTCTCCCCATAAGAGACAGAACAAGAGAAGACATGAAGAGAAGAAAGCCATGAGAAGATGAGGCAAGAGGGCTGAGGAGATAGCTCAATGGCAGAAGATGGGACAGACATTGTAGTACAAAGCCTCTGAGGAATATCTGAGAATTGCCAGCAGCCACAGGAAGATAAGAAAGAGAACAAATTCTCCCTCAGATTATAGAGTAATCAACCATTAAAACCCCTGAATTTTGAAATTCTGACTTACTTTAAGCTGCCAACTGTGTCAGGGTAACTCTAGGAAGCAAATAAACCTTCTGGAGACTCATTGTCCACTGGACAAAATTTGAATTCTTTCACTTGGTTGTCAAAGTTTTTGATAACTAAGCTAATGATTGCAGAACTTATCACTCATCACTCCCCAACATCAATCGCTCAGTTGCTGATGTATTCATCTATTTCTGGTTCCCCAAGCATAGATCACCTCCAGACCTCTACATAGAGTATTTCAACTCTGTGGGACAATTGTTCACCTCTCTTCTGACTAACATCGATACCGTACTCTTCTGAAAGCCTTTCTTGTTCCTCATGACCAGGCTGGATTCTTCTACTGTGTGTCCCCACCCACCGTGTCCTTGACAGCTTTTTGAACAATTCTCAAATGTTAAATTTAAAACTTTGTGAGAATAAGGACTATGGTTCAGTTTCTTATTATATTCTCAGCAGTTGGCATAGGGCAAGTACTCAATAAATCTTTGATGCCTGAACAAACGTTTAATTCTTCTCTCTCATACAAGACCTTGACACATGCATCCATTGGTAAAAATTTCTAGAAAAGGAGTATGTCTTTAGTGGGTCAGTAGCACTAACAATACAGGATATGATCTATATAAGATCAAGCCATAGAAAGAGAGTTCATGGATGAATAGAAACATTTATACTTTGTACTGTTATCATTTGTTAGAAAAACTAAATTTTTATTTTCAATAATCTATATTTTTTCTAGTTTGAAACAACATGGAATTACATAACATCTGCAAAACAGTAATAGTATTAACAGTACTAGCAGTGATACATTCAGTTCAACAAGGACCTGGATTCAAGCCTTTCCCCTCCCCATGCCCCACTCTCACTCCCCACAAAAGGAAAGCTTCATAAGTGGTGAAGCAATGCTACAGATATCGCTCTTTCTCTCTCTCTATGCCCCTTTCATTTCAGTTTCTCTGTCTCTATCCAATAACTAAATAAAATATAAGAATTGAAAAAGATGAAGCCAACAATATTGATATTTCATCTATTATTTAGGATATGTTAAAGAATAATAATTAAGTCATGCTTGTAGAATAATCTGAAAATGCTAGCAATTTAAAATATTATTACCTATTATTATTACAATTACAATTATTACCTATTATTCATCACTGTTAATATTTTGGAATTTTCATAATTTTTCTTAAATGTGTTGCCACCATCACTATACTATACCATATATTAATATGTGATATTAATGCATTTAATATAGAAACATTCAGAGATTCCACACTGAATACAATATGAAGAGATTATTCAAGATACTTTACAAAATTTCAAGTCAAAACTGAGGGAGGCTCTCATATCTTTCAAAATAACTCTGCTTTTAGAAGACAAAAATATCAACAATCTTCATAGCAGTGATTTAATTATGAATAGGCCTAACATTTTTAGTAGGTACAGATATTTTTTCTCCTTAAGCATGTTTAATTACTACCCCTTTATCTTTTAGTCTTTTGAGTTTCATAAATGAGTATGATATACAAAGGGAGGCTGGGGTATCCTGTCCTGCCAGGAAGACTGGTCCTGAAATGAGTGCAGCCTGCAATGTTTCCAGTTGTGATCATGAGCTGCAAGTTCAGACCAGTAGGGCTCAAAGATTGCACAGGCTCTGGTGCTAAGTATGTATATGGATCCTGGGTTAGATGGGTGGAAATAAATAGTTAATTCTTTTTTTTTTTCTTTTGCCTCCAGGGTTATCGCTGGCGCTCGGTGCCTGCACTACAAATCCACTGCTCCTGTAGGACATTTTTTTCCCTTTTGTTGACCTTGTTGCTTATTGTTGTTGTAGTTATTATTGTTGTTATTGCTGTCGTTGTTGAATAGGACAGAGAGAGAACTAAAGAGGAGGGGAAGACAAAGAGGGAGAGAGAAAGACAAACACCTGCAGACCTGCTTCACCGCTTTTGAAGCAACCCCCCCCGCAGGTGGGGAGCCAGGAGCTCCAACTGGGATTCTTAAGCTGGTCCTTGTGCTTTGTGCCATGTGCGCTTAACCCGCTGTGCTACCCCCCGTCCAGTAAATAGTTAATTCTATCCACTGATTTTTTTTCAAGAATGGAACCTTAGGATAGGGCCCACTTTCCCACATGCCTCTCCCAATCCATATCAAATAATATTGCATCTGCCGATCACAACCTAGTCAACGCAACGATTGCCACCTCAACATGCTTCAGCTCAGATTGTGTCCAGAGACTTCACATGTGGAATGACAACCCTTCAGCTTCATTACTCGGGTGAGACCTTTCCTTTCATAGTTTTCTCTAATTCCATCCCAGGTGGATCACTTTCTAACAAAGTCCCAAAACCTAGATATACACCAGGTTCTGTGAGAGAGAGCATATGTTCACACGTATCTTTAAACTACTGCAAAATATATACCTGAAAGCAAAAGTACACTTGAGTTTGCATTGAGTACCCCCTTAACACTTCCTCTCCACTATTCCAAGCTTTGGGTCCATGATTGCTCAACAATTTGTTTGGCTTCATATGTTAACTCTCTTTTCAGTCACCAGGTTCCAGATGTCATCAGGATGCCAGCCAGGCTTCCCTGGACTGAAGATCCCACCAATGTGTCCTGGAGCTCCGCTTCCCCAGAGACCCACCCTACTAGGGAAAGAGAGAGGCAGACTAGGAGTATGGACTGACCAATCAACGTCCATGTTCAGTGGGGAAGCAATTACAGAAGCCAGACCTTCCACCTTCTGCAACCCACAATGACCCTGGGTCCATGCTCCCAGAGGGATAGAGAATGGGAAAGCTATCAGGGGAGGGGGTGGGATATGGAGATTGCATGGTGGGAATTGTGTGGAGTTGTACCCCTCCTACCCTATGGTTTTGTTAATTTATCCTTTCTTAAATAAAAAATACATTTAAAAAAAAAACATAAAGCCAAAAAAAAAAAAAAAAGAACGGGAGCTACTCCTTGCCCTAATCCATCTTTCTAGCCCTTTTCTCTACCCTGACACTATTCTCTCAGGCAATATTTTTATCCAACTTTATCCTAGCTATCAAAATTGAACAAAAACTACCATAATCATGAGACACTAGAAACATTCCTAAAATGGACTTACTAGCTTCCTTCCACCCTAAAGTCCATAATCTCATCTGCTCTATTCCTTTTTTTTTTTTTTTCCAACATGATGCTAGGGCTTAGATCTGAGGTTTCATACATGGCAAAGCATGTGAGCTGACTCTAGCATTGGGGGCATCCTTTATTGACGTTTCTTAGAACACAGATTGTTTTTCCCAACAGAACCACAGCCTTTATTTTTAAGCTGGAGATATCTGTCTTCAATTATGTCTTTGAGGATTCAGTACATTGGCAAGGAAAACAAGTAAAAACAAAACAATGGGATGACATTGAACTGAAAAGCTTCTGTACAATAAAAGAAAGTATCACTAATTGTGTCTTTCATAAACTTTCTGTTCCAAATGTTGTGTCTATCTTAAATTGAGCTTCTAATTCTTTGAATACTAATTATCATTTTCTTTCTTTTTTCCTCTGTAGTCTTGACATCTCTTCTTAAATAAAGCTTTTATTCATTTTCACTTCATTAAATAAGTGTCAGTGTGCTTTTGACCACTATAGCGTATGCACTATCATAACTTGAGCATCTGAGTCAGTGGCAGACTCTGGAGAAGATAATGCTTTTCTTCCTCAGTTTCAGTTGAATGGTAGTGAACACTAGGAGTGAGTACAAAGCTAACCAAAGCAGAGACCAATCTTTGATGAAGTTTGATTATTTCAACATAGCTCCCATAAGCTATGTTTAATTACTACCCATTTTTATACTTTTCTGTGTTTGTGAAAATTAGTAAGGAATCTAAAAAGGCATGCTAGTTTATATACTTTCTACCTGAGTAGGGTACCATAGAAATGGCTCAAGTTGGCAGAGATATGGGACAATAAGAATTGTGGGATATCTAGGTTAGCGACAACTTCACAACTGGATCAGAATTTCAGTCTGAATGGAAAGTGTTCAGGTCTGGAATAGTTTAGAACTAGAGCAGGGTATAGCACCAGAACAGAACAAACAGCATCTTCTTTGAAAAGGCAACCATTACCAATTTGCTATAGGACCTTAATCCCACTGCCACAGAGTGGGAACTCTCCTTCCTATCCTCCAAAAACATAAATGGAAAAGCCCACACAAAGCAAGCAGCTTGTAAAAGCCAACCAAAACAGGGGCCGGGAGGTAGCGCAGCGGGTTAAGCAAAATGGTGCACGCAAGGACCGGCGCAAGGATCCGGGTTCAAGCCCCCTGCTCCCCACCTGCAGGGGATGGGAGGTCGCTTCACAAGCAGTGAAACAAGTCTACAGGTGTCTTTCTCTACCCCTCTCTGTCTTCCCCTCCTCTCTCGATTTCTCTCTGTCCTATCCAACAACAATGACAGCAGTAACATCAAATAATAATAATAACAAGAGCAACAAAAGTGGGAAAAATGGCATCCAGGAGCAGTGGATTCATACTGCAGGCAGTGAGCCCCAACGATAACCCTGGAGGAGGGGAAAAAAAAACCCAAAGCAAGGCAAACAGACTAAGCATGCAAAGTTGGGCACATCAAGGGGAAACACTGTTGATAGCTTCTTCCAAGAGGGAAAAAAAAGAGGTAAAGGAAGTCAAGCAGCTACAGTAAGGTCCCCTCACCCCACCCCAACCCTGGGAACTTTACCAGCTAGATTAAGCAGAAGGAGAGCAAGGAAAGATATTAGAACTCCACCACAGAGGTAAACTGGCTATCAGTTTGTTGTTTTTTTGTTAGTTAGTTTGTTTTGTTTTGCTTTTACCTCAAGGGGAGGAAACAGTAATAGAGAAGCCAGTTTCATAGCTCAGTTTTCCAGTTTGCCTGCCCCAGTGTGTGTGTGGTGAGGGAAGTAGAGGGCTGACTGGTGACAAACTGGGTACTCTATACCCAATTTTAGGAAGACCAGCTCCACATCTGGAGGAAGGAGAACTGCTCCTGCACTTTCCCTGAGTGCAGCTCCCCAGAGGAGTCAGTTTACTCTCCCTAGGTGAACATTCCTCTTCTCCAGTTGCAGTCCTAACAGGGGTGGGCACTCTGTGTGGTGACATGGCAGACTGTAAGGGGAGGGGGTCCATGGACCATCCTCTGGAAAACAGAAAAAATAATGAGTCCCCACTACTGGATGTTTGGAATTGGATTCTGTAAAGATAGTCTGAGAAAGAACTGTGGTGTTTTGCACTAAAGCAAGAGATCTGGGAGGCTGAGGGTTCAGGTCCTAGAACCTGATGGCAGAGGAGGACCTAGAGAGGGACAGAGTGTTATGTGGAAAACTGAGAAATGTTACTCGTGTACCAACTACTGTATTTTGCTGTCGACTGTAAACCATTAATCTCCCCTCCTAATAAAGGAAAAAAGAGAGAAAAAGAACTCATATTGACTAGAAAGCCACAGTCCAGGGGTCACAGCCCATACTGTTTCATTCAGAAACAGTTTACAGAGGCAGTTCACAGAGGGCCTGGAGCCAGGCCTCAATCTGTGGCCCAGTTCCTTCCCTCCAGTGCTGACCTATTTGGCAGTCTCCACAGAAAACTCTTTCCCCAGGCCTGGGATATGTGTAAAGTTGTTGCTTTGGGTGAGGGAGTGCACTACTATAGGACAGACACACCTGGAGGTCTGCGGCTGTGCTGAGTTCTCCACCACTTCTCCAGACCTGTGAGAACTTGGGATGGGGTAGGGTCAATTCCAAACATATCACACCAACCTATTCTATAGAAACTTTGCTCTCTTCCCAATATGGCTCTTCTGAAAGGCTAAAAAACTACCTCCCTCCACTGAAGTTACACACACACACACGCACACGCACACACACACACATCTAGGGTGTGGCTAACCCATTCTGGATTTTGTTTGTAGGCTCTTGTGTGCTCTGTTGTTGCTGGGGTTTTTGTTTATTTACTTTTTCTTTTTCTTTTCTTTTCTTCCCATTCTTTTCCCTCCCTGTTTTCATTTTCTTGTGTGAGGGTCCATTTTAGATTGCTTTTTCCATGGGTGAGGGTATAGGAACTTTTGTATGTTTATTTCCTGTTTGTGTTTTGTTTTTTCTTTCTTTTTTATTCTCTGTTTTCCTGAAATCAGGAAAACCCACCCAGCTCTGCCGAAGCTACACTCATCCTGAAATCTTCCCACTTGAGGCAGCAATGCCACCCTCCAGAATAGCATCTTCCTCCACTATAGAGATCTCTGACCCTCTTCAACTTCATTGGCTAACATTAAAGCTCACTTTTGGAGGAGACACTACCTATCCCTGACATCTACAATACTCATAGAGCCCCTCACCATATCTGTCTCCAAGTCAGAGTCTTCCTGGCATTTCTTCTAACTACTTTTTAAAAATATTAATATTTTATCTTTTTAGAATATTTTATTTATTTATTTATTTTTAATAGAGACAGAAATTGAGATAAAAAGAGACAAAAAGAGAGAGATAAAGAAAGAGAGAGACTGCATTACTGCTTCACCATCTGTGAAGCATTCCTACTGAAGGTAGGGATCAGGGGGTTGAACCCTGGTCCTCACACACTGTAATCTGTACACTCAACCAGATTTACCACCATCCAGCCCCCTTCTATGGACTTCTAATTAGACAAGTTGCCACCTTTCAGTCCCTAACACCACATTCTCACCTCTATACCAGTGAGACACCTGAAAACTTTTTCCAGCTATTACTAAAACAGACCCAGCACAACTAATCCCACTCACTTCAGACTGAAGAGGTAGAAATAACCGGAATCAACTCCTTCACAGCAAAAGGAACTTCACCCCTTAAAGAGCTGGTCCTGGTCTAGACACATCCAAGTCAATGCACCTACTAAACTACTGAAATATGGCTATATTGGGAAGACAAAAGAAACCATCCACATCTTTCTCACCACCCTCACCAAAGGACCAAGATAAGAGCTCTGAAATGCTCCCCAATATGTTGGAGATAGGTAAGCCCACTGAAGTAAACTATGCAGTAGTAGGTCATATAATGCTTGCTAAGTTGAGGAAATTAACAGAGGGGCTCACCAACAATACCAAAGAAATTAATTGTGAAAACATAAGAGAAACCCTGAAACAAGCCCAAATAGAAATCAATGAGCTAAAGGCCAAAGTGGTCAAACTAGAGGGCATGACAGTTGAGCAAAAAGATGAAATAACAAAACTAGAGACCATGGTAGAGGGAGTTAAGAGTAGAATAATTGGAGCAGAAGACCAAGTCAGTGTCTCAGGATGAAGCAGTGGCAACTAAGTCTAAAATAAGAAAACATGAAAAGAGAATGAGACAGTGAAGACAACACCATAGGTTTATGGGTTAGTCAAAAGGAACAGCATTGGCATCATAGGTCTCCCAAAGAGAGAAGTGGGAGAAGGATGAAGAGAATACACTATAGACTAAATATTACCATATGTCTTCCCAAATCTTACCAATAGTAGTGAGATACATGGGGGTCGGGAGGTGGCGCAGTGGGTTAAGCGCATGTGGCGCAAAGCGCAGGGACCGGAGTAAGGATCTCGGTTCGAGCCCCCCGCTCCCCACCTGCAGGGGAGTTGCTTCACGGGCGGTGAAGCAGGTCTGCAGGTGTCTATCTTTCTCTCCCCCTCTCTCTCTGTCTTCCCCTCCTCTCTCCATTTCTCTCTGTCCTATCCAACAACAAAGCAACGTCAACAATGGCAATAATAACCGCAAGGAGGCTGCAACAACTAGGGCAACAAAAGGGGGGAAAAATGGCCTCCAGGAGCGGTGGATTCACGGTGCAGGCACCGAGCCCAGCAATAACCCTGGAGGAAAAAAAAAAAAAGTAGTGAGATACAGACTCAAGAAGTGGCGTCCCCACAGAATCAACTCACAGGTATGTACACCAGGACATACCATAACTAAGCTGGCAAAGGCCAAAAATAAAAAAGGAATCCTAGGGGGCCAAGGTGGTGGAAAACCTGGTTTAGCACATATGCTATAATGCAAAAGGACCCAAGTTCAAGCCCCCAGTACCCACCTGCAGGGGTAAAGCTTTGTGAGTGATGAAGCAGTGCTGCAGGTGTCTCATGGTCTCTCTCCCAATCTCCCCATTCCTCTCAACTTCTGTTTGTCTCTATCCAATAATAAATGAATAAATATATTTATAAATTGGGATCCTAAAGGCAGAAAGAAGAAAACAAACAATAGTCTAAAGAAAAACCTCTAAGATTATCAATAGATTTCCTAGTAGAAACTATAAAGGCCAAAAAAAGAAAACAGCAAGATATTCATAAAGAACTCAATAAGGAAGGATTTCAGCCAAGAATACTCTGTCCTTTTAGGTTCTCATTTAGACTAGATGGAGAGGCAAAACTTATCTCAGATAAGGAACAGTTGAAGGATTGTATCATGATCAAACTTGCTCTTCAAGAAATTTTAAAGGAAATTTTATAATAATAAGTATATAAATATTCAATAATTATATAGGATAAGGGCACTTAATATATTACATCCATAATTTCACTAAATGTCAATGGACTTAATTTACACATAAAAAGGCAGAAAGTAGAAAAGTGAATCAGGAAACACAACCATATGCTATTTACAGGAGTCCCATCTAATTTGGCAGGACAAAAAGGGCTCAGAGTAAAAAACTGGAAAACACATGCTAATGGAAGACACACACACACAAACAGTGACAGTCAAACTCATACTGACACAATACACATTAAGATAGACAAAATATTAAAAGATAGGGATAAACATTATATATTACTCAGAGGAACAGTCACTCAAGATGGCCTAACGACACTTAAAATCTATGCACTATACAAAAGAACACCAAAATATGTAAAGAAACCACTATTAATCTGAGATGAACATCAATAGTAACCAATAGTAACACAACAGTAATAGAGGATTTTAACACCTCTCTTCCCCAAAATAGAGAAATCAAGCAGACAAAAAAAAAAAAAAAAACTAATGAGGGAGGCTGGGCAGTGGTGCACCCAATTGAGCACACGTTACCATACTCAAGAAGTTTGAGCCTTCTTCCCCATTTGCAGAGAAGACTTCATGTGTGGAGAAGCAGGTCTTCAAGTGTCTCTCTGTCTCAATTTCTCTATGCCCTATCAAAATAGAAAGAAAAAAATAATGGAAAAATGCTTGCTGGGAACAGTGGATACATAGTGCCAGACTAAGTATCAGTGATAACCCTGGTAGCAAATAAATGAATTAATATTAATAAAGAAACAGAAAACAAATATAGAGATAGGCATGTTGAACCCACATCTTCAGAGCTTTTAACTCCAATAAAGTGGATTACATATTCTTCTTCAAGAAACATTCTCAAGGATAGGCCATATGATGGGTCACCAAGAGAATATCAATAAGTCAAAGTGAATTAAAATCATTCCAAGCATCTTTTCACAGCACAGTGGAAATAAACTAAAAATCAACCACTAGAAAAAAACACAAGAGAACGCCATAATGTTGAATTTCAGCAGCATATTCCTTAACAATTATTGGGTTCAAGAAGAAATTAAAATTTTCAAGAAACAAATGAAAATGAAGAAAAAGCTACCAGACCTGCAGGATACTGCTAAACCAGTGCTAAGAGGAAAATTCATAGCCAAACCAGCATACATCAGGAAACAATAAAACACCCTACCCCACAACAATGAACCTTTGTACACGTATGAAGGATTTAAAGAAGAACAAAGCCCAAAGCAAATAGAAGGAGATAAATAATAAAAATTGAAGTTTAAAGAAAATTCACTAGACACAAGTAAACAGTATATAAAATCAATGAAACCAAGAGTTTGGTTCTTCAAAAGAATAACCAAAACTGACAGAACCTGAGGTAGACTCACCAGAAAGACAATATTTAAAAATCTGTCCCTTGTATAATATATAGGAATAAATTTAACAAAGGAAGTGAAAGATATGTACACTGAAAATTATGAGTCACAACTGAAGAAAATAGGCAAAGACATAGAGAAATGGAAAGATACCCATGCTCAGGGATTAGAATAATTAGCAGTGTTAAAAATAGCTATACTGCTCTGAGATATATGCAGATTTAATGTAATCCCTATCAGTAATCCAGCAATTTTCTCCAAGGGAATAGAACAAAAGCACCAAATATTTATCTGGAACTGGAAAATACCCAGATTTGCCAAAGCAGTCCTAGGGAAAATAGAACAATGGAGGTATCATGCTTCCTGAACTCAAATTATAATATAGGATAATTATAATCAAAACCTCCTAATATTAGTACAAAAATAGACACACAGACTAATGTAATAGAATTGAGAACTTAGAAATAAGGCCCCACATCTATGGCTAATTAAACTTTGACAAGGGGTCTCAGAATAACTATACACAAAATAAAATTCTAAATGTATCAAAGACATAAACATTAGACCAGAAAACATAAAATACATAAAAGAAAACAAACAACTCCATTAAAAATGGGGATAGGACAAGACAGAATTTTTCCTAAAGATGCTCAGATGGCAGATATATGAAAAAACACTTAAAGTTACTGGTTACTAGAGAAATGCAAATAAAGGCAACAATGAGATACTAATTTATACCTATGAGAACACTTTATGTTAAAAAAAAAACAGAAATAATTGCTGGTGAGAAAACTATTAGTGATTCCTCAAAAGCATCAATACAGGGAGGTAGAAGTGAGAAGTGAGTGAATGCAACTGGGTATGTATGGCTTTTTTGTTGAAGTGATGAAATTATCCTGGAATTGGTGATGGATATTGTATAACTTTGCAAATGTATTGATTTATATATTATTAGTATGGAATATGAATTTTATCTCTAAAATTTTAATTATAACTATGCCATTTGATAGAGTAGAAGAATGTATTAAAAAACATAGTCGCGCAAGGACGGGCGTAAGGAGGCCCCGGCTCCCCACCTGCAGGGGAGTCGCTTCGCAGGCGGTGAAGCAGGTCTACAGGTGTCTAACTTTCTCTCCCCCTCTCTGTCTTCCCCTCCTCTCTCTATTTCTCTCTCTCCTATCCAACAATGATGATAATTACAACAATAAAAAGCATAGTCAATTTGATTTATATTTATTTACTTTGTGCTTAGACATTCAATATTTAGAATTTAAAATAAAGTTTAAATATTACCCTTTATGAAAATTGCAGTCAATATAGCTCTACTATCACATGTGGCACTAAATACAATGAACCAACAGCTATATAATCATAAGTCAAAGCTTGTTTGATGCTGTATTTGAGTCTCAACAAAGTTAGAGACTTTGACAGGGAAATTTACAGTCATTTTCCATCCCATATATATAAATGCTATGGTGAAGAACAAGCATTATATATATCATCTGCTGTAGAAGACAAGGGCACATATGTCAAGAGACTCAAGTGCCATCTGCAGAGTAACTCATCTAATTATTCCAGTAATTACTAAGTTGGAAATCAGATGGTTGTTAAGCTTGGTCACATAGTTCATGTTGAAAACTTCCCCAAAGTAAAATATATTTCACACATGACACTGAATAGCACCATCTGCTGATTTTCAAGCAATGGTTCAAGAATATAGACTATAGAATGACATAGAGAAGTCTCTCCATTTGGTGAAGAAGGGAAAAAAGGCTAGCCAATTACAGTGATCTAACTCATGACAAGAAATTATATGAAGAAGCTAAAACTTTATTTTAAAAAATGGTGAAGAGAAAGACTAGAATTAACTGAGCAAGTATAACTGAAATAATTTAAAAGAAAATATTATTATCTCAATAATAAGCTTATTTGACACTAGTCTGAAAAAATAAAAAGAAATCTCATTAGAAATATTAGGAAAGCCCAAGGTAAATCCATAATCATATTCATTTAAATAAATGTGCTTTTGAGTCTCTATCAACCTGGAAATCAGTATTCAATGACAAAACCTCAGCTTCACTCATCTCTATAAAGGCAGAATAACTTTGAAATCCTATTATATTCTCAGCAGGGTCATGTAGCAAAAATTCTTATCTTGAGCTTGTTTTTGAGAGAATTTCAAGACTGATCTAAAACATGGCAAAAAGATTGTCGACAAAAATACTCAAGAGTAAGCTTCAGAGTTGGTTAGAGATCAGATCTTAATTGCTGCCATCACAAAAGGAAAACATAATTATATGAGTGACAAAGGTGCTCGCTATATACTATGGTGGCAATTATATTACAGATATATTACATCAACACATTGAACATAATCAACTTACACATAATATATGCCAATTTTATCTCAATAAAAGTAATATTTTAAAAGGAAATAAATAAATATTTATTTATTTATTGTTATTTTTAGTTTTTATTTATAAAAAGGAAACACTGACAAAAACCATAAGATAAGAGGGGTACAACTCCACACAATTTCCACCACCAGAACTTCATATCCTATCCCCTCCCTTGATAGCTTTCCTATTCTTTTAAAAAAAATTTTAATTTATATAAAGGAAACATTGACCAAACCATAGGATAAGAGGGATACAACTCCACACAATTCCCACCACCAGAACTAGTATCCCATGCCCTTCCCTGATAGCTTTCCTATTTTTAACCCTCTGGGAGCATGGACCCAGGGTCACTGTGGGATACAGAAGGTGGAAGGTCTGGCTTCTGTAATTGCTTCCCCGCTGAACATGGTTGTTGACAGGATGACCCATACTCCCAGCCTGCCTCTCGCTTTCCCTACTAGGGTGGGGCTCTGGGGAAGCAGAGCTCCAGGACACATTGGTGGGGGGTCGTCTGTCCAGGGAAAGTTGGTCGGCATCCTGCTAGCATCTGGAACCCGGTGGTTGAAAAGAGTGTTAACATACAAAGCCAAACAAATTATTGACCAACCATGGACCTAAAGGCTCGAATAGTGTAGAAAAAGAGTTGAGGAGGTCCTCCATTTTGTATATAGCTAGCCATGACATCATCTCCCCACACAATAACTTGGATCCACCTGCATATCAGATTTCTGGCTCAGGGGAACAGAGAAAAAAAAAACAGTATACCCATAGGCCCTTTGGAATATAACTAAAAGTAATATTTTCAAAAGGAGTTTCAAGAATTCCTGAGCATGATTATATTTTCCAGTAGTGCAGTATAGTACTCAAGCACTGTACTAGAAAGAACAGTGAGCAAACTTAAAGCAGAGGTGACTTGTACACTACAGATGTCTATCATTCAGAGTGATCCAAGTCTAGCTTCTTTTAGTCTCATAACAATGAAGGTACAATAAAAGTTTCTGTTAGACATCACCAGCCTTTGAAAACAATGAAGTTTTTAAAAAGATTTTTTTATTATCTTTATTTATTTAGATAGAGGCAGCCAGAAGTCGAGAAGGAAGGAGGCAATAGAGAGGGAGAGAGACAGAGAGATACCTGCAGCCCTGCTTCACCACTTGTGAAGCTATTCTCCTGCAAGTGGGGGCTGGAGGCTTGAACCTGGGTCCTTGTGCATTTTTTATTATTATTTATTTAAGAAAGGAGACATTAACAAAATTATAGGATGGGGGGTACAACTCCACACAGTTCCTGCCACCCAATCTCTATATCCCATCCCATCCCCAATAGCTTTCCCATTCTCTATCCCTCTGGGAGCATGGACCCAGGGTTGTTGTGGGTTGCAGAAGATGGGAGGTCTAGCTTCTATAATTGCTTCTCTGCTGAACATGTGGTCCTTGTGCATTTTAACACATGTGATCAACCAGGTATGCCACCACCCAGCCCCAACAATGAAGTTTTTCAAAAGCAATAAAAGTTGAAGTTTTTTACCTTAGAAATTATAAGAGTAGAAAGAGTAGGAGATGTGGAAAATTAACATAACTTAATTACATAATATAACTGACAATACATGTTTAAAAACTAAATGAACATTTTTAATTCACTATGTAGTTTGTTCATGGACATAAAAAGAAAAAAGATAAAAGGAAAATAAGGAAAGGAAAAGAAAGGAATGAGAAGGGAAGGGAACGGAAGGGAAGGGAAGGGAAGGGAAGGGAAGGGAAGGGAAGGGAAGGGAAGGAAAGGGACAGCAACTAGCTCTACCATAAAGCAACGATGGTAGGGATAACCCTAGTCTCTGAATGGAGACTGGGGGTATCCTACCCTTCCACTTAAATAAATGTGGTTTTGAGATAAAAACTGGTCCTGAAATGAGTGTGGCTGCAATGTTCCTCAGATGTAGCCATGAGCTATAAGCTCAAACCAATAGGGACTTAGAGGTTACACAGGCCCTGGCACTAAATATTAACATGCATTTACATATGGGCCCTGTAGCAGGTGGGTGGAGGTAAACAGTTCATTATAGACACAGAATTTTTTTTATAAGAATGGGAGTTAGTTCCCTAATCCAACTTTCTAACCCCTTTCTCCACTTTGACACCATTCTCTCAGACAATATTCTCATGCAACCCCAGGCTAGCTACCAAACTCAAGCAAAACGACTATAGTTGTATGTACCCAGGAACATGCCTAAAATGGTTCTTGTAGCTTTCTTTTACGCTAAAATCCCTAAGCTCATCTGCTCTGATCCTACTTTCTGGTTCCTGTTCATTAACCATCTTGTCTCAATTTAGGTCATGCCACCTTCCAGATACCAGGCTGCAGATGCTACCATGACTCCAACCCAAATTCTCTAGGCAGACAACCTCACCAATGTGTCCTGAACCCTTGCATCTCCAGAGCTCTGGACCACTAGGGAAAGACAGAAACAGGCTGGAGGTATGGGTCAACCTGTCAACGCCCATGCTCAGCAGAGAAGCAGCTACAGAAGCCAGAACCCCTACCTTCTGCTCCCCATAAACAACCTTGATACATATTCCCAGCAGGGGAGAAGTGATAGGATTAAGATAAGGGGACTCTGCACTCCAGCTCCATCAGCACCCAGAGAGAGAGAAGGAAAAGGAGAGGGACATATAGAGATAGTTATGATGTCATTACTGGCTTAAAGGGAAAGAGAAGATTGAATCAGGAAAAGAAGGTGCAACTATGTAAACATGTGGACAGATAGTTGTAGAGAAGATGGTTGGCCCATGTTTAAAACTTTAGGGGAACTGTGATGGATTGCAGTGGGAAGAGTGAAGATTCAGAACTCTGGTGGTGGGAATGGTGTGGACTCAAACCCCTTTCAACATGTAATTCTGTAATATAAAAATATAAAAAATAAACAATAGTCCTCCAACGGTTGCAGAGCACTGCTGGGCGGCCGGCAGAGGACTGGGAGGGAGCACTGTAGCTCTGTAGCTCAGGGGCTTTCTCTTGGGAGTCTCCGGGGACCACCACGACCCTGAGAGTGGATCCGAAGACTTCTTCAGTATAGCTCTCATTGGATCAAAGGACTTGGAGCTAGTTTTCATTTTTGAGAAATCCTTTAAAAAAGTCTAGAGGGGGGGGTTCCCGGAAGATGGCAGACTGAGAGGCTGCTAGCAGCCAAAACCGACCACATCTCCTGGAAATGGTAGGATTTTCTGCCTTTGGCAGGACAGCCAATAAGGGGTCCTAGCGGTGACACCAAGGAGGTGACTATAACTTAATTTGGGTTAAGAATTAGAGTAGGGGAAAAAAGGGGGAAAAAAACTTTTTTTTCTTCCTTTTAATTTTCAAGCATACCTCCTTCCCGCCCCCCCCCACCCGAAGCAGTCCCTGGGAACCAGCTCCTAGCAGGATCCCCCACACTACCAAATAGGGTGCTTTTTTGAATTCACTGATACACATTTGGGAATTTCCTTTCACTGCTCTTTAATTACAACTCTTTTTCTTATCTTCTACCTTTTCTCTCTCTTGTCTCTCTCTCATTTTTTTTTAATCTTGTCATACACTTCTTCCTTCTTCTTTGTCTTTCTGAATTTGTGAATTATTTTGGGGAAGAAATCTGACTCACAGTGGACTCTCTATGTGTGTATCTCTGCTCTAGTTCCCTTTCCCCTCTTGTTACCCCTAGAATATACAGTGGATAGTAGATTTGCATAACTGTCTATTCTTGCTATCCTTTCTTTCTTTTCTCTTTCCTCACTGGGATTTGGTTACTATTTTTTCATGGATTGGAGAAATTGTTTGGCTAACTGGTAAGGATTAAACTACTTCAATACTTACTTCAGTTGCTACTATAATTCCTGAGGTTGGTGAGTGCAATTGTCATAAAGGTATTAGTGCAGTATTATTTGTACTCAAGACACAACAACTGAGGAACAACAGAGCATAAAAAAAAAGAAACACATAAATAAAAAAAGGGTAGATCAAAAACAAATAAAACGGCTACTCCAATGAATGAAGACAAGAGCCGAGAAGAAACTACAAATCAGCCAGAAGTAACCATAGATAAGAAAAGTAGGAAAGCAATAATAAACGTATTAATCACAGAAATGAAAACAACATTGGAGGAAAGGAATGGCAGTATTAGGGAAACAACAGTTGAGACCCCCAAGGAAAATACTGATTATCTTGAGGCAATTAGAGAACTGAAAGCTGAAATAGCTGTAATGAAGAAAGAAGCTGAGGCAAGGGAAAGCAGACTAACAGAAGCAGAAAACAGAATTAGTCAGACAGAGGATGAGTTAGAGAAAACTAAGAAAGAGGTGAAAGAGCTTAAAAAGAGATTGAGAGACACTGAAAACAACAACAGAGACATATGAGATGATCTCAAAAGAAGTAACATTCGCATAATTGGCCTGCCAGAGGAAGAAAGAGAGGAAAGGGAAGCAAACATTCTAGAGGAAATTATAGAAGAAAACTTCCCAGACCTGAATAACAGAAAGGATGTCAAGATTCAAGAGGCCCAGAGAGTACCAAACAGAATCAACCGAGACCTGAAGACACCAAGACACATCATAGTCACAATGAGAAGAAGTAAGGATAAAGAAAGGATCCTAAAGGCTGCAGGAGAGAAACAAAAAGTCACATACAAGGGAAAACCCATAAGATTATCTGCAGACTTCTCCACTCAAACTGTAAAAGCCAGAAGGGAGTGGCAAGATATATATCGAGCCCAAAATGAAAAAGGGTTTCAACCAAGGATAATATATCCTGCTAGACTTTCATTCAAACTAGATGGAGGGATCAAAACCTTCTTAGACAAACAACAGTTAAAGGAGGAAACCATCACAAAGCCAGCCCGAAAAAGAGGTACTAAAAGACCTCTTATAAACAAGAACATCACTATAATACTTCCAATATATCAGAGCAAACAAATTTTTTAAAGAACAATGGCACTACAATACATTAAATCCATCATATCAATAAATGTCAATGGCTTAAACTCACCCATCAAAAGGTACAGGGTGGGGGGATGGATCAGAAAACATAACCCAACAATATGCTGCTTGCAAGAATCCCATCTGTCACAACAAGATAAATACAGACTTAAAGTGAAAGGATGGAAAACTATCATACAGGCTAACGGACCACAAAAAAGGACAGGAACAGCCATTCTCATCTCAGACACGATAGATTTTAAATTAAATAAAGTAATAAAAGATAGGCAAGAACATTACATAATGATTAGAGGATCAATCAGCAAAGAAGACTTAACAATTATTAACATCTATGCACCCAACAAGGGACCATCTAAATATATTAAGCATCTACTGAAAGAATTTCAAAAATACATCAATAGTAATACAATAATAGTGGGAGACTTCAATACCCCACTCTCACAATTAGACAGATCAACAAAGCAGAGAACCAATAAAGATACAAGAGAATTGAATGAAGAGATCGACAGACTAGACCTCTTAGACATTTTCAGACTCCTCCACCCCAAAAAACTGGAATACACCTTCTTTTCAAATCCACATAACACATACTCAAGGACAGACCACATGTTAGGCCACAAAGACAGCATCAATAAATTCAAGAGCATTAAAATCATCCCAAGTATATTCTCAGACCACAGTGGAGTAAAACTAACATTTAACAACAAACAGAAAATTATTAAAAGACACAGAATTTGGAAACTAAACAACATGATCCTTAAGAACCACTGGGTCAGAGACTCACTCAAGCAGGAAATTCAAATGTTCCTGGAAACTAATGAAAATGAAGACAAAACCTATCAAAATATTTGGGACACAGCTAAAGCAGTACTGAGAGGGAAACTAATAGCCATTCAATCACATATTAAACACCAAGAAGAAGCTCAAATGAAAGACCTTACTGCACACCTCAAGGACTTAGAGGAAGAGGAACAAAGGAACCCTAAAGCAACCAGAAAGACAGAAATCACTAAAGTTCGAGCAGAAATAAACAACATCGAAAATAAAAGAACCATACAAAAGGTCAATGAAGCCAAATGTTGGTTCTTTGAAAGATTAAACAAAATTGACAAACCCCTAGCCAGACTCACCAAACAAAAAAGAGAGAAGACTCAAATTAATAGAATTGTAAACGATGGAGGAGATATCACAACTGACACCACAGAAATCCAGAGAATCCTGCGAAACTTCTATAAGAACTATATACCACCAAGCTAGAGAATCTGGAAGAAATGGAACAATTCCTAGAAACCTATGCACTTCCAAACCTGAACCAAGAAGAACTACAAAATCTAAATGCACCAATCACAGACAAAGAAATTGAAACCGTTATTAAGAATCTCCCCAACAACAAAAGTCCTGGACCAGATGGCTTCACAAACGAATACTACAAAACTTTCAGGAAACAGTTAATAACCATACTTCTTAAGCTATTCCATAAGATTGAAGAAACAGGAATACTCCCTTCCACCTTCTATGAAGCCAACATCACCCTGATACCAAAAGCTGATAGGGACAGAACAAAAAAGGAAAACTAAAGACCAATATCTCTGATGAACATAGATGCCAAAATATTAAACAAGATCTTGGTCAACTGGATACAGCAACATATCAAAAAGATTGTTCATCATGACCAAGTGGGATTCATCCCAGGAATGCAAGGCTAGTTCAACATCCGTAAGTCAATCAATGTCATTCACCACATCAATAAAACCAAAGCCAAAAACCACATGATTATCTCAATAGATGCAGAGAAAGCCTTTGACAAAATCCAACACCCATTCATGCTCAAAACTCTACAAAAAATGGGAATAGATGGGAAATTCCTCAAGATAGTGGAGTCTATATATTGCAAACCTACAGCGAACATCATACTCAATGGACAGAAGCTGAAAGCATTCCCCCTCAGATCGGGGACTAGACAGGGCTGTCCACTATCACCGTTACTCTTCAACATAGTATTGGAAGTTCTTGCCATAGCAATCAGGCAAGAGAAAGAAATCAAAGGAATAGAGATTGGAAGGGAAGAAGTCAAGCTCTCACTATTTGCAGATGATATGATAGTATACATAGAAAGACCTAAAGAATCCAGCAGAAAATTACTGGAAGTTATTAGGCAATATAGCAAGGTATCAGGCTACAAAATCAATGTACAAAAATCAGTGGCATTTCTTTATGCAAACACTAAATCTGAATAAGAAGACATCCAGAAATCACTCACATTTACTGTTTCAGCAAAATCAATCAAATACCTAGGAATAAAGTTGACCAAAGAAGGGAAAGACTTGTATGCTGAAAAATATGAGTCGCTACTCAAGAAAATAGAAACTGATACCAAGAAATGGAAAGATATACCATGCTCATGGATTGTAGAATAAATATCATCAAAATGAATATTCTCCCCAGAGCCATATACAAATTTAATGCAATACCCATCAAAGTTCCACCAAGCTTCTTTAAGAGAATATAACAAACACTTTAATCATTTATCTGGAACCTGAAAACACTTAGAATTGCCAAAACCATCTTGAGGAAAAGAAACAGAAATGGAGGCATCACACTCCCAGACCTTAAACTATATTATAAAGCCATCATCATCAAAACAGCATGGTTCTGGAACAAAAATAGGCACACAGACCAGTGGAACAGAATTGAAGGCCCAGAAATAAATCCCAACACCTATGGGCATCTAATCTTTGATAAGGGGGTCCAAAGCATTAAATGGAAGAAGGAGGTTCTCTTCAATAAATGGTGCTGGGAAAACTGGGTTGAAACATGCAGAAGAATGAAATTGAACCACTTTATCTCGCCAGAAACAAAAATCAACTCCAAATGGATCAAAGACCTAGATGTCAGACCAGAAACAATCAAATACTTAGAGGAAAACATTGGTAAAACACTTTCCCACATACACCTCAAGGACATCTTTGATGAATCAAACCCAATTGCAAGGAAGACTAAAGCAGAAACAAACCAATGTCACTACATCAAATTGAAAAGCTTCTGCACATCCAAAGAAACTATTAAACAAACAGAGAGACCCCTCACAGAATGGGAGAAGATCTTCACATTGCCATACATCAGACAAGAAACTAATCACCAAAATATATAAAGAGCTCAGCAAACTTAGCGCCAAAAAAGCAATTGACCCCATGCAAAAATGGGCATAGGATATGAACAAAACATTCACCTCAGAGGACATCCAAAAGGCTAACAAACATATGAAAAACTGCTCTAGGTCACTGATTGTCAGAGAAATTCAAATTAAGACAACACTAAGATACTACCTCACTCCTGTAAGAATGTCATACATCAAAAAGGACAGCAGCAACAAATGCTGGAGAGGTTGTGGGGACAGCGGAACCCTTTCACATTGCTGGTGGGAATGTAAATTGGTACAGCCTCTGTGGAGAGCAGTCTGGAAAACTCTCACAAGGCTAGACATGGACCTTCCCTATGATCCAGTAATTCCTCTCCTGGGGTTATACCCCAAGGACTCCATAACACCCAACCAAAAAGAGGTGTGTACTTCTATGTTCATAGCAGCACAATTCATAATAGCTAAAACCTGGAAGCAACCCCGGTGCCCAACAACAGATGAGTGGCTGAGAAAGCTGTGGTATATATACACAATGGAATACTATGCAGCTACAAGAACAATGAACCCATCTTCTCTGACCCATCTTGGACAGAGCTAAAAGTAATTATGTTAAGTGAACTAAGTGAGAAAGATAAAGATGAGTATGGGATGATCCCACTCATCAACAGAAGTTGAGTAAGAACATCTGAAAGGGAAACTAAAAGCAGGACCTGATCAAATTGTAAGTAGAGCACCAAAGTAAAAACCCTGTGGTGAGGGGTAGACATGCAGCTTCCTGGGACAGTGGGGGGTGGGAGTGGGTGGGAGGGATGGGTCACAGTCTTTTGGTGGTGGGAATGGTGTTTCTGTACACTCCTAGCAAAATGTAGACATATAAATCAGTAGTTAATTAATATGAGAGGGGGAAAATCAGTTGTACGTCTCAAAGTTTCTCAAAACACAAACTGAATCTTTTTAATATATAGGCTGTGTATTTGATATGCAGGCTCTCTCAAAAGCCTAGACCAAGTAGATTAGAAGCATCCAATAGCACAGCTATAAACAAGATACTGGATACTGTACAGCAAACCATAACAAAAGGACTTTTCAAAGTTAACCCAATTACCAAATAATGTGATGATAACATTAACTATCCATTGTCTTTTTGAACCCTAAGACAGCAGGAACCTCACATCTCCACTATAGAGCCCCTACTTCCCCCAGTCCTGGAACCCTTGGATAGGGCCCACTTTCTCGTATGTCTCTCCCAATCCATACCAAATAATATTGCATCCACCAATCACAACCTAACCAAAGCAACGATTGCCACCTCAACATGCTTCACCTCAGACTGTGTCTAGAGATTTCATGTGTGGAATGACAACCCTTCAGCTTCATTACTCGAGTGAGACCTTTCCTTTTATAGTACACTCTAATTTCATCTCAGGTGGTTCACCTTCTAACAAAGTCTCATAACCTAGATATACACCAGTTTCTGTGAGAGAGAGCTAATGTTCACACGTATCCATAAACTACTGCTAAATATATACCTGAAAGCAGAAGTACACTAGAGTTTGCAGTGAGTACCTCCCTAACACTTCCTCTCCACTATTCCAAGCTTGGGATCCATGATTGCTCAATAATTTGTTTGGCTTCGTATGTTAACTCTCTTTTCAATCACCAGGTTCCAGATGCCACCAGGATGCTGGCCAGGCTTCCCTGGATTGAAGACCCCACCAATGTGTCCTGGAGCTCAGCTTCCCCAGAGACACACCCTACTAGGGAAAGAGAGGCAGACTGGGAGTATGGACCGACCAGTCAATGCCCATGTTCATCGGGGAAGCAATTACAGAAGCCAGACCTTCTACCTTCTGCAACCCTCAATGACCCTGGGTCCATGCTCCCAGAGGGCTAGAGAATGGGAAAGCTATCATGGGAGGGGGTGGGTTAAGGAGATTGGGTGGTGGGAATTGTGTGGATTGTACCCCTCCTACCTTATGGTTTTGTTCATTAATCCTTTCTTAAATAAAAAATTAAAAAATTAAAAATTAAAAAATTAAAATAAAAAATAAATAAAATTTAAAAATAGAAAGGCACCCAGGAGCAGTGAAGTCTTCAAGCAGATATCAAGTCCCATAAGCAACCCTGGTGACAAAAAACAAAAACAAAAAAACACTATAATAAATAAATCAACAAATTATTATTTCTTTTTTTAAATTTTTTATTTAAGAAAGGATTAATGAACAGAAACATAAGGTAGGAGGGGTACAACTCCACACAATTCCCACCACCCAATCCCCATAACCCACCCCCTCCCATGATACTTTCCCATTCTCTAGTCCTCTGGGAGCATGGATCCAGGGTCGTTGAGGGTTGCAGAAGGTAGAAGGTCTGGCTTCTGTAATTGCTTCCCCGATGAACATGGGCATTGACTGGTCGGTCCATACTCTCAGTCTGCCTCTCTCTTTCCCTAGTAAGGTGTGTCTCTGGGGAAGCTGAGCTCCAGGACACATTGGTGGGGTCTTCAATCCAGGGAAGCCGGGCCAGCATCCTGGTGGCATCTGGAACCTGGTGATTGAAAAGAGAGTTAACATATGAAGCCAAACAATTTGTTTAGCAATCATGGATCCCAAGCTTGGAATAGTGGAGAGGAAGTGTTAGGGAGGTACTCACTGCAAACTCTAGTGTACTTCTGCTTTCAGGTATATATTTTGCAGTAGTTTATGGATACGTGTGCACATAAGCTCTCTCTCACAGAAACTGGTGTATATCTAGGTTTTGGGACTTTGTTAGTTAGTGAACTACCTGAGATGAAATTAGAGTGTACTATAAAAGGAAAGGTGTCACCCGAGTAATGAAGCTGAAGGGTTGTCATTCCACACGTGAAGTCTCTGGATAGAGTCTGAGGTGAAGCATGTTGAGGTGGCAATCGTTGCTTTGGTTAGGTTGTGATCGGCGGATGCAATATTATTTGGTTTGGATTGGGAGATGCATACGGGAAAGTAGGCCCTATCCAAGGGTTCCAGGACTGGGGGATGTAGGGACTCTATAGTGAAGATGTGAGGTTCCTGCTGTCTTAGGGTTCAAAAAGACAATCGATAGTTAATATTATCATCACATTATTTGTTAATTGGGTTAACTTTGAAAACTCCCTTTGTTATGGTTTGCTGTACAGTATCCAGTATCTTGTATATAGCTGTGCTATTGGATGCTTCTAATCTATTTGGTCTAGGCTTTTGAGAGAGTCTGCATATCAAATACATAGCCTATATATTAAAAAGATTCAGTTTGTCTTTTGAGAAACTTTCAAATTATTATTACTTTGCACATTTGTCTAATTTTTTTTTTTTGCCTCCAGGATTATTGCTGGGGCTTGGTGCCTGCACTATGAATCCACTGTTCCTGAAGGCTATTTTTCTCACTTTGTTGCCCTTGTTTTTGTGCTTGTTGTAGTTGCTATTGTTGTCATAGCTGCTGATGTTGTTGGATAGGACAGAGAGAAATGGAGAGAGGAGGGGAAGACTGAGAGGAGGAGAGAAAGACAGACATCTGCAGACCTGCTTCACTTCTTGCAAAGTGACCCCCCTACAGGTGGGGATCCAGGGGCTGGAACCTGGATCCTTACGCCAGCCCTTGCGTTTTGCACCATGGGAGCTTAACCCACTGCACTACCACCCGACTCCCTGATTATTATTTTTAGAGTAAACATATGCTATACTAATAATTATAGAAGAATGCTTGCTTATTCAAACTCTGGCCACTCTCAGTGCTTATATATTTATTTTTAATTCTTAACACTTTTGGCAACTCAACTGTCTTTAAATCTAGCACATTAGATTTCATTCATGCTCCTTTGACTGTCAGAAAGGGCTCCTCAGCAACCAATAGCACAGATAAATACAAAATACTGGGTACTGTACAGCAAACCCTAACAAAAGGACTTTTCAAAGTTAACCCAATTACCAAATAATGTGATGATAACATTAACTATCCATTGTCTTTTTGAACCCTAAGACAGCAGGAACCTCACATCTCCACTATAGAGCCTCTACTTCCCCCAGTCCTGGAACCCTTGGATAGGGCCCACTTTCCCATATGCCTCTCCCAATCCATATCAAATAATATTGCATCTGCTGATCACAACCTAATCAATAAAACGATTGCCACCTCAACATGCTTCACCTCAGACTGTGTCCAGAGACTTCACTTGTGGAATGACAACCCTTCAGCTTCATTACTCGGGTGAGACCTTTCCTTTCATAGTATACTCTAATTCCATCCCAGGTGGATCACTTTCTAACAAAGTCCCAAAACCTAGATATACACCAGTTTCTGTGAGAGAGAGCATATGTTCACACGTATCCATAAACTAGGGCAAAATGTATACCTGAAAGCAGAAGTACACTAGAGTTTGCAGTGAGTACCCCCCCTAACACTTCCTCTCCACTATTCCAAGCTTTGGGTCCATGACTGCTCAACAATTTTTGGCTATGTATGTTAATTCTGTTTTCAGTCACCAGGTTCCACATGTCATCAGGATGCCGGCCAGGCTTCCCTGGACTGAAGACCCACCAATGTGTCCTGGAGCTCCGCTTCCCCAGAGACCCACCCTACTAGGGAAAGAGAGAGGCAGACTGGGAGTATGGACCAACCAGTCAACGTCCATGTTCAGTGGGGAAGCAATTACAGAAGCCAGACCTTCCACCCTCTGCAACCCACGACCCTGGGTCCATGCTCCCAGAGGGATAGAGAATGGGAAAGCTATCAGGGGAGGGGATGGGATATGGAGATTGGGTGGTGGGAATTGCATGGAGTTGTACTCCTCCTACCCTATGGTTTTGTTAATTTATCTTTTCTTAAATAAAAAAATAATAATAATAAAATAAATAAAATAAAAAGAAAGGGCTCCTCACACAAGTGGTACATGTGCCTTCTGTTATGTTTCTAAGGGTGGTGATTATTTTGCACCACATCTAATTTTTTTGCTGGTTTTACCTTATTATATAAATTAATCAAAAGGATAGTTCAGGTGAGGAATGCAATCAGAATATGAAAACAAATAGTTTGTATGAATATGAAACCTATAGTCATGGTTTTCAGTCTTCTGTTCAAATGTAGCAGTTTTCAAATCATAATATCTATAACAGATGGCCTTGGCAAGTTAGATACAGCTTGTAAGTGCAACTTGGACTTGACATAACTCATGACATGCTACAAACAGTTTTTGCACAGATATAGAAAGCATGGTTTGGACATATATGAAAGACTGGTGATATAAATCACAGATGCTAGAAAAATAACAAAACATCTTCTGCATTGAAACCCTACTGTGTAAAATGAGTCACATTAACTTGACAATTGTTACAGTGTGAACCCAGCTCCCACCTCTGACTCCTTTACTCTTAACAGACTACATTCTTGTAAGATGTAGTTGAGAAAGGTTCTTTTGATTCTTTCCTAGAAAGATGGCAATAGTAAAGAACAATGATCAAGTGCATTGAAAGACACTACATATTTGGTCTTGAAATATTCAAACATGTTCTAGAGTATACTAAATTAAGACTAAAACTGAAGTACCATTTTCCCAGTAAACTTTAAGGAAGCTGTGATAAGTACACTAGAAATGTCTGACAACTCCTCACCTCCCTCCTATTACACATCCATCAATCATTCCAAAGCTAACATTGTCAGACAAAGTAAGGACTACAAAAGCTGAATATGGGCAAGAGACTGGAACACTTTAATGATGACTCTTTAGTCACTACCAGGCCACCCCATCACCTGGGGCCCTAATCAGGGAGTCTAGGGATTCCCACACAGACATGACGGGCCTAGACCTCTAACAAATCCCTCTCACCACAGTCATTGGTCATCTCCATCATAAAAAACTTAATGGACCCTTTTGTGTGCTCCTATAGGACCTTGCCCTCAATGTAGATCAACAATGATAGGGAATGTTACATTCTCTGAAGGGAGGTTAAACAATATACTTTACCTAGAACCTGAGGAAGATGGGTTCTGACATTACTGAAGCCTGGAATGTTCCTAGCCATGAACACAGAATGTAAGCTCAGACCTGCAGGGATGCAGAGCTTACATAGGTTCCTGTGCTGAATATGGGCCCTACATCAAATTGATAACAATATTTATACACTTTTCCCATATTTGGGAGCTACCCTCTTCCATCATCTAGCTTTCTAGCCCTTTTTCCAACTATGAAACCATCTCCCCAGACAATAACCTGGGTACACCTACATTTAGCTGTCAGGCTCAGGAAAAAACTAGTAAAGTCATGGTCCCCTTAGAATATACCTAAAGTAGACCTACTAGCTTTTTCCAAAACAGAGACCCCTAAATCTTCATCTACAATATTCCAGCCTTTAGGTTCATGACTACTCAACAACAACAAAAAAAGCAGCTTGCAAAATGAAAACAAAAAAAAACCTGTCTAACAAATATTCTTGACTATTCTGCAAGGTATAAAAGAAAATTTATAGAGACAGCCTCATGTGTAGCCATTATGTTAAATGGTGTCTTCTAAGTCTGGGAATTACTGACACATTGTCTTCACAACTTACTTAGGTCCAGCATGCTCTCAATCTTTGGTTAAGGTTAATGAACCAAATATACAGCTTTCTCCAATTCAGAAAAGAACATTAAGGAAGGAGACTAATCAAAGTTTATCATGGCCAGAACAATAGCTCAGTTGTAGTGATTTTACTTGGCAACAATGAGGCCCCAGGAGAGAATTCCACAGGAGAGAATAGGTACTTCTAACATCACAAATGTTTTAAACAAATGTAAAATTAATGCAGTGAACTTTTAAAAGCTAAAGTCATCATCATAGTGTGCATATAACTAAACCTGCATTGTCAATTACATTTTGTAATTAAATGAACATCTAATTGGAAATAAGCTGGCTTACACATCAATATTAGTGACTTTGAGTATCATCACTGAGGCATGAACATACATAACCAGAAAAAAAGAGCAATAATGATGGTGGTGACCTACAAGTTACAAGAGAGATACTACCTAGAACCCCTCTTTCCATAATTTCTTAACTGTCGTATGCTTTACATTGGTTTGTTCTAGCCCTCCCCTGCCAAGAGAATTGGATCAGTCCTATTAATTTCACGGGCCTGCTTGGCCCCACCCCAAGGAACCCCGAGGGAGGGTTCCTGAGTAAGAGAGTTCCAGAGTCCTAGAGTGAGAGAGTTCGAGGGTTCCTGAGTTCGAGAGTAAAAGAGAGAGTGCTTGTGCCGCCGCAAAGAGACAGCAGAGTTCTGTTTGGTGATTAGTTTGTCTTAGTTTATGAATTGTTGTTCCTGAATAAAGAAATACAGCTTCCCTGCCCAGCCGTGTGTCTGGTCGTCTCTGTCACCCACCCAGCAAGAGCTCCGAAATTTTAACAACAAATGGCGCCCACGTGGACCTGACCTGCGCATCTCTCAGATAAGTAAAGACAATTTGGCTGCCTATGCACTATGGCCTTCTCTTCTGCTTGTGAAGAGATCTCCAAAGGCCTCTGCTCTTTCTTCATGAGACTGTTTTGCTGTTTCTGGAACATTTATCTCTGGACCACTCTGTGGTTTCCACTCGCTCGGGCAAACTCAGAACAGCCAGCGGGAAGAGCCAGCGGGCGGGAGGCGAGGCACGGAGCTACTGTTTCCACCTGGTTAAACAGCCAGACAGCCGGCTGCGCCCAGACAACCCCACGCACTGCGCCCGCAGCCCTGCAGCCCCGCAGCCCGCAGGAGGCCTACGCCAGCACACAAAAGCCCCAGGAGCCCAATGCCAACATGCTGGAGCCCTATGCCAACACGCAAGAGCCCGAGGCCAACACGCAAGAGCCCAAGGCCAGCCCACAGGAGCCGGCTCTACACCGCACGGCGCAGGGCACTGGACGCGTGATCCCTCCACACTGCTCGGCCACTGCGAACAGGGCAGCAGACATGGCAGGGCCATGGGGCAGGGCCGCGGCGGCCTATCATGGCTGCCACCCCTGGGCACCTAGGCCCACGCCTTCTACAAAGACGGCCTGCCTGCCCTCTTTCTATAAATTCTGGAACCATCCCGGGCCTCCCGGACCCCCGGGCTCCCTGCCGAAACTGGGCACACGAGATCTCCAGCCGCTGGTCCGGTCTGAAGGCAGACAAGCTGGAGTATGCAGAGATTTGTGCAGAGATTGCAACCTGCAATTCCTAGAAGTGGAGCTGCTCGGGAATGGAGCTGTGCGGGAAGCCACCTCTGGATGGTGAAGCCCCCCCCCCCCCCAACAACTAAGACAGTACAGACTTAAATTCGTGTTTAAAATGACATGTCTTCGTAACAAAGGTTTCTCTCCTTGTGTATTAATGACCATGTTTATGTGTATGTTTAAAGTTTGGTAAACAGTAGCTTTAAGGCTAAATTCTTACTAGTCAAAGTTAAATGAAAAAGGTTTTCAACATAATTCTCATAAAGATAAAAATTAACTTACATTTAAAGTCTGAGGTAAAAATTAGTTAACAATCAATATATTTTAACTAAGTTGGTCTAAACAAAAGGTTAAATAGACTTGTTGATATGTAAAACACTACCTTCTCTATTAGAAATGGTAGATCGCACAATGGCTATGTTAATTATTCTCATGCCTGAGGTTTCCTCTCCGGCCCACACCTAGGGTGTGTCTCCATCTTGAATGGGTGTAACAAAAGGTTAAAAGACGTTGTTGATATGTAAAAGTCTCAAATTCCTTCTCTATTAGAAACGTTGGATCGTGCAGCAGATATGCTAATAACAAGTTTTGTTTCATAGTAAGTAAGTTGCAGCCAGCTGCCTGTGGGACTCTAGGCCATTCCCCACCCCCATGCAATTGCCCGTCGAGGCAAGTAGCCCCCCAGAGGCAAGAAATGTTTTTTTTTCCAGATATGGCCCCCTCAGGCCTTCCCTTGGCAACATGCTGGTTTTTGTTATATATGTTTCTGTTCACCCCACACCCTTGATACTATAGTCATTTAGTTAAAAAGAAAAGGGGGAATTGTCGTATGCTTTACATTGGTTTGTTCTAGCCCTCCCCCGCCAAGAGAATTGGATCAGTCCTATTAATTTCACGGGCCTGCTTGGCCCCACCCCAAGGAACCCCGAGGGAGGGTTCCTGAGTAAGAGAGTTCCAGAGTTCTAGAGTGAGAGAGTTCGAGGGTTCCTGAGTTCGAGAGTAAAAGAGAGAGTGCTTGCGCCGCCGCAAAGAGACAGCAGAGTTCTGTTTGGTGATTAGTTTGTCTTAGTTTATGAATCGTTGTTCCTGAATAAAGAAATACAGCTTCCCTGCCCAGCCGTGTGTCTGGTCGTCTCTGTCACCCGCCCAGCAAGAGCTCCGAAATTTTAACAACACTTAACAGAACTCATAGGAAGGTTGAAGTTTTCAGAAAGGAGAGAGAGGAATTATTGACTTCATTCACTGCCATTGCCAACAAGATCAAATAATCTATGGTTCAAATTTTCTTGAAAACTACAGAAAGAATGTAAGAAATGAGAAACTTTTAAGAACCGAGTACCGGTGTTCTATTTCCAGATACAGCCACATCAGTGCACACATTCAAAATATCTGTACAAACAATTATACTCATTTTACCATTAGTTGTTTATAATTTTATACGGTACTAAATTACCGTATTAAATTAAAGAAGTATTTTAAAACATTAGTACAGAACAAGTTAAACATGGACCCTTAATTTTCTTTTTTTTTCCTAACAAGCTTTTTGTAACTAAAAAAATAAAACAACAGTCTTTTGCTACTTTGGCTCATATTATTATCTTTTATTTTATTATTGGAGGATTAATGGTTTACAGTAAATACAGTTATTGATACATGTATATAATTTCTCAGTTCTCTACAAAACACTCACCCTCAGCCTAGGTCTTCCTCCACCATGGTACACCAGGGCCAGAAACTGCTCCTCCACCCTCAGCCAGAGTCCTTTACTTTTGGGCAATATACCAATTGGTTCACATGATTTTACATATATCCCACATTTAGGGCTAGCTAGTTAGGTATTATAATCTTAATAATTAAAATAATAAAATAATTAATAATAATTAATAAAATAATCAAAAATAATCAAATTTTCTAGGAAATTGTAACAATATATTGCATATAAATAGGTTACTAATTTTACATGTATTTAAAATATTGTCCATATTATATGTACTATGATATTTAAATGTATATTTAAAGTAAAAGAAATGTGCAGTTCTGATTAAATGTTAGTTGGAAGGAAAAAATAAACTTTTTTAAATTGGGGGTGCTTAGGAGGCTGGTGGTGGTGCACCTGGTTGATTGCACACTTTACAGTGCGCAAGGACCCAGGTTCAAGCCCCCAGTCCCCACCCCCCACCTGCAGGGGGAAAGCTTCACAAATGGTGAAGCAGTACTGCAGGTGTCTCTCTGTCTCTCACCCTCTCTCTATCTCTCCCCTCCCTCTCGATTTCTGTTTCTATCCAATAAAAGAATAAAGATGATTAAATATTAATTTAAAAAATTGGGGGTGCCTTAGTGAAGCCCAAGTAAAATTTTAACATACTCCAAAATAAAACATAGGAACATATTGAGTCACCAATAACCAATCATTTCTCAAAACACTTGACAACACAGCACTTAGGAGTATACATGGGAAGCTATCTTTAATATAGTAATATGTAAGTGTTGAAATGTGTCCATCTTGAAGATTAAATTAACCTTTCTGCTTTAATTTTTTTAAATATACATTCTTCTTTATCATTAATACACACACATTCTTCCTCTCTCTCTCTGCTTCTCTCTCTCTCTCTCTGTCTCTCTCTCTCTCTCCCTCCTGCTCTCACTCTCACTCTTGCTCTTGTTCTTCTTTCCATTAGTATTCAAGTTAGTTATTAAGTAGCATTTAATGGTAAAAATGACTCAAATGCACCAATAGGTCCCTGGAGGGAAACTCTGCACTTTCCTCACTTATCTTCATTTCCCTGAACACTTCAGAAACTTTCTCTTGTCCCTAGTCTTCTTCCCCTACATCATTTTAGATGGGGAGGAAGAGAGAGAGAGAAAAAAGGAACCAGATAATGTTTTGATCTATAAGCACTTTTTGGATTGCTGTATTTTTTTTAAGACATGCTTAGGTTACTGAACTTGATTGAGCAATTTACAAATCTTGTATATTTTATATCATTTGCAAAATAAAGCTAGTAAGTCAGCAAAAAATCATTTATTCTAACTGGAACATTATTGGGTTTAATGATTAATAAAATAATAATATTGAAACTAGCAACATATGCCCAATAAAAGCACTTCATGTTAAGACATCAGAAAATATATGATTTTAGTGAAATAGCTGTTGAGTCAATGTGACAATTTAGTTTTCAAGTAAAATGATTTTTTTTATAAATGAGAAAATTTTAGAGAAAAATCTACAGATTAAAAATCCTTAGGAAAAAAGATACCCAAACTTCCTTCAACTCTACAAAAATAAATGAATTTAAAGTGAAATGTAAGCTTCATTTCTTTATAATTTTTATTTTTCAACTCAAAGAAAACTACCCACACAGAGAGAATGGAGTCTTAAGAGATTTGTTTTTACACCAACCCAATGTTTTTAGTAAAACAAATAATTCCCCTTCAGGAAATAGTAATTATGTGTCTTTAAAGACTATAAGACTCTTTAAATTTTACTTTTGACTTCAAAAAGTAATGTATAGATTTTATGCTCAAAGAATTCCCTGAACAGAACATGGACAACTAGAAATAGGAAGGTTTAAGGGCCTTTCAATCCTCATTAACACAGATAAAAAATAATGTCATGTGATCATAAAATTATTAGTTTATAGTAGTACAAATTTACCCTGTGACTAAAAATGTCAAAATCTATAGCACTAACAGTAAAATTGATTGTCCAGTGCAATCCCTTTCTAAAGCTCAAGCCATGTGGGAATCATTTAGGTAACAACTGAACAAAATTTCCACTGTACTCAGATAAAATAAGCATTTTTACCTAGTCTAGTTTCTCAGTAGAAGCTTTTTCCTCAGAAACTTCTCTAGAGTTAATTTCTAACTAGGACAGATGGAATTCTAATCAATTCTCAAATTTTCTACTATAAGTATTTACTGGTTTATTTAATTAAAAAAAACAGCACTACAAATTGTCTGTTTTACTGTCTGTGTTAATTTCACTTCATTATATTCTTGCAATAAGCTATTATTTTCCTCCTGGTTCCCATGGCATTCTTCATTATCAGCTACTAATTGTCTAGCATTCACACAGGACTGTGAACCAAGTAGGTTGCTGCGTGGGCTTAAGTTCTAGGGGAAGCTGAACAGCAATAGGATTCTGCATTGTTATTATTGTGACACATTAGAAAGTTTCCACCCACTTGTGTGCCCACATCACTCTGCTGCACAGCATTTGTACCCAAAGGGGCTATGCACTGAAGCATGGGAGACTAATCTGCACTAGGTATTCTACTAGGAGATTATCTTCACACAGCAAGGGAAGATTACATGGGGCCAAACCATTACTGTCATGAAAGCTAGAGGTCTTGCTCCATATGAGAGGCATGAGTATTGATCACAGAACACAACAAGGATAGATCCATCTGAAAAGTATCCTTCATTTCCAACGTGGAGAAAAGTACCTAATTCAGCCAAATTATCCCTTTGAATTTCTCTCCACTCACCCTTCTAAAATCAAATTAGAGATTGTAAATGGTTTTTGAATGATGCAAAGACATTGGTGACTGTTAAGACTTTAAATGTGCTGCTCCTTGAAATTATTCCAGGTGGACACTTGAAAATCTGGAACTAATCACATTTGACCTTATAAAATCAGAATGTGCCAAAGAGCTTCTAAAAGAGCCAAAACAACATGCAATGTTTTACACATTTAGGTCAAGAGGGAGTTGTGAAAGTCTCTTAATTAGTAAAGCAAACAAGGACTACAAATGTGGGACTTTGAGAAACAGAAGGTAGTGTTTTTATTCAAGTGCTTTGCAGGCACCACATTGTAAAGTCCTGTGAACAAAGTTTTGATTTCATAACAAACTAAGTGACACACTTTTAGCATAAATATATAACTCCTCATACTATATGATCTTAGAATATAGAGCTACTCTCACCAACATAGAGTCCCAGGAGAGCTAGGTTCCTGACAAGGTTTACCCAGGGTCATTCTATAAAGCTAAAAAACATGAATGATGATGACTTCAAGTGGAGGGAGCCACACTTATTTGATTACCCTGGTGAGGCCATCATAATCCAAACACTTCCAGGGTTTGAAAGTTGAAGAATATGGCATCTGGGGCTGGACAGTAGTGCACCCAGTTGAGTACACACATTACTAAGCACAAAGATCCAGGTGTAAGCCAGTGGTCCTCACCTGCAGACAGGAAGCTTCATGAGTGGTGAAGCAATGCTGCAGTTACATCTCAGGTAAAAGGGGGAGTTAATTATATGATGAAGACTGGAAACTAAACTTCTAGTGGTGAGCAAAACATAGAATATACAGATGTTGCTGTATAACTTGGAGACCCAAAGTCTATAAAGTTAAAATCCAATGTTAGTTCAATACAAATGTTTTAGTTCATGAGGGGAAGATAGCATAATGGTTATATGCTAACTGACTTTAATGCCAGAGGCTTCAAGGTCCCAGGTTCAATCCCCCACTCCACCATAACCAGAGTTGAGCAGTGCTCTGTTAAAAAAAGAAGGTGCCCTACTCCAAATTCAGTCAAATCCTGCTTTGAGCTTCCCTTTCTGTTCTTCTTTCTCAACTTCTGTTTATGAGTGGGATCATCCCATACTTATCTTTGTCTTTCTGACTTCACTCTCTTAGCATAATTCCTTTTAGCTCCATCCAATGGGTCAGAGAAGGTTGGTTCATTGTTCTTAACAGCTGTGTTGTATTTCATTGTGTAAATATACCACAGCTTTCTCAGCCACTCATCTGTTGTTAGGCACCTGGTTTGCTTCCAGATTTTAGCTATTACAAACTGTGCTGCTATGAACATAGGTGTATAAATAAATCATTATTTAATTAATATGAGGATAAAAACTGGTAGAATGTCTCAAACCTTTTAATGTACAGACCATAGGCTGAGTAAATGTTCCTTCAAACTAAGCACTTGAGACTTCAAATGTGTAATCAGACTGAATTTTAACAGTGGTCTCAAATTGTTAATACATTTCTAACAATGACATGTTCTTTGAAATGTAGACTCTCCTGAAAGCTTAGAGCAGGGAGAACAGAAGCAACAGGTGGTGTTACTTTATAAGACACAGTTACATATAAATAATGTCAAAGGACATAAATTATGGTGATGTCATGTATGATACAGCAAATCCTAACAATGTGGTCTTCAAAGTTAACCCAATAGCCAAATAATTTGATTACAGCAATAACTTATGTATTGCCTTCTTAAACCCTAAGACACCAGGAACCTATTGCTTCCTCTATAAGTTCATATTTTCCCCAGTCCTGGAACCTCTAGGGTGGGTCTCACTTTCCTGCATGCTTCTCTCAAGTCATACCAATTGATACTGCATCTGCTGATCCCAAACTAATCAATGCAACCAGTACCACCTCAGCATGCTTCACTTTGAACTGTGTCCAGAGACATCAGGTGTGGAATGTCAACCCTTCAGCCTCATTACTTGGGTGAGACCTTTCCTTTCTCATAGTATTCTCTAATTCCATTTTTGGCTGGCTGTATATTGAGTACTTCCTAACAAAGCCCCCAAACCTAGATATAGACCGAGTCCCATGAGATATGGCGTATGTACATATGTATCCATAAACTATGGCAAAATATTTATCTGAAATCACAAGTGCACAATAGTCTGCAGTGAGTCAATAAATGAAGCAAGCAAGTAGAAAGATCTAAAAGATACCATAAGGTTCCTAATGAAACAGTTTCTACTTAGACCTAGATAACCTCCTTACCTACTTCCTATTACACTTCCCTCAGTCACTCCAAAACTAACCTTATCAAAGTAAAGACTACAAAAGCTGAATAAGGGCAAGATACTGGCACATTTTAACTATGACTCTTTAGTCACTATCAGGCCACCCCATCAGCTGGGGCCCTAGTCGTGGAGTCCTGAGATTCCCAAACAAACAGGATGGGCATACACCTCAAATAGATCCTCTCTCCATTGTCACTGGTCACCTCCATCAGGAATAAAACAATGTACCCCATTGTGGGCTCCCATAGGACCTTGGATCAATAATGGTAGAGAATGTTCCATCCTCCAAAGGGAGGCTGGATAACTTACTCTATCTACCACCTGAGGAAGATGGGTCCTGAAATTGGGGCAGGTTGAAATGTTCCTACTCATGATCACAGAATACAAGTCAGACTGAAAGGGATGCAGAGGTTACATAGGCTCCTAAACTAAATATAGGCTCCAGATCAAATCAATGGGGTTTACAGTCAACAATATGTATACACCTTTCCCATATTTGGGAGCTACTCTCTTCCCTGATCCAGCTTTCTGGTCCTTCTCCCAGCCATGACATCATCTCCCCAGACAATAACTTGGGTCCTCCTGCATATCAGAGGTCAAGCTCAGGAAAAAAACTAGTATAGTCATGGGCCCTTTGAAATATGCCTAAAATAGACCTACTACCTATTTCTGAAAGAGTGACCCCAAATCTTCATCTGCAATATTCCAGCCTTCAGGTTCATGATTAGTCAACAATTTGTTTGGCTTTATATGTTAACTCTTTTTTCATCCACCAGGTTCCAGATGCTACCATGATGCCAACCGGACTTCCCTGGATAACCCCACCAATGTGTCCTGGAGTCCCGCCTCCCCAGAGCCCTGCCCCACTAGGGAAAGAGAGAGACAAGCTGAGAGTCTGTATCGACCTGCCAACACCCATGTTCAGTGGAGAAGCAATTGCAGAAGCCAGACCTCCCTTCTGCAAACCATAATGACCCTGGATCCTACTCCCAGAGGGTTAAAAAGTAGGAAATCTATTAGGAGAGGGGATGGGTTATAGAGTTCTGGTGGTGGGGATTGTGTGGAGTTGTACCCCTCTTATCCTATGGTTTTTGTCAGTGTTTCCTTTTTATAAGTAAAAATTTAAAAATAAATAAATAAAAATAAGAGCATATGGCTCTTAGGAAGTAAAGATTCAGTATTTTACTAACTCCCTGGTGATATGAAATCTTGAGGATGAGGTTGAGTACTGCCTATGTACTATTCCAATAATTAATATTGTGATAAATCAGGACACCAATTTCTATATTACAGTTGTTAATCCTGGTTCAGGAAGTAGATGTAACCTTATATCCATAGAGTTACAATTAGCCTTATATTTTAGAGTGAATCCACTTAAACTGAAATAATGCATCAAAGGTCTCCTGGTGACCAATGAGTAAGAGAGGGAAAAAAAGATCACCTAAATCCCTAATAAAAGAGAAGGCTCAGCTCTCTTCTCCCAAAGATATCCCACCTCTGATTCCAGAACTGACCACTTAAACATGTAAATATCCAAACCTCTGAACAGAACTGAACTCAATTACAAGCCTTTACTCTTCAACCTTACTCTCCACATGCTTAAGTCATCACCAGAATATTTGTTGAGGGTTCTTTTCATAGCATTTCAACCAGTCTCTCAAAGTTCTCTGCTCAACTCTCAGATATTTTATAATCATTGATTTATTACCAGTGCCTACATCAGCAATTGCTTATGGTGATGCTGAGGATTGAACCTGAGAGTTCTGGTAACTGGCATGAAAGTTGTTTGCATAACCATAGTTATGTGACACCAACCCACTTTTTTTTTATTCTTTTTAGATTCCTTTTGGTCTTGTTCACATTCTTTACAAGTATGCCTTCAGAGATCATATGTATTATGGTTTCAACCGTCATTGAGCACTATCAAATATATGTCTACAAGCAGAAAATCTAATCTCTTTACATCTCAAAATGTTTTGAAGGCATTCCCAAAATTATCATAACTTGTATTTTTTTTTAGATTTTTAAAAATCTAGTTCAAGTTCTTAAAAATATACTTTTGGTATCTGTTTGAAAGCACTTATCTGAAAAGATATAGCTACTCATTATAGTACTATATTTATTAGTCAGATTATGGAAATAATAACAGGCAGATTAAGTATCAAGTAGCTGTGGCATATGTATATATATATGTATATATATGTATATACATATATATACATATATATATTATGGACTACTACTCAGCCTTGAGAAGAGGAAAAAAAAAAGGTTGTTCTTTGAAAGATTGAATAGATCCTATTCTTCTTCATGGAAAAAAACAATTGAGATTATCCACCAGTAAGCCAATTGTTTTCTGAATATGGCCATGATCATGCAGAAGCATGTTTGACCTGCAGAGGTAAAGATAAAAGTGTTTAACAGCCATGAGAATATGTTTGTCTTGTTGATCCTAAGATAATAAGAGGTACTACCCCTTTGTCTTGTGACAGGCCATTCCAAATATTTCCTGGGATTATACCAGACTGCTGGTTCCAAATATATTGTCCTTATATATGGCAAATGCTCCTAGTGAAACTTGGGGAGCCCTCCTTTCTGAATAGTCTTCAAGGGTTCCTGATAGTTGTCTTGGGAACTATTCTCTAAGAGAAAGCAGTCTGAAGGGAAGGAAGTCTAGGGACAAGCAAAAGTTGAAGCAGTCTGTTTGTAGCTGTTCCAGCTAAACAACACCAATGCAAACCAATTGATGAGCATTGTTAATTATTCCTGACTATGGGTAAATGCAAGATAAGCTGGTCTATGAAGGAGTCCAGGAAGCCTACCCCTATAGTAGTTTCAAAAAGTAAACCCTGAAGAGAAGAAACAGAGGAGATGAATTTCCAGGGAAACTACTAAGTACAAAGACAATCACCACAAAAATCATTATATTTTATACTTATGTGGCATTTATTATGTGTCAGGGACTTTACATTCATTTAAATATCCCAACAGAGGTAGGGGTATAGTTTACCCTTTGGGTAGAGTGCCTTGCTATATATAATTCCCTATAGCATATGAGAGCACCACAACACCAGAAGAAATTCCATAATTGGTTGAATCCCACAGTGTGTGTGTGTGTGTGTGTGTGTGTGTGTGTGTGTGTGTGTGTGTGTGTGTGTGTGACTACTGTCTAAAACTTCTTGAAAGACTAAAATTGTTGGCACAAGAGTGGTAGATCATGCATCCATAGTATCCACAGGACCCCAGTGCCAGAGAAAATAAAATAAATATAAGTCTCACAACAGTCTTATGTACTTGAAACTATTGTTAACATTTCTTAACAGATGAGAAGAAACTAAGGTCTAGAGAGTTAGCCACCCAAATTGCAGGATATTGTCAGGGAAAGGCCTAGTCCTCTGGCAATCTGCCTAGAATCCCCAATTTTAACCACTCTGTTCTCTTACCTCTTCATGATTTTTTGAGACTATAATTCAACAGAACTTGAAAGTAGGGGATCAGATAACTTTGTAGAAAGCAGTTCAAGCCTATTTCAAAAAGGAAAAAGAATTTAGAAGTAATGGATGAGGATCTGGGACCTTATCCTGAGCCAGTAAATGAAAATAGAGAACACTAGAAATAAGATGTTCCCCACCAAGAGTTCCCCATTAATCAGCACCTTCTCTGTACCAACAGCACTGGGGAGGGCAGCTGGGCCCGGCCCATCACAGCTGCCCCTTCCAGCCATTCTAGAAGGCCTAGAGTCAATCTATACCTCTTCTTAGCCAAAGTTTTGGAAGAAGAGAATCCTTTCTACACAATCACAATAGCCCCATGACAGCAAACAAACGGGGAAAAAGTTCATCACAAAGAAAACTTGTCCCTATGGAGGTCCTATAAAAGAAAGATCCTCAACACAGACTACGTAAAGACAATAAATCACAATGCACAGACAGAAGAAAACAACTTTCTTATCTCCTTTACCAAGATCTCAAGACAAAAGCCTGGGGGGACAGAAGATAAATAAGTCCCCTGAAGAAAGTTTCAATACATCAATTCTCAATGCATTCAAGAAATAAAGACACTAACAACAGAAAACCCCAAGATCAGAGATACAATTATTTTATGAGACAAAACAAAATAGAAAGTCAAAAGCTAAAAAAGCCACAGTAGTAAGGCAGAGCCAAGATGGTGGCTTGGAGATAACACCTGGTGTGAGCTCTGCAAGGAAGCTGCTTTCAACCTGGGAATCTTGGGTGAGGGTAGAATTTTTGAGGTAGAGGGGAAGAGCAGGGGGTGGCCAGGGTGACATCAAATAAGAGTCCTATAACCCACTCATGAGCTGGCAAACAGAAGCCAAAAAGAACAAAAGAAACAGGGATTCTGGCTTATTTCTACACTCACCCCCCCCCCAAAAAAAACAACAACAACAACCCCACTCTGGCTGGCCCACTGCTCCTGGCAGGCTTCCTGTGGAGCGAATTGCTTTATCAATGTTCCTGGCTCAGCAGGGGTGTTATCCAAGGAGAGAGGATATCTCCCCAAGCAAAGGTTTTTTTTTTTGAAGGGGGTTGGAGCTCTGAGTGACACACAATACCTGAACAATCAAGGACCTCAGCCTTGCCTGGGAAATATTGCCTATCTCTCTTGATTTACCTCTGGAGTTTCTCTGATATTTGCTTCTTGTAATTGTTTTTGCTTGGTTGAGGAAGGGGACCAGGCTATGTGCAGCCAATCTGGAGCGGTCTAAGCTGCAGACTGACTACTAGGGTTTTTTATTCTATTTTATGTTATTATTACTATTATTATATGCACATATCTCTTCTCCCTCCTCTCCAGGTTGACCAAACTTAACTGTTATTGTTTGTTTCCATTGATAGGTGACTGGGTGTACTACCCATTGTGGGAGGAAATTGCTTTTATCTCTCTCATTTCCTTTTCTCTCCTCCTCGCTGATCCAAAAAATCTCTTTCCTTACACTGCTTTTTCTTTTTCTTTTTCTCAATATTCACTGGCACTCATTTGTGAATTATCTTGTGGAAGAAGTCTGATTTAGAGTGAACTCTTTCTCCCTCTCCCTCTCTCTCTCCGTGTGTGTGTGTGTGTGTGTGTGTGTGTGTGTTTTCTCCTTTCCTTTCTCTTCCTGCTCTTTCTAGAATTTATAGTGGACAGCTGATTTTTGCAAAAGTCTATTCTTGTTTTGTCCTTTTTTCTTTTCTTTTTCTTTTTGTTTTGTTTGCTTTTTTACTTGGAATGGAGGTGTTGCTTGGCTAACTGGTTTTGGTTGAACTGCATCAGTCTTTGCTTCAGTTGATATTGTTGTACTCTCTTAGGTTTGTGACTACATTTGTGAAAAGACATTAGTTTAATGTGGCTTGTATTCACAACAGAACAACTGAAAAATGACAGAACAGAAGAATACAAACCACATCAATTTAAAAAAATGGTTAAATCAAGAGCAAATAAAACTGCTACCACAATGAATCAGAACAGGAGCCTAGAAGAAACCTAAAATCAGTCAGAAGTAACCATAGATAAGAAAAGTATGCAGGGATATTCCGGAAGATGGTGGAATGAGAAGCTGCTAGTGGCTTGAGCTCCGACAACTTCTACTGGAAACGGTAGGATTTTTTGCCTTTAGCAGGACAGTCAATAAGGAGTCCTAGCGGTGACACCAAGGAGTGACTATAACTCAATTTGGGTTAGAAAATAGAATAAAAATAAAGGAAAAAAAATTTTTTAATTATTATTCCCGAAGCGCACCCCCTCCCCCCACACCCCGATAACCAGTCCCTGGAGGCCAGAGATCTGCTCCTAGCAGTCTCCCCTGCTGAACTTCTTTCTTTACCAAGATACCTATCCCACCAGGAGGTGTCATTCATTCTAATTCTATTTATTTCTGAAACGCTTGGCCTTTTTTCTTTCTAAGTGACCAATTCCAGCTACAAATATTCCAAAATATTCCACCAAGCAGAGCCTTACTCAGACAGGGAAAGACCACCAGAGGGTTTTACTTTGTTTGTTTGTTTGTTTTGCTTTATTTTCTCAACAATCAGCCTGCCCCTGCTCAGGGGGCCTGAGGCAATCTGGAGCCATCCAACCTGAAGACAGGACAGGTTTTCTACTGTTCTATTTTATTATCAATACAAGATAAACGCATATCCCTTTCCCCCTCTCCTTCAGGTTGACCAGAATTAACTCTTAATTGTATTTTCCATTGCTAGGGAACTAGGTGTTTTGTGCACTGCTAAAGTAACTTGTTTCACTCTTCCTAACTCCACTACACAGTCTCTCCCTCCCCCTCATCTAGCTAATTAAATAATTAAAAATAAATAAATACTCTTTCCTTTCACTGCTCTTTTATTACTGTTCTTTTTCTTATCTTTTTCTTTTCTCTCTCTTTTTTCTTTTCTTCTTTTTCTCATTCTTGTCATCCTTTATTCCTTCCTCCTTCAGCTTTCTGAATTTACTGATACACGTTTGGGAATTATTTTGGGGAAGAAAACTGACTCAGAGTGGACTCTCTCTGCATGTATCTCTGCTCTACTTCCCTTTCTCCTCTAGCTACCCCTAGAATATACAGTGGATAGTAGATTTGCATAAGCATCTATTCCTGCTATTCTTGTCTAGTCCTCAGGTGTTTTTTTCTCTTTGTTTTTTTCTTTTTTTCTGGATTTTTTTGTTTGTGTGTTTGTTTTACTTTCTTAACAATCAGATGCCTCTGGTCAGGAGGCTTGAGGCAATCTGGGACAGGGATTTTACCCTGCTCAATTTTATTATTAATATTATATAAAGGTGTATCTCTTCCCCCCTCCTTTAGGTTGACCAGAATTAACTCTTAGGGTATCTTTCATTGTTAGGGGACTGGGCATCTTATCCCACTGCAGAGGAACTTGTTTCACTTCTCCTACTTCCTCTACCCACTCTCCCCTTCTCCCTCCTCCAAGCTAATTAAAAAATAAAATTAAGAAATAAATTAATCAATTAAAAAACTTTCCTTTCACTGCTCTTTTATTACAGCTCTTTTTCTTATCTTTTTTCTTTCTCTCTCTTGTTTCTCTTTTTTTATCTTGTCTATCTTTCTTCCTTCCTTCTTCTTTGGCTTTCTGAATTCACTGATATTCATCTGTGAATTATTTTGGGAAAGAAATCTGATGCACAGTGGACTCTCTATGTGTATATCTCTGCTCTACTTCCCTTTCTCCTCTTGCTACCCCTAGAATATACAGTGGATAGCAGATCTGCATAATTGTTTATTCTTGCTATCCCTTCTTTCCTTTCTCTTTCTCCTTCACATGGACTTCGTTGCTATTTTTTCATGGACTGGAGACATTGTTTGGCTAACTGGTAGTGGTTAAACTGCTTCAATCCTTGCTTCAGTTGCTATTGTAATTTCTGATGTTGGTGATTAAATTTATCATAAAGGTATTTAGTACAGTGTTGCTTGTACTCAAAACACAACAACTGAGGAACAACAGAACATAAAAATAAGAAACACATAAATCAAAAAAATGGGTAGATCAAGAACAAATAAAACTGGTACTATAATTAATGAAGACAAGAGCCCAGAAGAAACTATAAATCAGCCAGAAGTAACCATGGATAAGAAAAGTATGCAAACAATAATAAACTTATTAATCAAAGAAATGAAAATAACATTGGAGGAAAAAAAATGGCAGTAATAGGGAAACAACAGTTGAGACCACCAAAGAAAATACTGATTATCTTGAGGCAATTAGACAACTGAAAGCTTAAATAGCTGAACTGAGGAAAGACGCTGAGGGAAGGGAAAGCAGACTAACAGAAGCAGAAAACAGAATTAGTCAGACAGAGGATGAGTTAGAGAAAACTAAGAGGTGAAAGAGCTCAAAAAGAGATTGAGAGACCCTAAAAACAACAACTGAGACATATAGGATGACCTCAAAAGAAGTAACATTCATATAATTGGCCTGCCAGAGGAAGAAAGAGAAGAGGAGAAGGAAACAATCTAGAGGAAATTATAGAAGAAAACTTCACAGACCTGAAAAACAGAAAGGACAACAAGATTCAAGAGGCCCAGAGACTTCCAAACAGAATCAACCCAGACCTGAAGACACCAAGACACATCATAGTCACAATGAGAAGAAGTAAGGATAAAGAAAGGATCCCAAAGGTTGCAAGAGAAAAACAAAAAGTCACATACAGGGGAAAACCCATAAGACTATCAGCAGACTTCTCCACTCAAACTCTAAAATCCAGAAGAGAATGGGAAGATATCTATCAAGCCCTGAATGAAAAAGGGTTTCAACCAAGGATAATATATCCTGATAGACTTTAATTCAAACTAGATGGAGGGATCAAAACCTGCTTAAACTAACAACAGTTAAAGGAGGCAACCATCACCAAACCGGACCTGAAAGATGTTCTAAAAGACCTCTTATAAACAAGAACATCACTATAATACTTGCAATATATCAGTGCAAATAAAAATTGTTGAACAACGGCACAACAAAAAAGGGACACAACAAAAAAGGAAAACTACAGACCAATATCTCTGATGAACATAGATGCCAAAATATTAAACAAGATCTTGGCCAACCGGACACAACAGCACATCAAAAAGATTGTTCATCATGACCAAGTGGGATTCATCCCAGGAATGCAAGGCTGGTTCAACATCCATAAGTCAATCAATCTCATTCACCACATCAATAAAAGCAAAGCCAAAAACCACATGATTATCTCAATAGATACAGAGAAAGCCTTGACAAAATCCAACACCCATTCATGCTCAAAACTCTACAAAACATGGGAATAGGTGGGAAATTCCTCAAGATAGTGGAATCCATATACAGCCAACATCATACTCAATGGACAGAAGCTGAAAGCATTCCCCCTCAGATTGGGGACTAGACAGGGCTGTCCAATATCACCATGACTCTTCAACATAGTATTGGAAGTTCTTGCCATAGGAATCAGGCAAGAGAAAGAAATCAAAGGAACACAGATTGCAAGGGAAGAAGTCAAGCTCTCACTATTTGCAGATGATATGATAGTAAACATATAAAAACCTAAAGAATCCAGCAGAAAACTACTAGAAGTTATTAGCCAATATAGCAAGGTGTCAGGCTACAAAATCAATGTACAGAAATCAATGGCATTTATTTATGCAAAAACTAAATCTGAATAAGAAGACATCCAGAAATCACTCCCATTTACTGTTTCAGCAAAATCAGTGAAATACCTAGGAATAAAGTTGACCAAAGAAGTGAAAGACTGTATACTGAAAACTATGAGTCGCTATGCAAGGAAATAGAAACTAATATCAAGAAATTGAAAGACATCCCATGTTCATGGATTAGAAGAATAAATATCATCAAAATGAATATTCTCCCCAGAGCCATATAAAATTTTAATGCAATACCAACCAAAGGTCCACCAAGCTTCTTTAAGAGAATATAACAAACACTTTAATCATTTATCTGGAACCTGAAAACACCTAGAATTGCCAAAACCATCTTGAGGAAAAGAAACAGAAATGGAGACATCACACTCCCAGGTCTCAAACTATATTATAAAGCCATCATCATCAAAACAGCATGGTACAGGAACAAAAATAGGCACACAGACCAGTGGAACAGAATCGAAAGCCCAGAAATAAACCCCCACACTTATGGACATCTAATCTTTGATAAGAGGGCCCAAAGCATTAAATGGAAGAAGAAAAACTGGGTTGTTACATGCACAAGAATGAAATTGAACCACTTTATCTCGCCAGAAACAAAAATCAACTCTAAATGGATCAAAGACCTGGATGTTAGACCAGAAAAAATAAAATACTTAGAGGAAAACATTGGTAAAACACTTACCGATCTACACCTCAAGGACATCTTTGATGAAATAAACCCAATTGCAAGGAAGACTAAAGCAGAAACAAACCAATGGGACTACATCAAATTGAAAAGCTTCTGCACATCCAAAGAAACTATTAAACAAAGAGACCCCTCACAGATTGGGAGAAGATCTTCACATGCCATACATCAGACAAGAAACTAATCACCAAAATATATAAAGAGCTCAGCAAACTTAGCACCACAAAAGCAAATGACCCCATCCAAAAATGGGCAGAGGATATGAACAAAACATTCACCTCAGAGGAGATCCAAAAGGCTAACAAACATATGAAAAACTGCTCTAGGTCACTGATTGTCAGAGAAATGCAAATTAAGACAATATTGAGATACCACCTCACTCCTGTAAGAATGGCATACATCAAAAAGGACAGCACCAACAAATGCTGGAGAGGTTGTGGGGACAGACAACCCTTTTGCATTGTTGGTGGGAATGTAAATTGGTACAGCCTCTGTGGAGTGCAATCTGGAAAACTCTCACAAGGCTACACATGGACCTTCCATCTGATCCAGTAATTCCTCTCCTGGGGTTATACCCCAAGGACTCCAAAATACCCAATCAAAAAGAGGTGTGTACTCCTATGTTCATAGCAGCACAATTCATAATAGCTAAATCCTGGAAGCAACTCAGATGCCCAACAACAGATGAGTAGCTGAGAATGCTGGGGTATATATACACAATGGAATACTATACAGCTATCAAGAACAATGAACCCACCTTCTCTGACCCATCTTGGACAGAGCTAGAAGGAATTATGTAACGTGAGCTAAGTCAGAAAGATAAAGATGAGTATGGGATGATCCCACTCATCAACAGAAGTTGACTAAGAAGATCTGAAAGGGAAACTAAAAGCAGGATCTGACTAAATTGAAAGTAGGGCACCAAAGTAAAAACCCTGTGGTGAGGGGTAGACATGCAGCTTCCTGGGCTGGTGGGGGGTGGGAGGGAACACAGTCTTTTGGTGGTGGGAATGGTGTTTATGTACACTCCTAGTAATGTGTAGTCATATAAATCAGTAGTTAATTAATATGAGAGGGGAAAAATTAACTGTATGTCTCAAAGTTTTTAAAACACAGACTGAGTCTTTTTAATATATAGGTTGTGTATTTGATATGCAGTCTCTCTCAAAAGCCTAGACCAAGTAGATCAGAAGCAACCAGTGGCACAGCTAAATACAAGATACTGGGTACTATACAGCAAACCCTAACAAATGGACTTTTCAAAGTTAATCCAATTACCAAATAATGTGATGATAACATTAACTATCCATTGTCTTTGGAACCCTAAGACAGCAGAAACCTCACATCTCCACTATAGAGCCTCTACTCTCCTAGTCCTGGAACCATAGGATAGGGCCCACTTTCCCGCATGCCTCTCCCAATCCATATCAAATAATATTACATCAGACGATCGCAACCTAATTAACACAACGATTGCCAGCTCAACATGCTTCAGCTCAGACCATGTCCAGAGACTTCAGGTGTGGAATGACAACCCTTCAGCTTCATCACTCAGGTGAGACCCTTCCTTTCATAGTATTCTCTAATTCTATCCCAGGTGAATCACTTTCTAACAAAGTCCCAAACCTAGATATACACCAAGTTTTGTGAGAGAGAGCATATGTTCACACGTATCCATAAACAATTGCAAAATATATACCTGAAAGCAGTACACTAGAGTTTGCAGTGAGTACCCCCCACACACACACTTCCTCACCACTATTCCAAGCTTTGGGTCCATGATTGCTCAACAATTTGTTTGGCTTTGTATATTAACTCTCTTTTCTGCCACCAGGTTCCAGATGCCATCAGGATGCTGGCCAGGCTTCTCTGGACTGAAGACCCCACCAATGTGTCCTGGAGCTCCGCTTCCCCAGAGACCTACACTACTAGGGAAAGAGAGAGGCAGACTGAGAGTATGGACTGACCAGTCAACGTCCATGTTCAGTGGGGAACTAATTACAGAAGCCAGACCTTCCACCTTCTGCAACCCACAATGACCCTGGGTCCATGCTCCTAGAAGGATAGAGAATGGGAAAGCTATCAGGGGAGGGGATGGGATATGGAGATTGGTTGGTGGGAATTGTGTGGAGCTGTACCCCTCCTACACTATGGTTTTGTTAATTTATCCTTTATTAAATAAAAAATAAATTAAAAAAGAAAAGAAAAAGTATGCAAACAATAATTAAATCACAGAAATGAGGACAGCTACTGAGGAAAAGTCTATCTGAAATAGGGAAACAGATGAGATACTCAAGGAAAATAGCAGCTACCTCAAGGTAATTAGAGAACTGAAAGCTGAAATAGCTTCGCTAAAAGACCAACTAGAAGAACAAGCTAAATATAGTAGCTGAACTGAAAAATGAAGCTGAGGGAAGGTAAAGCAGATTAACAGAAGCAGAAAACAGAATCAACCAGACAGAGGATAAGCTAGAGAAAACTAAGAAGGAGGTAAAAGAGCTCAAAAAGAGATTGAGAGACACTGAAAACACCAACAGAGATGATCTCAGAAGAACTAACATTCGTATAATTGGCCTACCAGAGGATGAAAGAGAGGAAGGGGGATTAAACATTCTAGAGGAAATAATAGAAGAAAATTTTCCTGACCTAAGCAACAGAAAGGACATTAAGATCCAAGAGGCCCAGAGAATCCCCAACAGAATCAACTTAAACCTGAACACACCAAGACACATCATAGTTACAATGAAAACAAGTAAGGATAAAGAAAGGATCCTAAAGGCTGCGAGAGAAAAACAAGGAACACCCCCTTCCACCTTCTATGAAGCCAACATCACTCTGATAACAAAAGCATAAAGGAAACACAAAAAACCTAAAACTACACACCAATATCTCTTATGAACATAGATGCCAAAATATTGAACTGGATAGACAAAACTGGATACAGTAGTATATCAAAATGATTATCACTATCAGGCCATCCCATCAGCTGGGGCTCTAGTTGGGGATTCCCACACAAACACAATGAACCTAGCCTTCAAATAGAACCCTCTCCCCAGTATCACTGGTCATCTCCATCAGGAACTAAATAAGGACCCCTCTGAGAATCCCCAAAGAACCTTGCCCTCAATGTGGATCAACAGTGGTAAAAAATGTTCCATTCTCTGAAGAGGGGTTGGATAACATACTCTACCACCTAAGAGGACGGGTCCTGAAATTGGTGCAACTCGGAATGTTCCTACTGATGAACACAGAATGCAAGTTCAGACCTACAGGGATTTAGAAGTTACATAGGCTCCTATGCTGAATGTGGGCCCCAGATCAAATCAATGGGGTTTGATCAACAATATTTATACACCTTTCCCACATTTGGGAGCTACTCTCTTCCCTGATCCAGCTTTCTAGCCCTTTTTCCAGCCATGACATCATCTCCCTGGACAATAACTTGGGTCCACCTTCATATCTGATGTCAGGCTCAGGCAAAAACTAATGAAGTCATGGGCCCTTTTGAATATACCTAAAATAGACCTACTACCTATTTCCAAAACAGAGACCCCAAATCTTCATCTGCAGCATTTCAGCCTTTAGGTTCATGATTAGTCAATGATTCTTATGGCTTTATATGTTAACTCTTTTTTCAGCCTACTGTTTCCTCAGAGCCTTGCCCCACGAGGGAAAGAGTCAGACAAGGTGGGAGTATGGATCAACCTGCCAACAACCATGTTCAGCAGGGAAGCAATTACAGAAGCCAGACCTTCCACCTTCTGCAACCCATGGTGACCCTGGGTCCATATTCCCACAGAGTTAAAGAATAGAAAAGGCGGTAGTGTGGCATGTTAAGTGCACATGGTGCAAAGCATAAGGATCCTGGTTCAAGCCGCTGGCTCCCCACCTGCAGGGGAGTCACTTCACAAGCGGTGAAGGTCTGCAGGGGTCTATCTTTCTCTCTCTCTCTCTCTCTCTCTCTCTCTCTCTCTGTCTTCCCCTCCTCTCTGTCCTAACAACAACAATAATAGCTACAACAATAAAAAACAAGGGCAACAAAAGGGAATAAATAAATCAAAATACCCTTTAAAAAAAAGAAAAGAAGATTCCTAAATGAAAAGATAGATAGGTTAAACCTGAAAGATACCTATAGAGCTCTGTACACCAAGAAATCAGAATACACATTCTACTTTAGCCCATGTGGAAAATTTTCAAAGATATATGTTGGGCCACAAAAACAGTATCAATAAATTCAAGACCATATAAATCATTCCAACCATCTTCTTCAAATGCAATGGAACTAAACCAGTTATTAATTGCTGTTAAAATTTCGGAGGCTCTTGCCAGCCGGCTTGCTTCATGGCGGGTAACAGAGACGCGGAGACAACGGCTGGGCAGGGAAGCTGTATTTCTTTATTCAGGAACAACAATTCATAAACTAAGACAAACTAATCACCAAACAGAACTCTGCTGTCTCTTTGCGGCGGCGCAAGCACTCTTTCTTTTACTCTGGAACTCAGGAACTCTGGCACTCTCGAACTCAGGAACTCAGGAACTCTGTTTAACTCAGGAACTCAGGAACTCTGGCTAACTCAGGAACTCAGGAACTCTGTCTAACTCAGGAACTCAGGAACTCTGTTTAACTCTTCTATTTCTTCACGAGACTGTTTTGCTGTTTCTGGAGCATTTATCTCTGGACCACTCTGTGGTTTCCACTAGCGGGTGAATTCAGAACAGCCAGCGGGAAGATCCAGCCGGCGGGAGGCGAGGCACGGAGCTGCCGTTTCCACCTGGTTAAACAGCCAGCCAGCCGGCTGCGCCCAGACAACCCCGCGCACTGCGCCCGCAGCCCCGCAGCCCCGCAGCCAGCAGGAGGCTGACGCCAGCCCGCAGGAGCCCGATGCCACCACGCAAGAGCCCGATGCCTCCACGCTAGAGCCCGAGGCCAACATTCTCATAAAGATAAAATTAACTTACATTTAAAGTCTAAGGTAAAAATTAGTTAACAATCAATATATTTTAACTAAGTTGGTCTAAACAAAAGGTTAAATAGACTTGTTGATATGTAAAACACTACCTTCTCTATTAGAAATGGTAGATCGCACAATGGCTATACTAATTATTCTCATGCCTGAGGTTTCCTCTCCGGCCCACACCTAGGGTGTGTCTCCATCTTGAATGGGTGTAACAAAAGGTTAAAAGACGTTGTTGATATGTAAAAGTCTCAAATTCCTTCTCTATTAGAAATGTTGGATCGTGCAGTAGATATGCTAATAACAAGTTTTGTTTCATAGTAAGTAAGTTGCAGCCAGCTGCCTTTGGGACCCTAGGCCGTTCCCCGCCCCCATACAATTGCCCGTCGAGGCAAGTAGCCCCCCAGAGGCAAGAAATGTTTTTTTTTCCAGATATGGCCCCCTCAGGCCTTCCCTTGGCAACATGCTGGTTTTTGTTATATATGTTTCTGTTCACCCCACACCCTTGATACTATAGTCATTTAGTTAAAAAGAAAAGGGGGAATTGTCGTATGCTTTACATTGGTTTGTTCTAGCCCTCCCCCCGCCAAGAGAATTGGATCAGGCCTGCTAATTTCGCGGGCCCGCTTGGCCCCGCCCCAAGGAACCCCGGGAGAGGGTTCCTGAGTTGGAGAGTTCCAGTGTGCCAGAGTTTTAGGGGGTTCCCGAGTACGAGAGTTCCCGAGTTAGAGAGTTCCTGAGTTCGAGAGTGCCAGAGTTCCTGAGTTCCTGAGTTTGAGAGTTTCAGGGTTACAGAGTAAGAGAGAGTTCCAGTGTGTCAGAGTTTCAGAGGGTTCTCAAGTACGAGAGTTTCAGAGTGCCAGAGTTGGAGGGTTCCCGAGTTACAGAGTAAGAGAGTGCTTGTGCCGCCGCAAAGAGACAGCCGAGTTCTGTTTGGTGATTAGTTTGTCTTAGTTTGTGAATCGTTGTTCCTGAATAAAGAAATACAGCTGCCCTGTCCAGCCGTTGTCTCCGCGTCTCTGTTACCCGCCCGCGAAGCCAACCCGGCTGGCAAGAGTCCAAAATTTTAACAACAATTAATGACAAAAAAAGAAAATGAAAACCCCAAACTATGGAAACTGAACAATATACTTCTAAACAACTTCTGAGTATTGGAAGAAATCAGAGAGGACAATAAAATTATCCTGGAAACAAAAGGAAAATAGGGGCACAAGTTATAAAGATATATAGGTCATGTCAAATGCAGTTTTAAGAGGGAAATGCATAGCAATGCAAGCCCATGTCAGAAAACAAGAAAAATCTCTAATAAGTAATGTAACTTCACAACTGAAGGATCTAGATAAAGAAGAACAGAAGAAAATCAAAGAAGGTAGAGGGTAAATAATAAAAAATTAAGAAAGAAATAAATAACATTAAGAAAGAAAATAAAAAGATAAATGAAATTAAGAGCATAAAATCTGGTTCTTTGAAAGGCTAAACAAAATTGGCAAACCTCAGCCATATTAACAAGAAAAAAAAAAACAGAAATAAGACCCTAATAAGTAGGGTTGTAAATGAAAGGGTATAAATGACAAAATCCAAAGGGTTGTGAGTGGTTTCTATAAAAAATTATATATGCCACTAAACTGATTAATTTAGAAGAAATGGATAAATTCTTAGAATTATAAAACCTTCCACAGCTGAACCAAAATGACAGAAACATAAGCAGGCCTAAGAACAAAAGTTCTGGAAAAGATGTGGATAGAAGACAGTTCTCTTACACTATTGTGTAGCCCCTGTGTAAAACAGTTTGGAGATTTCTGAAAACATTAGAGATTCATCTTCCATTGACCCATAAGTTCCTCTTCTAAGCATCTATCCAAATAACACACACATAGCTATTAGAAAAGATCTATGCACACCTGTATTCATGGAAGTGCTGTTTAGAACAGTCAACACTTGGAAACAATCCAAATATCCAACAATGACGAATCTTTATAGAAGTTGTGGCATATATACACAATGAAATACTCACAGCTGTAAGAAATAATAACATATTCTCCTCTGTTACAACATGGAAGGAACTAGAGGGAGTCATGCTGATCCAGATAAGCCAGAAGGAGAAGGATGAACACTCATGTATGGACTCTAAATAACACAGCAAAGGACAATTCAGAATGAATCCTAAGTGGTTTACAGTCTATCACAGCAGATTCAGGGACTCAGAAGAGGGAGGAGAGAATTACTAAAGGGACTCTAAATCTCTATGGTGGAATAATACAATGGTTTGTTGAGGGTAAGACGTACTGATACCTACCTTGGGGAAATGTAGAAATCCGCCTTGTGACAACAGAAATCCTGCACATCAACATTTCTTCAATAAAGTGGTACTGGAACTTTAAACAGTCTAGCATGGTGAAAGTTCCATGTGTGCTTGAAAAGAATGCATCTTAATTACACTATTGGTGGGTAGTCTATAAAAGTCACTTAAATTGTTTGAAGATGTTGTTCAGTTCTTCTGTATCCTAACAGTTTTATATTTACAATCCCTATAAATTACTGAGAGAGGAGTGAGGAAATTTTCAACAATAATTGTTGATTTGTCAATAACACCTTTCAGTTCCATCAGCTTTGCTTCCTATATTTTAAAATTACTTAGAGGCATAAATGTTTCAGGACTGACTAGTATTTAAGACAACAGGAGGTGGTGGTGCACGTGGTTAAGCATACATACTGCAGTGCCCAAGGTTGCAGGTTCAAGCCCTGGTCCCCACCTGCAAGGAGGAAGCTTGTGAAGCAGGGCTGCAGGTGTCTCTCTCTCTTCTCTGTCTCCCCCTTCCCTCTCAATTCCTTTCTGTCTTTATCCAATAATAAGTAAATAAAAACATTTTAAAAGTTCTTTTGTTAAAAGGGGGGCAGGCAGTAGCACAGCGGGTTAAGTATGCATGGTGCAAAGCACACAGACCTGCACAAGGACCCGCCTAAGGATCCTAGTTCAAGCCCTCAGCTCCCCACCTTCAGGGGGGTTGCTTTGCAAGCAGTGAAGCAAGTCTGCTGGTGTCTATCTTTCTCTCCTCTTCTTTGTCTTTCCTATCTCTCTAGATTTATCTCTGTCCTTTCCAACAGCAACAACAGCTATAACAACAGTAACAATAATAACAGCAAGGGCCACAAGAGCAACAAAAATGGGTGGGGCAATAGCCTCCAGGAGCAGTGGATTCATCCGAGCAGGCACTGAGCCTATAACCCTGGAGGCAAAGAAAAAGTCAACAGGTCAATTTGTCATTATATACCCCTTGTCATTTCCTTTTCTATGAAGTTCACTTTAATATTAATATTGCCACACAACCTTTCTTATGATTATTATTTGTATAATGTGTCATTTTTCATTGTAAAAAAGTATATATGTATATAGCCCTTCAGAGGCTGCAGTAAAGTAATTAAAACATACGCATCTGCTCATCCTAAAAGAAGGATAATAATAAAAAACTATGAAGCTGAAACTTACTCATATGCTTATTCTATCTTTATATTCTGTTCATCTTCAGAGACTCCTTCCCATCATTATAAAAATCATGCACATAAATAGATAGCTAAAATAAATATGGTAGGAAATTAGCATTGCGAGGAGAAATTTTTTTTAAAAAGGCTGTGATCCTAAAATTGGGAGTAGAAGAGTATCCAGATGACATCAGCCTAAATTCTTCTAGAAAAGAATGACAGAAATCTGGATTGGGAAATTTTCTGTTGGGGGAGGGAGGGAGAGCAAGGTTTAGGTAATATGTGTAATCTGTCAAGGGACTCTACAAAAGGACTGTCAGGGAACTGTCAGGGGACTGCAGCTCATCTTTTCCCTCACCGGGCACTGTTAGAAGGTGGATTGTGCCCCCCTACCTAAATTTCATAATTCAAAGTCTAAACCCCAGTGACTAGATTTGTGAATCAGACTGTTAAAGTGGCAATTAAGTTAAAATGATGTCTTTTGTATCAGTCTTTTTGTGCATGATATGAAGACAAAGGGAGAATGTGACCATTAGAAGCCTCAGGATGAAATCAAGCTTGCCAGCACCATGCTCTGGGTCACCAGCCTCCAGACTGTGAAAAAAAAAATCTATCCAGCCTGTGGTATTTGTTGGTGCAGCCTTTTAAAACTAGTGTAGTTTAAATAAATAAATAAATAAAATATTTTTAAAAAACAAAAGAATACTACAGGAGTCATGGAAAAACACTTAATCCAGTACTGAGAAGGCTTCCTGGAAGAAATATTTCCTGAAATTATTCAGAATGAATAATCAATGAACCAGGAGAAGAACAGAGACTCAAACTGAACCAATAGTAGGCTGTCTCGAGTATCTTCCCACATGGGGACACCGTATTTGCAGCAAAAATCATGTAATATCACATATGTGACTTTGGAGAGGACCGTTGTAAAGTACAACCCACTAGGAAGATCCCAGTTCCTCAAATTCCTTCTGGAAGCCTCTCAGATCTCAGATTTCAAGAGCACATTGTAGCCACATGAACAACTCAGGTTCAAGCCTGGCCCCCGCAGCCTTGAAGGAAACTTCAGTGCTATGATCTTTTTCACTTTCTCTAGCTGTCAATAAATAAATAAATGGATAAAAAAATAAATAAAATAAAATAAAACTAGTATAGGTAATGTCCCTTAAACTTAAACTTCAAGTATACATCAGAGAACAATCAACTCTGTCAATGAATAAACATGTACATTTCCTGGTCTTAAAACAGACTGACAATCAGAGGGCACTGTGCATCTACTAGGGGCAGAGAAGGTAATGATTCTAGTCTCTCAAGGCTCCTGCAGCTATTTTGCAAGTACCACACCTCCTCAGTTTGTGCCCTTTCTATGTCCCTTATGAACAATAACATCCCTTCAGATTCTGTTTCTATATTCTCCCTATCCCCTAAATATTGCTTTTTCTTCACATTACACAAAATTTATCTTCACCAAGCACTTCTTTTTAATGCCTTTTAGACTTTTTTTTATCATTTTATTAAGGGATTAATGATTTACAATGCATTTGCTGACACACAGCCGCAATTTCTCATCTCCCCATAAGAATCTGGAAACCACTCTCACCCCCAGCATAGGGCCTTTTCTACAGTCATACACCAGGACATTAGACACCTCTCTTCTGTCGTATGCTTTACATTGGTTTGTTCTAGCCCTCCCCCGCCAAGAGAATTGGATCAGTCCAGTTAATTTCGCGGCCCGCTTGGCCCCGCCCCAAGTAACCCCGGGAGAGGGTTCCTGAGTACGAGAGTTCCAGAGTAAGGGAGAGGGTTCCTGAGTCGGAGAGTTCCTGAGTTCCGGAGTTCGAGAGTTTGAGAGTTACAGAGTAAGAGAGAGTTCCACAGTTGAAGAGTTTCAGAGTGCCAGAGTTGGAGGGTTCCTGAGTTCCTGAGTTCCAGAGTAAGAGAGAGAGTGCTTGTGCCGCTGCAAAGAGACAGCAGAGTTCTGTTTGGTGATTAGTTTGTCTTAGTTTATGAATCGTTGTTCCTGAATAAAGAAATACCGCTTCCCTGCCCAGCCATTGTCTCCGCGTCTCTGTTACCCGCCCGTGAAGCTAGCCCGGCCAGCTAGAGCCTTCCGAAAATATTAACAACACTCTTCAATCCTCAACCCTAGCCAAGTCCCCAGAGTTCTTTTTTTTCATGCAATACACCAAACCCAGGAGATAACACATCAATCTCCTTCAACTAGTGTTAATGGGCTCTTATCAGCTACAAGAGAAAGTCCAAATCCCTTTGCTTATCTCTTAAAACTATGAAAGACTTAAACAATCTTTCTAAGTATATCATTGCTCCCACATCCCAAACTTTCTAGTTCAACAAAAGTAACCTCCTCAAAGCATTTCCTAGTACTTTAAGTATTTCAAGGTCACTGGTTCTATAATCTAATCCCTCCCCTGTCCCAAGGGTTGCCCTCCCAGTCAAATGTTACTCTAAGTTACCTCTCATGTGACTCCTTCCCAAGATCATATAGTAATCACTTACTTGGTAAACACATAGTGTCTGGCAAGGTGGGCAGATTTTGCAGATAAAACCTCTTTGCACTATGACAACACCAGACAGCAGATATCTCACATTCATTGTGCTGTGACCCATTCTCAAACTTTCAGTGTCTGTCACGGCTTTGGTTACAGTACCAACTCTTAAACACCAGGGAAAGGGCTGGGAATGAAAAGTTATGAATATGCTGTCTCTAGTAGTCAGCACCCCATTTAAACATCTCATTGATTAAGATGGAGTTAGAAGGAATTATGTTAAATGAGATCAATCAGAAAGACAAAGAAAAGTACAGGATGATCTCACTCATAAACAGAATTGAGAAAGAAGAACAGAAAGGGAAACTCAAAGCAGAATCTCAGTATGGAGTAGGGCATCAAAATAAAAATCTCTGGGTGAAGGGTGAGAGTAGATGTTCAGCTTCATCACAGACCCCTGCAAGCGTCAACCCGGCTTTGACCTAGCACGTTATGATTGGGCCCTCCTCAATCGCTATCGAACAGGGCATGGCCGGTGCACCGCTATGTTCCATCGCTGGGGAGCCAGAGATGACCCGAATTGCCCCTGCGGCTACAGACTGTGACCCACATAGTCAATGACTGCCACCTCTCCAGATTCAAAGGAGGTCTCGAAACTTTACATCAGGCTCAACCTGACGCTGTTGACTGGCTACGGAAGAAGGGCAAACGCTAGAAGAATTGTGGGGGGGAAGAGGGAAGGGACACAGACCTTTGGTGGAGCAAATGGTGTTAATATACTCTCCTGTTAACTTATAGTCTTACAAATCACTATTTAATCAATATGGGGGGATGGATTGAATGTCTCAAACTTTTTGATGCATAGACTACAATTATGAGTATATATTCCTTCAATCTAAGCACTTAAGACTTCAAATTGGTAATCAGATTGAATTTTAACAGTGGGCTCAAACTTTTAATACATTCCTTAAAATAACTTTTTTTTTTGCAATATAAAATCACTTATAATCTTAGAGCAGGTAGAACAGAAGAAACTGGTTGTGTCACTTTATAAAATATAGCCATACGTAAATAGCATTAAATGACATAAATTATGGTGAGGTCTTGTATGATACAGCAAATCCTAACGATGGGATTTTCAAAGTAAACCAAATTTCCAAATAATCTGGTTATAACAATAACTATCTATTGCCTTCTTAAACCCTTAGACAGCAGGAACCTTCCCCATTCTCTATAAAACCCATATTTTTCCCAGTCCTGGAACCCCTTGGTTTGGGGGCTAGCTTTCTTGCATGCTCCTCTCAATTCATACTAACTGATGCTGCATCTGCTCATCTCAACCTAATCAATACATATCATACATACCAGTACCATCTCGGCATGTTTCACTTCAGACTGTGTCCAGAGACATCAGGCATGGAATGTCAACCCTCCAGCGTCATGCCACCAATTTTCAGATGTTACCATGACGCCAACCTGACTTCCATGGGCAGACAACCTCACCATCATGCCCTGGAATCCCGCCTCTCCAGACCCCTAGGGAAAGAGAGAAACAGGCAAGGTGTAGGGCTACCTTGAGGGTGCTTCTTCCCAGGCATGTGCTCTCTGGGTCGGAGAGAATTTGACCGAAGCCAACCTAGGCTGCTGCACAGGAAAGGGATCAGGAACTAGCATCGTGAGAGAGAGACTCTGGGACTCACAGAGCAGGAACACACAATACTCTGCTGCATTTATTGATCTGCCTTTAAATATCTTCTGAGACTGAAGTGGTAGGGTGGAAAAAGGAAGTACATAGGATAAGGGGGCGGAGTGGAAAAAGAGCGTGAACCAGTGGGGGTTACACCAGTGGGGATTAAACCAGTGGGGATTAAACCAATGGGGATTAAACTAGGGCAGTCTCAAACAAAACAATGATTATGTAAATAGACCACAGCATTAAGCAATGCAGGGGAACCTGGCATGATACGGATAGAAACAGAAGCAGAACTAGCCAAAGGAGAAATGTTGATCAACAGCTAGGAGTAAGGGTTGATCTGCCAACGCCCATGTTCAGAGTAGAAGTAGTTATAGAAGCCAGACCTTCCACCTTCTAAACCCCATAATGATCCTGGGCCCATGGTCCCAGACGTATAATGAATAGGAAAGCTTTCAAGGGAGGGGATGGGATACAGAGCTCTGGTGGTAGAAATTGTGTGGAACTGTACCACTCTTATCCTATGGTCTTGCCAATATTTACATTTTATAAATAAATGAAAAAAAATAATTTTTTTAAATTTTTGATCCATACTCCCAGTGGAAGAATGGTGATAGAAAGAAAATTATAAGAAGGTTATGAACTCTAGCTCCATCAGGACCCACAGAGAAAAGAGGAAAGTTTGGATGTAGTAATAGGGTCATGAGTGGCTTGAAAGGAAAGAGAAGAAGGGACTAGAAGAAAAAAGGAGGAAATTCAAAATCTGGAAGCAACCCAGGTATCCAACAACAGATAAGTGGTTGAGTAAGTTGTGGTATATATACACAATGGAATACTACTCACCGCTTTTAGCCCATCTTGGATGGAGCTTGAAGAAATCGCGTTAAGTGAAATAAGTCAGAAACAGAAGGATGAATATGGGATGATCTCACTCTCAGGCAGAAGTTGAAAAACAAGATCAGAAGAGAAAACACAAGTAGAACCTGAACTGGAATTGGCATATTATACCAAAGTAAAAGACTCTGGGGTGGGTTGGGGGGGCGGAGAATACAGGTCCAAGAAGGATGACAGAGGACCTGGGGGGGGGGGAGGTTGTATTGTTATATGGAAAACTGGGAAATGTTATGCATGTACAAACTATTGTATTTACTATCAAATGTAAAGCATTAATCCCCCAATAAAGAAATTTAAATAAATAAATAAGGCAATTATGTACAAATGTAGATAGAGAGTTGTAGAGTTGATAGTTAACCCATGTCTGCAACCTTAGGAAAACTGGTGGATTGCAGTTTAGGGATTGAGGATTCAGATCTCTGGTGATGGGAATGGTATGGAATAATACCCCTGTAATTTTGTAAATCAATATTAAGTCACTAATAAAAATTAAAAATAAACCATTAAACCCCTAATTAAATTATTTGTAGGGGGTCGGGCAGTAGAAGAGTGGGTTAAGTGCACATGTCGCCAAGCACAAGGACCTGCATAAGGATCCCAGTTCGAGGCCCCGGCTCCCCACCTGCTGGGGGTAGGAGTCCGCTTCACAAGCGATGAAGCAGGTCTGCAGGTGTCTATCTTTCTCTCCCCCTCGCTATCTTCCCCTTCTTTCTCCATTTCTCTCTATCCTATACAACAATGACAACATCAATAAACAACAAGGGCAACAAAAGAGGGGACAAGAAAATTTTTAAAACTTATTTAAAAATTTTTTCTAAGGCAAAGTATGTGAAGGATCATCTTTTTACAGAATTGACCAAATCACTTGACTATTAAAATATTTTTTTAAAAAGACTGCCAGACAGGGTTGTTGTTAACAGTGTTTACCTGACAATTAAAGATGATAACCAATTTAAAAAAAAATGTCAGAATAATATTTCAAAGAAAAATCAATTTAAATCAAATGAAAATATTGGAATTCTTACAAATGGAACCACAGAGATATCACCGCCCAAGCACCAGATGTACATGATAAGTTTTATTAATGCAGGTGTTTCTCTCACTTAGTAGTCTCTTGGCCAATACCGCACTTTCCCTAGATAGTTGCTAAAGAGACTTTTCAGTGTCTCGATTTTCCAATGAGAACAAATCGTTCAGTTTTAATAAAACAAGGGTGAATGCTGGGTACACTTTGTGACATGAGGTCAAATGTTGGTATTTTTAGAAAACCTGAAAACAGGGTGAACAAGAAACAAGAAAGAGAGGCCAAAAGCTAAAGGTTGATGAAAAGTGTCTTGGCATGACCCTTCTCTTTTATCAGCTCAGCCAGCACCCTATACTAATCTCCTCTGCCTCCAAAATAGCTGAAAGATTAACATGGGAGAGAGGCAAGAAGTAAAGTGGCAGATCAAGGTGGGGAGTTAAAGAGCAAAGGGTGGGGGAAAAGAGAGACAAAGGAGGTACAGCAACATCAATAATTTTTTTCAGACTCTCTAGTGAATTTCAGTGACAGTGTGATAGAATTCCTCCTCATCTTGTCTCTAATCAAAATGTCTAGTATTCTGAGCAATACTCTGCTCTCTTTGACTGCCTTTCCCCAAGCTACGTGCATATGTTAAAGGATTCCTTTGATATAATCAACACCTTGTATAAGGGACTCAGTCATTTTCATTTCACAGTACCATGATTTCCTTTACTCATCCTCCAAAAATCAAAGCAAATTTAGAAGAATCTACTCTCAACTTTTCCATTTATATGAAAACCATAGTTACCAGAGCTCCTCTCTTAGCAGGGAAATCATGGCAAAAAAAAAAAAAAAAAAAAACTCACATGTTACTATGGAAACCTGATAACTTCCTCTAGAAACCATAAAAAAGACAGCACATAACCCCACTCTGATTTTCAATAACGAATTTCTCTAAGGAAAATAACTGAAAATTAAATGGATTCATTCTGAGTCCCTTTTTCCAATCAAACAGATGGGATTTTAGATAAGCTCTTAAAGCAAATTTTGATTCATATAGTAATATGTTAACTTATCTCAAATCTCAGAGACTTTTTATAAAGAAGATTCTTATAATTAAAATGTTCACCCAAATTCCATTAAAATGGCATATTTAACTAAAGATTCTCTCCCTTAAAATATTTCCAAACCCTAGCCAAAGGGCCATAATATTTATACCTTTTTTTTTTCAGTTTATTAAAACACTTAGAAGTGTAGTAATAAGAACCTGAATAACAAATTTTTCTTCTTTAATTTTTAATGGTTTTTTTTCAAAGGTAAAAGAATTTGTATTTTATAAGCACCTATTTTGTACCTGCCAAAATACAAGAAAGATAAAAAATAAACCAAGCATGATTATTATCAAAAATAGCCTTCTGAGTCTGGTAATTTAAAGTATGTATGTGATGGTAAAGGTCCTAAATCCATAGGTCGAGTACTTCACTAGTGAAAGGAGATAGTGATTACTTTCTAAAGATACCATTATTTTCTTTTTCTTTTTTGCCTCCAAGGTTATTGCTGGGGCTCGGTGCCTGCACTACAAACCCACTGCTCCTGGAGGCCATTTTTTCCCTTTTGTTGCCCTTGTTATCATTGTTGTTGTTATTACTGTCATTGTTGGATAGGACAGAGAGAAATCGAAAGAAAAGGGGAAGACAGAGAGGGGAAGAGAAAGATAGACGCCTACAGACCTGGTTCACCACTTGTGAGACCTATCTCCTACAAGTGGGGAGTCAGGGGCTCGAAGCAGGTTCCTTACACCAGTCCTTGTGCTTTGTACCACCTACCTTTACCCACTGCGCTTAACCCACTGTGCTACCACCCAACTCGCCATAGAACAGTTTTTTTGTTTGTTTTTGTTTTTTCTTTTTATAAAAAGGAAACACTGACAAAACCATAGGATAAGAGGGGTACAACTCCACACAATTCCCACCACCAGAACTCCATATCCCATCCCATCCCCTGATAGATTTCCTGTTCTTTAACCCTCTGGGAGTGTAGACCCAAGGTCATTGTGGTATGCAGGAGGTGGAAGGTCTGGCTTCTGTAATTGCTTTCCCACTGAACATGGGCGTTAACAGATTGAACCATACTCCCAGTCTTCCTCTCTCTTTCCCTAGTGGGGTGGGGTTCTGGGGAATCAGAGCCCCAGGACACATTGGTGGAGTTGTCTGTCCAAGGAAGTTTGGTTGGCATCATGCTAGCATCTAGAACCTGGTTGCTGAATAAACAGTTGACATATAAAGCCAAACAAATTGTTGACTAATCATGAACCTAAAGGCTGGAATAGTTCAGATGAACAGTTGGGGGGGGGGGTCTCTGTTTTGTAGATAGATAGTAGGCATATTTTAGTTATATCCCAAAGGGCCTGTGGCTATACTAGTCTTTTTTTTTTTTTCCCAGCCTGAAATCTGATATGCAGGTGGATGCAAGTTATTGTCTAGGGATATGATGTCATGGTTGGGGAAAGGACCAGAAATCTGGATCAGGGAAGAGAGTAGCTCCCAAATATGGGAAAGGGGTATAGATATTGTTGACTGCACAGAACAGTTTTTAAAGGGCTGTGGATATATCTCAGCATTAGAGCACAGAACTTAACATGCCTGACAGCCACAGTTCAATAACTGACATTGACATATACCAGACATGGGTGTTGTTTTAGTCTTTCTAATCACTCTCACTCTCCTTCACATAAAAATAATTTAAATAATATATCTAATATTTAATGAATATTGTCTGGTTTGATGGATACTTTAAGTTTGTTTTTAGAGATTTAATAGAGGTTTACAAGAATACAAGACTATAGGGTACACTTCCACACTGTACCCACCACCAAAGTTCTATGCTCCCCTCCTCCAATGATAACCACATTTCTCACAAAATATTCAAGACAGATTGGTTTTTCTTTCCCCTCTTTTGTCTACTCCTTCTGCAAACTCATGTTTCAAGTCTTTCTATTCCCCATATTAGTAAAACCATCTGATAATTGTCCTTCACCTTCTCACTTCACTAAGAATAGATGCATGGGAACAAAACCCCAGAATTTCTTGAAGAATAAAAAGTAAGAGGGCAGAGGTAGACAGCATAATGGTTATGCAAAAGACTCTCATGCCTGAGGCTCCAAAGTCCCAGGTTTAATCCCCTACACTACCGTAAGTCAGAGGTGAGCAGTGCTCTGGTAAAATAAAATAAAGTAAAATGGAAATCAGAAATAACCTAAAAGTCCAATGATGAAGGAAGAGCTAAATACTATATCTACCATTAAAATTATAGACTGCGGGAACATTTCCCGAGTCACAATTTTAAATTTATGCAAGAATATTATGCTAATATTTCTAGAAAAATAATAGCAATGCTCATATATGTACATGCACATATATTTGTCTATACATTTGGTATACTTATACACATACAGAAAAACATGCTTACAAATATACAAAATTGTTCCAAAACATTAAAGGGGGAGGGGAAGAATGAAATACAAGTAATTTTTATACTTTCTCATTCTCCCCTTCATTTAGTTTTATCCTAGAAAGAAATTTAGGATATTTTGGTTTTTGTTTTTGCCACCAAGGCAATCCTAGATTTGTCTGATAACCTAATCCTAACCCAAACTATCCATAATGACTCTAACTATACTGAAGAGACACAAGGTTCTGAGAATGTGAAGAATGTGCTGGTTCCCAAGCACATTTATATGCTTTAACTAGGGGAGTGGACCCTTCCAGTCATGCCCTCTCCACAGCATGGCAGGAAAAAGCAATGGTGAGATCACTCATCCTGAAGAGGTCAATTTCATTTTGCTCTTCTAGTGCCTCTCTTGTCTCAGAGTTCACAGATTGACTAGGAGAGTTCTAGTACCCTTTGACTTTGGGTTTTGGGTTTTCATGTTTTTGTTTCTTATCACCAAAGCCTCACACAGATGTGACATTATTGTTCCAGGCCAATCATTTTTTTATTAGTGAGTTAATAATGATTGACAAGATTGTGATATAAGAGGGATACAATTCCACACAATTCCCACCACCAGAACTCCGCATCTCATCTTCTCCATTGGAAACTTCCCTATTCTTTATCCCTCTGGGAGTATGGATCAAGATTTTTATAGGGTACAGAAGGTGGAAGGTCTGGATTCTGTATTTGCTTTTCTGCTAGACATGGGAATTAACAGGTCGATCCATAACCTCAGCCCATTACTATCTTTCCCTAGTGAGGCAAGGGCTCTGGAGAGGTGGGGTTCCAGGACACATTGGTGAGGTCGTTTGCCCAGGGAAGTCAGGTTGGCATCATGGTAGCATCTGCAACTTGGTGGCTGAAAAAGCATTAAGATATAAAGCAGAACAAGTTTTTAAATAATCAGGAACCTAAAGGCAATAATATAGCAGATGAAATTTGGAGAGTGGAGCAATTTCCACCATTGTTGTTCTATATTGAGGGCAATGTCCTGTAGAGGTCCACAAGAGGGTTTATGATAGTGTTCCTGATGGAGATGACCAGTGATGGTGGAGAGAGGGATTTATTAGAGATCTAGGCCCATCATATCTATGTGGTAATTGCAGGATTCCCTGACTACATGGCCCACCATTTTAGATTAAGAAAAAAAAAAATACAGACTTTGAGACACCATATCACCAAAGCTTCCCCTGATACCATCATCCTTCTATGTAGTACTGGAGCTTATACCTGAGTTGTGCATATGGCAAGGCAGGTGCCCTAACAGATTAGCTATCTTTCCTGCTGTACACCATTAGGCATTTAGAGAGAACAGCTTGAACTGTATTAAATATTCCTATATTAGAGATGGAAGTGGTATGGAGGGTGGGAAAACAGAAGGATAAAAGCAGGCTTGGCTGGCCCAACTTTGAGCGATTTTTAATTTTAGAGACACTGAGTGAAACCTCTTGCTCCAGATTCAGGTACATCTTTCCCAAAGTCAGTATGTTATTGAAAGCAAACAATGAAGAAGGAACTTTGAGGTTGTGCCTTCGTCTTTTCCCAGCTCTCATCTCTGACAGGCAGCGTGATAATTTAACTGTCAAACATCTTTCAAGAGGCTTCACAGACCACTTCATAAACCAACAAAGGAATATAACAAACAAACAAGTGTCTGAAAGCTTTTTTGTTGCTATGGAAACCAGGCTTGCTTTCTCAAACTCAAAAGGATAGAAACTATTCCACCAAAAGAAAAGGAAGAAGAAGGAGAAGAAGGAGGAGGAGGAGGAGGAGGAGGAGGAGGAGGAGGAGGAGGAGGAGGAGGAGGAGGAGGAGGAGGAGGAGGAGGAGGAGGAGAAGGAGAAGAAGAAGAAGAAGAAGAAGAAGAAGAAGAAGAAGAAGAAGAAGAAGAAGAAGAAGAAGAGGAAGAAGGAGAAGAAGAAAAAGAAGAAGAAGAAAGGAAACTTAACTAATAGAGGTGATATTTTATGAAATCTTCCCTACATGCCAGATCAATGTTTCCAAAAACAAAATGACCTGGACTTGGACCACCTAGCAGTAGGGTTTTTGTTAATGTTGAGTGAGCAGAGATGCCAGGCTAGTCCTCTCATCAGATATTTATGGGGCTCACTTCCTACCATATCAGGAAGTTTTCACAATGCATAACATTCAGTACCTACACACATGAGTTAATAGAGTAGCTCAATTCCATGAGTCAGCAGGGTCTAGAGCAAAGAATGGAGTGAATTTGAGACTTTAGACAAAGATGAGAGTTTTCCAGACTAAGTTTCCTTTGAAGACTATTTCCAGAGATTAGATATCTATAAAGAACTGGAAGACACATTGGTCCTGGAACCTCACCTTTCCAAAGTCCTATCCCACTAATAAAAGATAGAAACAGGCTGGGGTTATTGATTAACCTACCAACATCCCTGTCCAGCAGAGAAGCAATTACAGAAGCCAAACATTCCACTTTCTGCACCTCATAAAGAATCTTGGTCCACAACCCCAGAGGGATAAATAATAGGGAAGCTTCTAATGGAGGGGATGGGACATGGAACTCTATTGGTGGGAACTGAGTGGAATTGTACTCCTGTTATCCTACAATCTTGTTAATCATTATTAAACTAAAAAAAAAAAAAAAGACACAGGGAAAAAAAAGAATAATAACTGGAAGAGGCCACAATTTCACCCTCTGGTCTTTGGTGCCATATGAAGGGGGAAGCCAACCCATAGATTTTTCTACATGATAGAAAGATAATGTGAGAATCTCTCAGTTAAAAGGGATTGGGTTACAGGGCAAAATGTGTTGTTTCTGTTGGGCTGGTTAGTGTTCACTTTCAATGTGAAACTATTCTCCTTTGATAACATACTTTCCAATTCTCCCATATATCCAAAATACATCAACAGCATGAAAGTCAATTTGATCAAAAAGCTGTAGTTTTCCCGGATGGTAGTTTTGTGATACTTACCAAGTACTTGACCCAGCTATTACATCTAAAGAACTAATTCTAAGAAAATTATAAGTGTGCACAAAAATATTGCAGATATTAACTATGGTTCTGGTCATAATAGAAAATAAAGAACAATGTAAAAATGTGTTAACATGAGAAAGATGTGCAAGTTTAGTATAACCACACAAGGAAATCCTGCACAACTATTAAAAGAGCTATAGAGGGAGTTAAGGGCTGGTAGTGCAGAGGGTTAGGTGCAGGTGGTACAAAGCACAAGGACCAGCATAAGGATCCCGGTTTGAGCCCCTGGCTCCCCATCTGCAGGGGAGTCACTTCACAAGTGGTGAAGCAGGTCTGTAGGTATCTATCTTTCTCTCCCCATCTTCCCCTCCTCTCTCCATTTCTCTCTGTCCTATCCAACAACACCAACATCAATAATAACTACAACAATAAAACAAGGGCAACAAAAGGGGATAAATAAATAAATATTTTAAAGGGCTATAGAATAATGTTTTATGTTATATGGAAAGTCTTAAAGTATTATGTAAATTATATTCTTTAAAATGTATACATGCCACAGACAAATCAGTAGGAAATACACATAAAATTAACAATGGTCAAGTCTACTCTACTCTGAGTAGACTTGTTCTGGAAGGAGGAGGGATCCCATTTATTAAATTGGCTATAATTTAAAAAGTGCTATTGTATAAGTGTCAGAATAGAAGCCAAAAAGAAGAAAAAAAACAGAATATATTTAGACTTTATCCTGTTCTTAGACAGGGATCAGGGATATATAACCACAAAACAACCAAGTGATTTGTAATTTATCGCCTCAAAGAAATAAACCATTGTGGTGACGCAGTATACTGGCGACCGTGGATGGAAGTCCTGACACAGTGCTGACTTCAGCCTTGGCGATAGAGTATGCAGTGATCTGCACAGGCGCATGATGGACTGTGGGGAAATCCAGTCCGTGTTGGTGTACAAAGCATTGTGGGTAGGCTGAACAGACTTAAAAGTACAGCCAGCCAGAAGTCATTCGCTCTTGCTCTTTGGCTGCTGCTGCTTCTCCTGGTCAGAAGCATCTTGGTAGAGGTTCGCCAGGTTTCGCCATGACTACTTCTCCTGGGAACTGAACACGTGTGCCTCTGCTAGCCGGTAAACTTTTAGACTCCTCTACAGCCATGAGTAACCTTTACCAGAGTTGATAATTGTTTATCTTTTTTTAATGTTTATTTACTTTATTTTTTTATTTGTTATTGGACAGAGACAGAAAGAAATTGAGAGAGAAGGGGGAGATAGAGAGGTAGAGAGACAGAGAAACACCTGCAGACCTGTTTCACCACCTATGAAGTGACTCCCCTGCAGGTGGGGAGCCAGGGGCTTGAACCGGGATTCTAACCGGTCCTTGCGCTTTGTGCCACGTGCGCTTAACCCGCAGCGCTACTGCCCAACTCCCAATAATTGTTTATCTTATGGGACTAAACTTTTGATAACTATATTCAGACTTTATGGACATAGCATACTCTTAACCCTTGATGATAAGTGCTTATTTTGCCTTTAACCTGTTTCACCCTAATAAACCTTGCATTGTTTAAACCAGTTCCCAGCTCCCACTGTGAATCCCTTTATGTGCTGCAACAGCCACCAGCCCCCACCACCCAACCTCTTTTTAAGTTAATTTACAACAACCATTAATTGGACAAAGATGCTAGAAGATGAAATAGTTTCATTCACTTATTCAGTGTTTATTCACTGTCTCTTAGGTGCAAAGTGCTGAGATTCTGAACAAAGACAGTATAAGAGTAGAGAAGTCACTAAAAGATTCTAAAGGGGTTAGCACAAGGTCTGCATGTGGACTGGCATGGTGACAAAACAGATGTAAGAAGGCTGGTGTGAGGCAAAGTGTTGGCACATCTGGCAAAGTGTGCATGTTACAATGCACAAGGACTCAGATTCAAGGCCCCAGTAACTACCTACAGGGGAAAGAACTTCACAAGCAGTGAAGCAATGCTGTAGGTATCTCTCTTCTCTTTCCCTCTCTATCTCTTCCTCTCTCTCTTAGTTTCTCTCTACTTCTGTCCAACAAATTAATAAATATAAAAGGGCTAGTATATTTATTTCCTATAACTGCTCTAAAAATACTACAAACAGTAACAATACAAATTAATTATTTTACAGTCTGTAGAAATGAGTGTGAAGTTCAATATGAATAAAGCAAGAGCAAGGTAGACTAAAAGTGTCAGCAGAATGATATTCCCCTATGAAGGCTCTGGACAGCACCTGTTTTGTTATCTTTTCCTGTTTCTAGAAGCAGCTGAAATGCTTTCTTCAGTACACGGTTCTTTCCTCTATCTTGAAAGCCATAAAATGTAAGTGAAGTTCTATTCCCACCAAATCACTCCACGTTTGCTTCGCTTCTCCACGTGTGTGTACACTGGCGATTATATTGGCCCTACATGGATACTACAGAAGATTCTATTTTCAGGTCAGCCAATTAGCAACCTTAATCCCATCTGCAAGAAAATTACCCATTGTATGAAGCCCAACATAGTCATACATTCTGGGAATTTGCATGTGAACACCTTTGAAACAGAGGGCATAATTTTGCCTATTAGAACCTGTAAGAAAATCAGTACAGCTGCCCAAATGAGAGGCTGGAGAATGGCAACAGCAATGGGAGTGGGGTGTAAGGTAATTCTAACACATCTCTAGCATCTGCTGGCCCATCAGCTATGGTTGTGAGTGGGAGCCTTGGTGGCAACTGTTATATTACTACTCACAAAAACAGGAAGGATATGCAAATAACTATGCTAGGGAAGAAAGGTAGCAGCGTGATATACAGACTTGATGGGATGTTGGGATCAACAAGTTCATGCGCGTGGCTGACCTGGAAGGAGATCTGTAGTGCATAAGAAGTACAATACAGCAGAGCAAAGCTGCTAGATAAAACACAGGAGATGTGCAGGATTGGCTGAATGTTCTAGAATGACTCACATGGAAAGAGCAGAAAAGCCCTTCCTTACAGATATCATCATTTTGTACTTAGCACTTAACAGGCTGAAACGTCCGATATTTACAAAATGTGAGCACCAAGGATTACTCTCAAGGTGGATTAACTAAATTGGTCCCTTCCACATTCAATTAAAGCCACGGGGGGCAGGGGTGGCTTTTGTTTCTAGAACTTCAAAAGTATTGTATTTCTCTAAATTAATCACCCTATGTAACTGTTCTATATATAATACTGTATATAAGTCTGTTAGTTAAACTGCATTACATGAAGTCTATAGTATTTTTCCTGCAATCCAAACCACATTTTTCATTTCTAAAAAGGTAACTGAATAATTTTACACATATTTAAACCACCAGAAGTTCTAAATCACAACTAATCGAGAGCACTCTTTTACTAAAACATTATCCTTTTTGAAGAAGTCTTGAAGAAAAATTTGAAATCCCTCATGAGCACCCAAGGTCACATTCAGCATCTCACAACACATTCTCCAAGGATACAAATTCTCTAGCACTAATACTAGCATAAACCCCAGATATTTCATGTGGTTTCATTGTAAATTTTGGAACCAAAAGCAAAAAGTATTATCAATTGCATAACTTTTGTTATTTTCCCCAGTTACTATGGAAGTAAATATTCTTCCTTAGTACAACTGAAGTCTTGAATGAACAGTGCTGGTAATAGTTAGATCAGAAGGTTCCTAGATATAACCTAGAGATCTCAATTTCCTCTTCAATATGAGGGGAACAAGAATTAGTGACTTTCTCAAGATCACTCTACTAAAAGCAGAATCAGACCAAGACTATTGGCCATATCTCTTATGTTAGTCTTCTTTACATGGCCCTTTCTGAATCTCTCCTGCTCATGTTTTCAGACCACAAATATCTAGAATTTTCTGTCCTTATTTTATTCCCACCACTGTAGTCTCTAGTGACTTCAATGATGTTTTCTCTGGCCTGACAAATCTGAGAGTGTGGTTGGCAGACTTGATAAGCAAACTTCTCAGAATCTTAAAAACCAGTTCTTAAAAACATGTACTGAGCATACCTGGGAGAATGATTATATAAATAATAACTAGAGTCTCTTTACTAGTACACATTAAATCACTGCTCTTTTGGGTATCAGAACAAACAGGAAAACAGAATTAAGCTAATCCTGATGAGGCCAGGTAGCAAAATTGTGTAGAGACAGATTTTTGAATTTTTTTAAATAAAATGGAAATATTGACAAGACTATAGCATAAGAGGGGTACATTTCCACAAAAATCCCACCACCAGAGTTCCATATCCAATCTCCTCCCTTGATAGCTTCCCTATATATTTTTTATTTTCCCTTTTGTTGCCCTTGTTGGTTTTTTTATTGTTGTTGTAGTTATTATTGTTGTTGTTATTGATGCCATTATTGTTAGATAGGACAGAGAGAAATGGAGAGAGGAGGGGAAGACGGGGGGAGAGAAAGATAGACACCTACAAACCTGCTTTACCAACTGTGAGGCGACTCCTCTGCAGGTGGGGAGCCGGGGGCATGAACAAGTTTACTTCAGCCACCCTTGGCTTCGTACTACGTGCACTTAACCCACTTCACTACCAGCTTCCCTATTCTTTATCCCTCTGGGAGTATAGACACATGGTCATTGTGGGGTGCAGAAGGTGGAAGGTCTGGCTTCTGTAATTGTTTCTCCACTGAACATGGGTGTTGGCAGGTTCCAGATGATTTCATGATGCCAACCTGACTTCCCTGGTCAAATGACCCCACCGTGTGTCTTGGAGCCCCACCTCCTGAGATCCCTGTCCCACTAGGGAGACAGAATTTTTTGTAGACATTCAGCAGTGCTATTTCTCCACAGGACAAAGTGAATTTCTCCCCCCAGCACCCCTCACACACACTCACAAGCTGTAACTATATGTACACAGGAAGTGCCAGGCTTATGTCTACTAAATCACCTTTGTTCCTGCACAAGTCAGAGCTCTGAGATGTGCTTTTATCCTTATTTATATACTTATCCTCATTATCGTGTTCCTGATAACAAGCTGTGTGTCATGCTCTAGCCCTCCAAAGAAAATAATACTCAGTTCTTAACCCAGGTGTTTAAAAATAGACAGACACCTCCAGGGTGCCTTGCAAAGGAAAGTAGTCAATATCTACACACATATAAGCTGAATTTATATTAGAGAAGATTGTTTTGCCAAGGAGAACAAAACGCAATTGCTACAGCTGATTCCTGACAATCCCCACTGAATTTTATACCTAGAGGAAAAAGAATCAGGTGTCTACAAATGCCAGACTGTGTCATCACAGGATTTTTAGTGACAATAGGTGGCCAATCAATGTTCACACCTCCGGGATAAGTATTTAGATATGGAAGGGACGGTAGGCACAGGATTGATCAATCAGCTCAAAGCTCTATGCCAAAGTCAAAACTAATTTAAAGACTGACAAAAGTAAAAAAAGAAAAATGGTGTTTATATCCTTTCTTCCTGCCCATTGCTACGCAGCAAACTCTTTATTATTGTTATTGTTGTTGTTATTATTATTAGTGATTCAATAATGATCACCAAGACTGTGGGATAATAGGGGTACAATTCATACAACTCCCACCACCAGAGTGCCATATCCCATCCCCTCCAGCTGAAATCTGAAATAGCTGAGCTAAGAACACAACTAGCTGAACAAGCTAAAACAATATCAGAACAGGGTAAGAAAATAGATGAACTCCAGAAAACAGTAGAGGGCAGATAGAATAGAATCAATGAGGCTGAAGATAGAATTATCAAGATCAAGGACAAATTATAGACAACTAAAAAAGAAGTAAGATATCTCAAAAGAGATTAAGAGATACTGAAAACATCAACAGAGACTGACAGGGTGACTTCAAAAGATATAATATACACATTATTGGCTTACCAGAGGAAGAAAGAGAGGGGGGAAAGAAAGCATTCTTCAGGACATAATAGCTGAAAACTTCTCTAGTACAAACACCATCAAAGACATAAAGGTTCAAGAAGCCCAGAGGGTCTCAAACAGAATAAACACAGACCTAAAGACACCAAGACACATCATATTAAAAATGGAAAGGAATAAGGATAAATAAAGGATGGTGAAGGCTGCAAGAGAAAAACAGTCACCTACAAAGGAAAACCCATAAGATTAGCAGCAGAATTCTCCACATAAACACTACAGGCCAGAAGAGAATGGCAAGATATCTATCGAGGGCTCAATGAGAAAGGCTTTCAACCAAGAATACTGTACCCTGCTAGACTGTCATCCAGACTAGATGGAGGCATCAAAACCTTCTCAGACAAGCAACAGTTCAAAGAATCAACTATCACCAAGCCTGGCCGGAAAGAAGTACTGAAAGGTTTCCTATAAACAGCCAGACCACCATAAACATGCCATATATCAGAAAACTCTAAAACTCTACAAGAATAGTGCTAAAATATCTTCAGTCTTTAATATCAACAAATGTCAATGGCCTGAATTCACCTATTAAAAAGCACAGAGTAGGAAGATGGATCCAAAAACACAACCTAAAAATATGCTGCCTATAGGAAACCCACCTAATTCAACAAGACAAACACAGACTCAAAGTGAAAGGATGGAAAACTATCATACAAGCTAATGGCCCACAAAAAAAGGGTAGGAACAGCTATTGTCATACATGACATGATAGACTTTAAAATAAATAAAATTTTAAAAGATAGGGATGGACATTACTTAATTCTCAGAGGATCACTCAATCAAAGGAACTTAACAATTATTAACATTTATGCACCCAGTGAGAAGTCATCTAAATAGATCAAACATCTACTGAAAGAGCTACAGCAATATATTAACAGCAACAATAATAATAGTGGACTTCAACACCTCACTCTCTCAACTTGACAGATCATCCAGGCAGAAAATTAATAAAGAAATGGGGAGCTAAATGAGGAGATAAACAAATTAGAACTATTGGACATTTTCAGAATCATTCACCCCTAGAAACTGGAATACACATTTTACTCAAGTCCACATGGTTCATTCTCAAGGTCAGACCATATGTTAGGCCACAAAGACAGCATCAGCATTACTCAATAACACTAAAATCATCCCAAGCATCTTCTTGATGACCACAGTGGCATTAAACTAACAGTTAATAATAAACAAAATATTAGTTAATAGTCCCAAAATGTGGAAGCTCAACAGTACACTCTTTAACAACTACTGGGTCAAAGAGGAAATAAACGAATAAATCAAAATGTTTTGAGAGTTCAGTGATATGAAGACACAAGTTATAAAAATAATTGGGACACAGCTAAGGCAGTACTGAGAGGGAAGTTCATAGTCATACAAGAACACATTAGGAAACAAGAAAAAGCACAAATAAAAAGCCCTGCCCCACTAGGGAAAGAGAGGCAGGCTGAGTATGGATCAACCTCTCAATGCCCATGTTCAGTGAGGAAGCAATTATAAAAGCCAGAACTTCAACGTTCTGCATACCACAATGACCTTGGGTCCATACTCCCATAGGGTTAAAGAATAGGAAAGCTATCAGGGGATGGGATGGGACACAGAGTTTTGGTGGTGGGAATTGTGTGGAGTTGTACCCCTCTTATCTTATGGGTTAGTCAATGTTTCCTTTTTATAATTAAAAAATAAGAAAAAAAATTTTAATGAAGACACAAGCTATCAAAATATTTGGGACACAGCTAAGGCAGTACTAAGAGGGTAGTTGATAGCCATACAAGGACACATTACAAAACAATAAAAGCATAAATAAACAACCTGTTTGCACATGTTAAAGAGAAGGAGGAGGAGGAGAAGGAGGAAGAGGAGGAGAAGGAGGAGAAAGGAACCCTAAAGCAACCATAAGGACAGAAATCACTAAAGTTAGGGAAGAAATCAATAACATTGAAAATAAGAAAACCAGACAAAAGATCAACAAAAGTAAATGTTGGTTCTTTGAAAGAGTTAACAAAATCAACAAACCTTTAGGCAGACTCAAAAACCAAAAATGGGAGAAGACCCAAATAAATAGGATCGTAAATAAAAGAGGAGATATTACAACAGACACCGCAGAAATTCAACATACTCTGTGAGATTGCTATGAACAACTATATGCCACCAAGCTAGAGAACCTGGAAGAAATGGGAGAAATGGATGATTTCTCAGATACCTACAAACTCCCAAAATTAAATAAAGAGGCACCAGATAATATGAAGAGGCCCATCACAGCCAACAAAACTGAAACAGTTATCAAAAACCTTCCCGGGAGTCAGGTGGTGGCACAACAGGTTAAGTGCATGTGGCGCAAAATGCAAGGACCAGCTTAAAGGATCCCCAGTTCGAGCCCCCGTGAAGCAGGTCTGCAGGTGTTTATCTTTCTCTCCTCCTCTCTGTCTTCCCCTCCTCTCTCCATTTCTCTCTGTCCTATCCAACATCAATGACATCAATAACCACAACTGTTAAACAACAATGACAACAAAAGGGAAAATAAATAAATAAAATGTTAAATATATATAAAACCTTCCCAAGAATAAAAGTCCTGGAACAGATGGTTTTAGAAATGAATTCTACAAAATCTTCAAAGAACTAATACCTCTACTTTTAAAAGACTTCCAGAAGATTGAAGACACTGGAATACTCCCTTCCAAATTCTATGAAGCCAACATCACTCTGATACCTCTAATACAAAAAGCAGACAAGGACACAACTAAAAAATAAAACTACAGACCAATATCTCTGATGAACATAGATGCTAAACTATTGAACAAAATTTTAGCCAACCGGATAGAGCAGTATATTCAAAGATTGTTCATTATGACCAAGTGGGGTTTATCCCAGGCATGCAAGGTTGGCTTAATATACGTAAATTAAAAAGTTTCTGCACAGGAAAAGAAACCACTACCCAAACCAAGAGACCTCTCATAGAATGGGAGATCTTTACATGCCATACATCAGACAAGAGGCTAGTAACCAAAATATATAAAGAGCTTTCCAAACTCAACAACAAGAAAACAAATGACTCATCCAAGAAATGGGAAGAGGACATAGAAAGAAAATTTACCACAGAGGAAATCCAAAAGGCCAAGAAATATTGGTCAGTATGCCAGCTACCCCTTGCTTATCCCTGTGGTCTATTTACATAACCAGTTACCTAGGAACCACCCTGCCTGCAGGGCATTGGTTTAATCCCCACTGGTTCACAATGTCTTTTTCTCCACGCCCTCTCTTAGTCACCCTGATTACCACCAATCTCTTTTCACTCCACCCTCTCTACGTCACATCCTGTTTCCACCCTACTTGGCAAGTATATATACAGCTGCTCTTCTGTTTTAACACACTGGGGATTGCCTTCCAGCTCCGAGAGTTCCAGAGTCTATCTCCTGCGATGCTAGCTCGGCACGAGTTCCTGATCCCTCTCCCATGCAGCATCCTAGGTTGGCTCCAGTTGAGTTCTCGCCAACCCAGAGAGCACTTACTTAGGAAGAAGCCCCCTCAGGGTATCCCAGCAAAGAAACACATGAAAAAATGCTCCAAGTCTCTGTCAGATAAATGCAAATAAAGACAACAATGAGATACCACTTCACTCCTGTGATAATGTCATATATCAGAAAAGGAAATAGCAACAAATGCTGGAGAGGATGTGGGATCAAAGGAACCCTCCTGCATTGCTGGTGGGAATGTAAATTGGTCCAACCTCTGTGGAAAGCAATCCGGAGAACTCTCAGAAGCCTAGTAATGGGCCTACCCAAAGATCCTGCAATTCCTCTCCTGGGGATATATCCTAAGAAACCCAAAACACCCATCCAAAAAGATATGTGTATACTTATGTTCACAGCAGCACAATCTGTCATGCCAAAACATGGAAGCAACCCAGGTGTCCAACAACAGGTGAGTGGCTGAGCAATTTGTGGTATATATACACAATGGAATATTACTCAGCTATTAAAAACAGTGACTTCACTGTTTTCAGCCCATCTTGGATGGAACTTGAAGAAATCATGTTAAATGAAATAAGTCAAAAACAGAAGGATGAATATGGGATGATCTCACTCTCAAGCAGAAGGTGAAAAACAAGATCAGAAGAGAAAACACAAGTAGAAACTTGAATTGAAATACACCAAAGTAAAAGACACTGGGGTGGGTGGGAGGGGAGAGTACAGTTCCAAAAAGGATGACAGAGGACCTAGTGGGGGTTGATTGTTATGTGGAAAACTGAGAAATGTTATGCATGTACAAACTATTGTATTTACTGTTGAATATAAAACATTAATCCCCCAATAAAGAAATTTTTAAAAAGTTATATTTCTCATAACTCTACATCATAATGGCTTTGTAACTTCCACAGAATTAAGAATGTGTGCTACAAATGTGATAAACTTTATTTCCCATCTGCAAGGAGGAAAAATATGCTAGTAACTTATATGTGAGAATAAACAATATATGAAAATGAGAATGAAACTCACCAAAGGAATATTATTGAAAAAGGTGGTAAAGAAACTAGTTTGGGAGACATCCGGAGGCGGGGATATGGAGCAGCAGCAGCTGTGTCTCTCTCCTCTCCTCTCCAGGGTCAACTAGGAATACCAAAGGAGAACACCTGGGACCACAACAAAACAGGACGAGAATGACTTCAGGAACCCACCAAATCACCAGTGAGTGCAAACACGTGTGGCTCATGGACAGAGATGAACCTAGGGAGAGATTAAGTGGCTGGTAATGGTCTGGCAGTTTACCAGTTGAGACTCCACCTCCAGTCTGTTTCACCAACAAAAAAATTACTGAAGGGAGGATAGGACTCCCCTGAGACTCACCAAATGTAACTGTGACTCTTCATTGCTACTGCCCTCAAATCTGGAGCAGTGGCAGGGAGGCCCTGTGCTGACAGAAGGGGAAAGATAACTAACCAGGAAACTCAGGAGATCTATACCTCAGTGGCCTTGCAATGGGGCTGTGAGAGTCTCTTTGCATAAGCACTGGGTTATCTCTGCCACACCCTGCTTTATCTCTTGGTCAGCAGTCAGTAATTAAGCTAAGAAGCCTACTTGTAGTTTAAAAAGCCCTCAGGTTCCCATAGCCTACAGGGAAGAGAAAGAACAAAAGAGGCTTTTAAGCCACTGATCTCCTACTCAGGGATTAAAATACTATTGAAACAACTGTCAACTTCCAAACTGTGAACTCTTTAATTACCTTACGTAGACACAAGTCAATCCAGGCAAGAGTGATCAGTAATTTGAAAAGTACTGAGAGAGGGAACTCATAACATAATACATAAAATGGTTAAACCAACAAGAAGAAATATTGGAGAAATGAACCAGGACAAGAGTCCAGCTAAAAGCTCACCAAAGGCTGAAGCACAAAATAATGAGGTCAACATCCAAACACTAGTTAAGGAAATAATCTCAGGAGTGAGTAAAAAGTTTGAAAGAATTGTCATCAGAAATGCAGAAACAACAAATGAGACTCTGGAAGAAAACACTAATGATCTCAAAGTTATTAGAGAGCTGAAAGATGAAATAGGTGAGATAAGAAGACAACTAGCAGAACTAGCTAAAACAGTATCAGAAGAGGGTAACAAAATAGATGAACTCCAGAAAACAGTAGAGAGCAGAGAGAATAGAATCAATGAGGGTGAAGACAGAATTAGCAAGATCTAGGAAAATTAGAGACAACTAAAAAAGAAGTAAGAGATCTGAAAAAAGAGATTAAGAGATGCTGAAAACAACAACAGAGACCTATGGGATGACTTCAAAAGAAATAATATGCACATTATTGGATTACCAAAGGAAGAAAGAGAGGGAGGGGAAGAAAGCATTCTTCAGACCATAATAGCTGAAAACTTCTTTAGTCTAGCCAACATAAAAGACATAAAGGTTCAAGAAGTCCAGAGTATCCCAAAGAGAATAAACCCAGACCTAAAGACACCAAGACACATCATATTAAAAATGGAAAGGAGGATAAAGAAAGGATCCTGAAGGCTGTAAGAGAAAAACAAAGAGTCACCTACAGAGAAAAACCCTAAGAGTAGTAGCAGACTTCTCCACTCAAACACTACAGGCCAGAAGAGAATTGCAAGATATTTATCAAGGGCTCAATGAGAAAGGCTTTCAACCAAGAATACTATATCCTGCTAGACTGTAATTCAGACTAGATGGAGGCATAGAAATCTTCTCAGACAAGCAACAGTTGAAAGAATCAACTATCACCAAGCCTGGCCTGAAAGAATTACTGAAAGGTTTCCTATAAACAGTCAGGCCATCATAAATAGGCCATATATCAGAAAACTCTAAAATTCTACAAGAATGGTGTTAAAATATCTTCAATTTTTTATATCAAAAATGTCAATGGTCTGAATTCACCTATTAAAAAGCACAGAGTAGGAAGATGTATCAGAAAACAAAACCCAACAATATGCTGTTGACAGGAAACCCACCTAACTCAACAAGAAAAACACAGACTCAAACTGAAAGATGGAAAACTATCATACAGGCCAATGGACCACAAAAAAGGGTAGGAACAGCTATTCTCATATCTGACACGACAGACTTTAAAATAAATAAAATTTTAAAAGATAGGGATGGACACTACTTAATGCTAAGAGGAGCAGTCAATCAAAAGGAATGAACAATTATTAACATCTATGCAACCAATGAGAAGCCAACTTGACAGATCATCCAGGCAGATAATCTATAAAGACATGAGGGAGCTAAATGAGGAGATAGATAAACTAGAACTATTGAACATTTTCAGAGTCATTCATCCAAAGAAACTGGAATACACATTCTACTCAAGTCCACATGGGTCATTCTCAAGGATAGACCATATGTTAGGCCACAAAGACAGCACCAGCAAATTCAAAAGCATTGAAATCTTCACAAGCATCTTTTCAGACCACAGTGGAATTTAACACTTAACAATCAATAAAAGATTAGTAATAGTCTCAAAATGTGGAAGCAAAACAGTAGACTCCTTAACAACTACTGGGACAAAGAGTAAATAAAGGAAGAAATCAAAATATTTCGAGAGTTCAATGAAAATGAAGACACAAGCTATAAAAATATTTGGTACACAACTAATGCAGTACTGAGAGGGAAGTTCATAGCCACAGAAGCACACATTAAGAAACAAGAAAAAGCATATAAACAGCCCGATCTTAAAGACCTAGAAGAAGTACAAAGGAACCCTAAAGCAACCAGAAGGACAGAATCCAAAAGTTAGAGCAGAAATAAACAACATTGAAAATAAGAAAACCAGACAAAAGATCAACAAAAGTAAATGTTGGATCTTCGAAAGAGTGAACAAATTTGACAAACTGATAGCCAGACTCACAAAACAAAAAGGGAGAAGACCCAAATAAATTGGATACTAAATGAAAGAGGAGATATCACAACAGACACCGCAGAAATTCAACAGATTATATAAGGCTTCTAAGAACAACTATATGACACCAAGCTAGAGAACCAGGAAGAAATGGACAATTTAATAGATACCTACCAATTTCTAAGTAAAAAGGAACTAGATAATATGAACAGGCCCATCGCAGCTAATGAAATTGAAACAGTTATGAAAAAATCTTCCAATGAATAAAAGTCCTGGAACAGATGGATTTAGATTTAGAAATAAATTCTACAAAACCTTCAAAGAAAAAGTAATACCTCTACTTTTAAAAGTTTTCCAGAAGATTGAAGACACTGGAATACTCCATTCCAGCTTCTTTGAAGCCAACTACACACTGATACCAAAAGCAGACAGGGACACAACCAAAAAAGAAAACTACAGACCAATATCTCTGATGAACATAGATGCTAAAATATTGAACAAAATTCTAGGCAACCAGATACAGCAGTATATTAAAAAGATTGCTCATCATTACCAAGAGGGGTTTATCCCAGGCATGCAAGGTTGGTTTAATATACATAAATCAATCACTGTGATCCACAACATCAACAAAAGCAAGACCAAAAACCACATGGTCATATCAATAGATGCAGAGAAGCCCTTTGACAAAATACAACATATCTTTATGATAAAAACACTACAAAAAATAGGAATAGATGGAAAATTCCTGAAGGTAGTGGAGTCTATATATAGCAAACATACAGCCAATATCATACTCAATGGTGAAAAACTGGAAGCATTTCCACTCAGATCAGGTACTAGACAGGGCTGCCCACTATCACCATGACTATTCAACATAGTGTTGGAAGTTCTTGCCATAGCAGTCAGTCAGGAGAGGAATTAAAGGCATACAGACTGGAAGAGAAGAAGTCCAATTCTCCCTATTTGCAGATGGCATAATAGTATACATAGAAAAACCTAAAGAATCTGGCAAGAAGCTTTTGGAAATCATCAGGCAATACAGTAAGGCTACAAAATTTACATTCAAAAGAAGGTGGCATTCCTCTGTGCAAACACTAAGGTAGAAGAAATTGAAATTCAGGAATCAATTCCTTTTACTATATCAATAAAAACAATAAAATATCTAGGAGTAAACCTAACCAAAGAAGTCAAAGACTTATATACTGAAAATTATGAATCACTACTCAAGGAAATTGAAAAAGACACAAAGAAGTGGAAAGATATTCCATGTTCATGTGTTGGAAGAATTAACATCAACAAAATGAATATACTACCCAGAGCCATCTACAAATTTAATGCTATCCCCATCAAGCTCCCAACCACATTTTTAGGAGAATAGAACAAATGCTATAAGTATTTGTCTGGAACCATAAAAGACCTAGAACTGCCAAAACAATCTTGAGAAGTAAGAAGAGAACTGGAGGCATGACAATCCTAGATCTCAAATTGTATTATAGGGCCATTGTCATCAAAACTGCTTGGAACTGGAACATGAATAGACATACTGACCAGTGGAATAGAATTGAGATCCCAGAAATGAGGCCCCACACCTATGGACATCTACTCTTTGACAAAGGGGCCCAGACTATTAAATGGGGAAAACAGAGTCTCTTCGACAAATGGTGTTGGAAAAAAATGGGTTAAAACATGCAGAAAAATGAAACTGAACCACTGTATTTCACCAAATACAAAAGTAAATTCCAAGTGGATCAAGGACTTGGATGTTAGACCACAAAGCATCAGATACTTAGAGGAAAATATTGGCAGTACAAGACATCTTCAATGAAACAAAGCCAATTACAAAGAAGACTTAGGCAAGCATAAGCCTATGGGACTACATCAAATTAAAAAGCTTCTTCACAGCAAAAGAAACCATTACTCAAACCAAGAGATCCCTCACAGAATGGGAGAAGATCTTTACATGCCATACAAGACAAGAGGCTAATAACCAGAATATATAAATAACATGCCAAACTCAACAACAAGAAAACAAATAACCTCATCCAAAAATGGGGGGAGGACATGGACAGAATATTCACCACAGAATAAATCCAAAAGGCCAAGAAACATATGAAAAAATGCTCCAAGTCTCTTTATTGTCAGAGAAATGCAAATAAAGACAACAATGAGATACCATTTCACTCCTGTGAGAATGTCATATATCAGAAAAGGTAACAGCAGCAAATGCTGGAGAGGTTGTGGGGTCAAAGGAACCCTCCTATACTGCTGGTGGGAATGTCAATTGGTCCAACCTCTGTAGAGAGCATTCTGGAGAACTCTCAGAAGGCTAGAAATGGACCTGGACCATTTGATATGATCCTGTAATTCTTTTCCTGGTGACATATACTAAGGAGCCCAACCCACCCATTCAAATAGATCTGTGTACACATATGTTCTTGGCAGCACAATTTGTAATAGCCAAAACCTGGAAGCAACCCAGGTGTCCAACAACAGATGAGTGGTGAGTGGCTGAGCAAGTTGTAATATATATACAGTGGAATACTACTCAGCTGTAAAAAATGGTGACTTCACCATTTTCAGCCGATCTTGGATGGACCTTGAAAAATTCATGTTAACTGAAATAAGTCAGGAACAGAAGGATGAATATGGGATGATCTCACTCTCCAGCAGAAGTTGAAAAACAATATCAGAGGAGCAAACACAAGTAGAAGCTGAAGTGGAATAGGCATATTGCACCAAAGTAAAAGACGCTGAGGTGGGTGGGGGGGGGGAGATTACAGGTCCTTCACATGACATAGTGGGGGGGTTGTATTGTTATATGGAAGAAAACTGAGCAATGTTATGCATGTACAAACTATTGTATTTACTGTCGAATGTAAAATATTAATTCCCCAATAAAGAAATTTTAAAAAAGAAACTAGTTTGACTCACCATGATAGCTACTAAAACTTCCTTATTCCTTTGATATTTATTTATTTACTTATTTGTGCAAATCCATACCTTTAAATGGCATTAACAGTTCTCTTATGGGCAAATTATCTTCCTGGTAGATTTGTTCCACATTATTATTCATTTACTATCAAACTACAAGTAATCATTTCCTTTAAGGAGCATGAGGTAATTTTCTGTCCTGATTATAATCAATCTCTGGTCATAAACATCTTGGTTGGTCATAAAACTGCTCTGCCACCCCACCTCCAATTTATTTGTATCTACAGTCCCTACAAGAAAAGCAAGTGCATCTTTGTCACCTGTGAATATCATAATATGAAATTAAAATACTTATTTCTCATATACTAAACACTTGTTTCCTTACTGACTAGATCTGTATAACCTCAGACTGAAATCATGCCACATCTCCTAGAATTTGAACCTACAGGTTCACAGAAGGTTGTAAGAAAAACTATATCCAAAAACAATAGCTGAGCCATTAATCTGTGAAAAACTAAAAGGTAAATTCATATGGCATGAAGAAACAGTGCAGCTGAGTCGTAACAGATTTAAATACTCGTGCTTCATATTAGAAGAATAATGTAACAGCAATTGAAAAAATGCTAGTGTCCAATATTTCCTTATGCACATATTACCATTATTTTTATATTAATTTATTCCCTTTTGTTGCCCTTGTTGTTTTATTGTTGTAGTTATTATTGTCATTGTTGTTAGATAGGACAGAGAGAAATGGAGGGAGGAGGGGAAGACAGAGGGGGAGAGAAAAACAGACACCTGCAGACCTGCTTCACCGCCTGTGAAGTGACTCCCCTGCAGGTGGGAAGCTGGGGTTCAAACTGGGATCCTTACGCCGGTCCTTGTGTTTTGCACCACATGTGCTACCGCCTGACTCTCCTTCCTTTATTTGTATAATGGCTTAAAAACAGAATTTATATCTCTGGGACTATAAACCCTGTTTCACATCTCTGACACTAAGAATTCTGTTTGAAATAGATAATGACTCTAAGTTCTCTCCGAGAAAAAAAAAAATCGAAAACTAAACTTTGTAAATACATTCATATAATGTATCAACTGATGCTCATTTAAAATAAATCCAACAAGTCCTCTAAGGTTCTTAAACTCCAAGTTAGGATATACTGCTTCAAATACTAATATTTGGCCCACACCTCAGCCCAACTCTCCCAATGAGTCAATTCCTCTGTTGTATAACAGCTCCTTGAAAGATAGGAATAGCTCTCTTTCAAACTGACCTTCAAGAGACCCTATTTCTACATTATTTTTCTGGTCACACCTATCTTTACCCAAAGTATAAAAACACAGTGTGAATAGGTGAAATGACATGTATCAACTAAACTCAGTTATCCATTATCAAGTATGTATAGAAACTGGACTCACTTATTAGACCTGTGACTAAATAAATAAATAAGATACAAGAGTCAGGAAAGAAATTGAAATAAACCCACTCCAATCTGGATTCCATGTCTGAGTTATACTCCAACACCTCTGTGTCTGTGCACTTCACAGGTGGCACCAAATACCATGCTTCCTGTGAGGGTCAGCCAGGAAAGACACATGCTCCACTTGATTCCATGCATTAATTCATCAAAGTCTATCTATTCCTGTCAGCATCTCATGTCTCATTATTTTTTTGTAAATCACAACCTCAATCCTATTGATTTCTAAGTCAATTAAGACTCCTGAGTCACTAGTCCTGAAATGAGTGCAGCCTACAATATTCCTAGCTATGGTCATGGAAGGCCAGCTTAGAAGGACAGGGATGCAGAGATTACACAGGCTCCTGTGCTAAAATAGGAATATATATGGGCCCAAGATCACATTGAGGGGGTTACAGTTAATAGTATGTATATACTTTTCCCATATTTGGAATCTACTCTCTCCCCTGACTCAGCTTTCTAGTCCTATTTCCAATTCTGACACCATCTCCCCAGACAATACCTGTAGCCCACCTGCATGTTAGCTGTCGGGCTCAGGCAAAAATTAGTAAAGTCATGTGCCCCTTGGAACATACCTAAAATAGACTTTCTAGTTTTTTCCAAAGTGGGGACCCCAAATCTCATCTACTATATTCCTACCTTTAGGTTTCTGATTATTAAACAATTTGTTCTGCTTTATATCTTAATATTTTTTAGCTACCAAGTTGCATATGCTACCATGATGCCAACCTGACTTCCCTGGGCAGACAACCTCAACAGTGTAACCTGGAATCATACCTCTCCAGAGTCCTACCCCACTAGGGAAAGATAGGAACAGGCAGGGGGTATGGATCAACATGTCAACACTTATATCCAGTGGAAAAGCAATTACAGAAGCCAGACTTCTCACCTTCTGTACTACATAATTGTTGGTATGCTTCCAGTTCTGCTTCTGGGATCCCTTCTGTTACACTGCTTGATGTTGTGGTCTATTTACATAGTCATTCTGTTACATTGGTTTGGTCTCACTCCCCCTGCCTCTGGGAGATTTTGGTTTAGTCTTTGCCTTTCTGCACTTCTTCCTTCTCCCCACACCCTATCCTACGTACTTCCTTGGTTCCTGATGCTGCTGCCAGAGGAGAAGGATGCAGGACAGAATTGTGTGGTGATTAGATTAGATTAGTTTTTTGAACCGTTTGCTCGTGAATAAAGAAATATTGATTCTCTGCTCAGCCATGTGTCCCTGGTCATCTGTCTCCCACCACGAAGCTAGTCCAGCATACTGGCACCGTGAACATTGACTGACATATGGCTTATAAGCTTTTTAGAGCTTTCTCCCATCTGAGCTGTCACCCACATAAATTTAGAAAAGGTATCAATTGAGACAAACACATATTTTTGTTTGCCAACGTTTGATATGTGGGTGACATCGATTTGCCAAAGAGCGTTGGCTTTTAAGCCTCAGGAGTTAACCCCAAGAGTTTGAATAGCAGGTGTTTTTATGAGACTTGCACAGGAAGAACATGTAGCAAGGATACATTCTAACTGTGCCAGAGGAATATCAGGAAATTGAGCGTGAAGGCCTTTAAGATTAACATGGTTTAGGAAAGGAAAGTCAGCAGGATCAGAGACAGAGACTAGGAGAGCTCCTGTGGAGGCAAGGCGGTCAGCTGCAGCATTCCCTTCAGATAGGGAACCAGGAAGAGGGCTGTGGGAACGAAGGTGTTGAATATACAGTGGTTGGGTTCGAGAACAGAGCGTAGAGGCAATTTGAACCAAGAGAGGGAAAAGTGGATTGTCATCAATTTTCACATAAGAACGAGCAAGCCATGGAAGTAAGTTAACAATATACACACTGTCAGAAAAAAGGTTGAAGGATTCTGGTACAGCTTTTAATGCAAGGAAAACAACATAAAGTTCTTTGTACTGAGGGGAATTCTCAGGAAGCTCATTAAAGAGAGGTTTAGAGGATTGTTTGTCTGGGTAATATATAAGGGCAGCAGCTCCCTTTTTTCCACCATCAGTGAAGACTGTAGGAGCAGAAGGGATGGTATCTCGAGAGAATAATTTAGGTACTAGTAGAGGCAAAGGAGGTAAAGAAGCTATCGATTTATTAGAAGGAAAATGGTTATCTATTTGTCCTGGAAACCCCACGAAACTTATGGCAAAACAGGAATGGTGGAATATGAGCCAATCTGTATCTGTAAGAGAAAAAGGAAGAATAATTAAATCCGGTAATTTCCCTAAGACCTGCACAGACCTGTTTCTTCCTTGGCGAACCATGAATGCTAACGCATCTATCTCAGTGAGGAGTCTTGGAGCTCCGCCTACTGGTGTGTGAAGCCACTCAAGAACACCATGGCTCTGCCAGAGTGCCCCCACTACTGTGGGGATGAAGTTAAAGATTAGAAGGTTTACCAGAGAGGAGGGGGAGAATTGAACAAGATTGAACAAGGTGCATGTCCTGGAGGGCCTGGTTAACCCTTTCCAGTGCCAAGGAGGCCTCGGGAGTTAACCTACGTTTTGAGGAGGGCTGTTTGTTTCCTTTTAACAGGTCAAACAGTGGTTGGAGGCAGCTTGTAGGCAGATAAAGATACTGCCTAAGCCAATTTACATTTCCAAGAAAACTTTGTAAAGAAACAAGAGTAAGGTTAGAAGGAAAAGTGACACTAGGTTTTAAGGGACGAATTTGTGTTAGAGAAATCCTGAACCTAAGAAAGATATTGGAGGAATTAGCTGTATCTTCTCAGAAGCTACATTAAGGCCACTTTTCTTTAAGGCAGGAATGAGAAAATCATGTAGGACACAGAGATCTGTATCTAATCTCCCCATATTAAGACGTCATCCATGTAGTGAAAAACATTAATCCCCTTATGAATATATGGGAAAAGGGCAGATTTAACAGCCTCTTGACAAATTGTAGGACTATTAGCCATGCTCTGGGGCAGTACCACCCATTCAAATCTATCGGCAGGGCTGGTGTTATTAATAGAAGGAACAGAGAAGGCAAAATGCTTACAATCTTGTGGATGCAAGGGAATAGAGAAAAAACAATCTTGTATATCAATAGCTATGATTGGAATTCCCATGGGAATTGCAGAAGCAAGAGGCAAACCCCTTTGGGAGAGCCCCAAACCTGCATGGTTTTATTTACCGCACGGAGATCTTGGAGGAGGTGCCATTTTCCCGAGCGCTTTTTGATCACAAAGACAGGAGTATTCCATGGGCTTTGGGAATGACGAATGTGTCCCAAGGACAACTGCTCTCAGATGAGCTCTTTTAAAATTTCTAGCTTATCCCTAGGCAAAGGCCACTGTTCCACCCAGACAGGCTCATTAGAAAGCCAGTATAAACAGGGAGTTTGGTTACGAACAGTGGCTGTTAGTATTGGGGGTGCTGATTAGATCTAGTCTCACAGGAGCAGGTGTTATGCTCTGCAGAGGCATCTGTGGATATCTGTTGTTTTCGCCGGGCTGGCTTCACAGGCGGGTAACAGATGACCAGGGACTCATGATTGAGCTGTACGCAGTATCTCTTTATTCATGCAGGACGCAGCGCAATCTAAGCCGAGCTAAGCTAAAACTAACACAACTACCAACTAACTAAAATGAACAATCTTGTCCTTACATACTTTCCAAGTAGTGTGTAAACAGGATGTGATGTAGAGAAGGGTGGAGAGAAAAGTGACTGGTGAAAATCAGGGTGTGACAAGGAGAGGGGGCGGAGCAGGCAAGAATTCTCAGATAAAACAACAGATATCCTAACATCAAGACATTCCAGAAGATCCCTGCCCAGTAGGTTGGTGCTAATATCAGCTACCAAAGGATGGAAGTATCCGGTAGTCCCTTCAGGGTCTTCCCATATGAGTGAATCTCTTGTGAGAAAGGCTTGGGTCAACCCTCCAACTCCATGTAAATGGGGTCCTGGGAGGAGTTCCCAATTTTGGGGAACCTCTGCTTGCCTTAAAATCGTCTTTTCTGCCCCCCTGTCAATCAAACATTTAAAAGGAATATTGCCAATCCTTACTTTCATAGTAGGGTGACCTCATTCTAAAACAGGAGTGGTCCACAAAATCTCAGGCCCCGAATTTGTACCATTCAGGGGAGTGCCATCTTTGTGAAACTTGGACCAACAATCTCTCTTCCAATGAAAACCTTTCTGACATCTAGGACAAGGTGTTCATGGCCTCTGGCTCCCTGAGTAAAGGCAGGGTTGCCCTGACTGGAGGTGTGGTTGCACTAACTGGAGGCATGGTTGCCCTAACTGGAAGCGTGGTTGCCCTGACTGGAGGTGTGGTTGCGGCATATCTCGACATTGGTTACGCCAATGCCCTTGGCGACCACACTGAAAGCAGTCCTCATTTTGATTATGTGGGGTAACTGCATAAGCCTGTGTCATAATGGGTGCCCAATAAGAGCCTGGTCTAAGTTCCTGGGTTGCTAAAATCCAATTATCTGGGTGTTGGTGTTTAAGACTGAGGCATGCCTGATGGAAATCTGGAATCATGCCATCCCAGACAATAAAATGCAGGAGGAGAGAACTGACTTCAGGATTATAAATCCTTCTCTCTAAGGTTGACTGCACCCAGGCAATGAAGTTAGCTAGGGATTCATCGGTTTCTTGGCAAAGGGAGTTAATGGGGACTGAGGTCTCTCCTGTGGATGGGGTTAACCTCTCCCATGCTTGTGTTGCACAGATGCATACCTGTTCAAAATAACTGGTTGGAAACTTGGCTTCTGCCTGCTGAATTCCAGTTTCAAACTCTCCCGCTCCAAATAATGCATTAAAATTCCATTCTAGCTATTTGTGACTATTTTTCTGGGATTGTATTGAGAATTCATCATGAAAGCATGCTTCCCATTGCAGGTAGAGGGGGTCTGGGAGCACAGCAAGAGCTAAGTCCCTCCAATCTTGGGAGGTATTAATGTGCTGGAAAAAGTCTCATAAAGTGGACTTGGTCCATGGGGCATGAAGCCCATCCTCCCCCATCCTCCTTCACTGCCTGCCTGAGTTTTCTGAGTTCTTTGGAGGAGTATGGATGCCACACCTGAGGGTTTTGTTTATTGGGGTCCACATTTACCGGGAAGGTGTGGACTTGGTTTGATGACAAGGTATCAGTGGGGGAAGGAGTCACGGAAGTGGAAGCCACTGGGGAAGCAGCTGCCGGAGAAACCAAACAGGTGACTGGCGGAACAGAACTCTTGGGGCAAACTGCAGAGGAATGAGGGTGGTTAAGCACTGAGAACATCACTTTTAACTTTTGTATCTCAGCCTCAAGGTCTCTTAATGATGAGGTATCAGCGTGGGGGAGGAGTCATGGAAGTGGAAGCCACTGGAGTAATGGCTGCCGGAGAAACCGAACACGTGTCTGCCAAAACAGAAACAGAATTCTCAGGGCAAACTGCAGAAGGCTTAGGGTGTTTAAGTGCTGAGAACATATCCTTTAACTCTTGCACCTCAGCCTCAAGGTCTCTTAATGACGAGGTATCAGCGGGGGGAGGAGTCACGGAAGTGGAAGCCACTGGAGAAGTGGCTGCCAGAGAAACCGAACACATGTCTGCGGAAGCAGAACTCTCAGGGCAAACTGCAGAAGGCTTAGGGTGTTTAAGCACCGAGAACATATCTTTTAACTCTTGTATCTCAGCGTCAAGGTCTCATAACCTTTTGGCAGGGCGCCTTATCCATATCCCGAAAGTTGCAAACATAGCCTAGAGAACCCACGGTGCAGCTCCAATTAAAGTGTCTCCGAGATAGAGACCCTGTCCCATGAGAAAAGAATAGAATGTCTGGGACGCCTCCTCATAAAGCGGGAAAAAATCCCATGGCGGGGGGAAACACAGGGCCATAGAGTCAGGCGGCTACCACTTACCTGTATCTGTGTGGCTTTTCTGGACCTCAGGCCAGGCCACCCTGTGGGGCGTGAGTGCGGGACATGTTGGGCGCCAGGTGTCACTTGCAGCAACAGGATGCAGCAAAAGGAGGTTTGGAGCACAAAGGGAACTCAATCCTTTATTTGCGCTGGCACCTCAGAGTTGGGTGAGAGAGCAGCAGTTTGGGCCACATGGAGGTAGCAAAAATGGCCACCTCACACAGCAACCTTCCCTGCGTCTAATCACCGAAGTGAAAGGCAGGCAAGAGAGAAAGGGGCGGAAGAAGGAGGGCTTTTATGGGAATAGTTCTTGCAAGAATGGGAAGGGGGAGGAGTAACCATAGCACTTCCAGGGTAGGATAACAACTCTCGTGATAATGGGAAGGGGGAGGAGTAACCATAGCACTCCAGGGTAGGATAATAACTCTTATGAGAATGGGAAGGGGGAGGAGTCACCAAAGCACTCCAACTATCATGGGGAATCGATGGTGCCCTGAGGGCACAACATGGCAGATGTGACTGCATCTGCACAATTTCCCAGCAATCCTGGGTCCATACTCCCAGAGAGATAAAGAATAGGGAAGCTTCCAATAGAGGGGAGGAGAAATGAAACTCTGGTGGTGGGAATTGTGTGGAACTGTACCCCTCTTATCCTACAGTCTTATCGATCATTATTAAATCAGTAAAAAAAAAAATCACGAGTCTTAAATTTAACAGCAAAGAAAACAAAAGCAAAAAAAAAGACCTAATGGGACTGCATTTTATGTACACCTCAAATGACTAATAACCAAAATACATAAAGAGCTCAGCAATAAAAAAAAAAAGATATCCCATTAGAAAATGGTACAAGGCCATGGACAGAAATTTCAGTGAAGAAGAGACCCAGAGAGCCAACAGAGAAAGTGCTCAAAGGAGAGAAACAAATAGTGTTGGAGAGGATGTGGTGAGGGAGGGGAACAGACACTTCTGCACTGCTGGTGGGAGTGTACATAGGTCTAACCCTTGAAGAAAGCAATCTGGAGACTTACCAGCAAACTATAAATCAACCTACCCTATGACCCGACAATTCCTCTCCTGGGGATATACCTAAAGCAAACAAAAACACCTATTAGAAGAGATCTATGCATAGCTATGTTCATAGCAGCACAATTTGTAATCTCCAGAACCTAGAAGCAACCCAGATGTCCAACATCAGATGAGTGGCTAAAATAAACTGTGGTATAATAAAATACTACTCTGTTGTCAAAAATGATGTAATTATCTGCTTTGCATCATCTTGGATGAAACTTGAAGATATCATGTTAAGTGAGATAAGCCAAAAGGACAAGGGCAAATACCAAATTATCTCAAATATAAGCGGGACTTAATATATGGGGAAGGGGAGGGAAGAAACAAAGTGAAACTAAGGCTGGGCAAGGTGTATTGTATCAAAGTAAAAGTCTGGGGGAGGGGAGTGTTATAAATAAGAGTAATTAAATTAAAATTATTAACCAAATGTGATTCTAAGTAGATTTATTAAGCACATCTAAAGTCTATCTTTAATGCATTGTTTCCTCAATAAAAAGTTTAGTCCTCTAATCTCCCGGATCAACCAGGAATACCAAAAGAAACCACCAGGGACCACAACAAGACAGGACTAGAACAACTACAAGAGCCCACCAAATCACCAGTGAGTGCAAACACACTTGGCTGGTGACAGAGAGGAGACAAGGGAGAGATTAAGTGGCGGGTAACAGTGTGGCAGTTTATCAGTTGAGACACCACCTCCAGTCTGTTCCACCAACAAGGGGACAGCTGAAGGGAGGAAAGGACTCCCTGGAGACTCACCAAGTGGAACTCTGAGTCTCCATAGCTACTGCCCTCAGAATCTGGAGCAGCAGCAGGGAGGGACACCGGGGGACAGATATCTATCCAGGAAACTCAGGAGAAGACCCATACCACAGTGGCATTGCAGTGGGGCTGTGAAAGACTCTTTGCATAACCAATGGATTATCTCTGCCACACCCTGCTTTATCTCTTGGTCAGCAGTCAGTGATTAAGCTAAGAAGCCTACTTATAGTTTCAAAGCCCTCAGGCTCCCATAGCCTACAGGGAAGAAAAAGAAAAAAAGAGGCTTTTAAACCAATGAGCTCCAACTCAGGGATTAAAATACTATTGAAACAACTGTTAACTTCCACCACTGTGAACCCTTTAATTACCTGACTTAGACACAAGTCAATCTAGAAAAGAGTGATCAGTAACTTGAAAAGTACTGAGAGAGGGAACTCAGAACATAATATATAGAATGGTTAAACCAACAAGAAAAAATATTGGAGAAATGAACCAGGACAAGAGTCCAGCTAAAAGCCCCCCAAAGGCTGAAGCACAAAATAACAAGTTCAACATCCAAACACTAGCTAAGGAAATAACCTCAGGAGTGAGTAAAGAGTTTGAAAGAATTGTAATCAGAAATACAGGAACAACAAATGAGACTCTGGAAGTGTCGTATGCTTTACATTGGTTTGTTCTAGCCCTCCCCCCGCCAAGAGAATTGGATCAGGCCTGCTAATTTCGCGGGCCCACTTGGCCCCACCCAAAAGGAACCCAGAGAGAGGGTTCCTGAGTTGGAGAGTGCCAGAGTGCGAGAGTTCAGGAGTTCCTGAGTTCGAGAGTTTCAGGGTTACAGAGTAAGAGAGAGTTCCACAGTGGAAGAGTTTCAGAGGGTTCCCCAGTAAGAGAGTTCCAGATTTCCTGAGTCCGAGAGTTCCTGAGTTCGAGAGTTTCAGAGTTACAGAGTAAGAGAGAGTTCTACAGTGGAAGAGTTTCAGAGGGTTCCCGAGTACGAGAGTTCGAGAGTTCCTGAGTTACAGAAAAGAAAGAGTGCTTGCGCCGCCACAAAGAGACAGCAGAGTTCTGTTTGGTGATTAGTTTGGTTTAGTCGTTGTTCCTGAATAAAGAAATACAGCTTCCCTGCCCAGCCATTGTCTCCACGTCTCTGTTACCCGCCGTGAAGCTAGCTGGCCCGGAAAGAGCCATCCGAAATTTTAACAACAAATGGCGCCCACGTGGACCTGACCTGCGCATCTCTCAGATAAGTAAAGACAATTTGGCTACCTATGCACGATGGCCTTCTCTTCCGCTTGTGAAGAGATCTCCAAAGGCCTCTGCTCTTTCTTCACGAGACTGTTTTGCTGTTTCTGGAACATTTATCTCTGGACCACTCTGTGGTTTCCACTCGCTCGGGCGAACTCAGAACAGCCAGCGGGAAGAGCCAGCAGGCGGGAGGCGAGGCGCGGAGCTGCTGTTTCCACCTGGTCAAACAGCCAGCCAGCCAGCTGCGCCCAGACAACCCCGCGCACCAGGCCCGCAGCCCCGCAGCCCCACAGCCCGCAGGAGCCTAATGCCACCATGAAAGAGCCCGATGCCAGCACGCTAGAGCCCAATGCCAACACGCTAGAGCCCGATGCCAACACGCTAGAGCCCGATGCCAACATGCTAGAGCCCGAGGCCAGCCCACAGGAGCCGGATCTCCACCGCGTGGCACAGGGCACTGGACGCGTGATCCCTCCACACTGCTCGGCCACTGCGAGCAGGGCAGCAGACATGGCAGGGCCATGGGGCAGGGCCGCGGCGGCCTATCATGGCCACCACCCCTGGGCACCTAGGCCCACGCCTTCTACAAAGATGGCCTGCCTGCCCTCTTTCTATGAATTCTGGAACCATCCCGGGCCTCCCGGACCCCCGGGCTCCCTGCCGAAACTGGGCACACGAGATCTCCAGCTGCCGGTCCGGTCTGAAGGCAGACAAGCTGGAGTACGCAGAGATTCATGCAGAGATCGCAACCTGCAATTCCTAGGAGTGAAGCTGCGCGAGAAGCCACCTCCGGATGGTGAACCCCCCCCCAACAACTAAGACAGTACAGACTTAAATTCGTGTTTAAAATGACATGTCTTCGTAACAAAGGTTTCTCTCCTTGTGTATTAATGACCATGTTTATGTGTATGTTTAAAGTTTGGTAAACAGTAGCTTTAAGGCTAAATTCTTACTAGTCAAAGTTAAATGAAAAAGGTTTTCAATGTAATTCTCATAAAGATAAATTAACTTACATTTAAAGTCTGAGGTAAAAATTAGTTAACAATCAATATATTTTAACTAAGTTGGTCTAAACAAAAGGTTAAATAGACTTGTTGATATGTAAAACTCCATTACCTTCTCTATTAGAAATGGTAGATCGCACAATGGCTATGCTAATTATTCTCATGCCTGAGGTTTCCTCTCCGGCCCACACCTAGGGTGTGTCTCCATCTTGAATGGGTGTAACTAAAGGTTAAAAGACGTTGTTGATATGTAAAAGTCTCAAATTCCTTCTCTATTAGAAACATTGGATCGTACAGTAGATATGCTAATAACAAGTTTTGTTTCATAGTAAGTAAGTTGCAGCCAGCTGCCTTTGGGACCCTAGGCCGTTCCCCGCCCCAATGCAATTGCCCGTCGAGGCAAGTAGCCCCCCAGAGGCAAGAAATGTTTTTTTTTCAGATATGGCCCCCTCAGGCCTTCCCTTGGCAACATGCTGGTTTTTGTTATATATGTTTCTGTTCACCCCACACCCTTGATACTATAGTCATTTAGTTAAAAAGAAAAGGGGGAATTGTCGTATGCTTTACATTGGTTTGTTCTAGCCCTCCCCCCGTCAAGAGAATTGGATCAGGCCTGCTAATTTCGCGGACCCGCTTGGCCCCGCCCAAAAGGAACCCAGAGAGAGGGTTCCTGAGTCTGAGAGTGACAGAGTTCCTGAGTTCCTGAGTTCGAGAGTTTCAGGGTTACAGAGTAAGAGAGAGTTCCAGTGTGTCAGAGTTTCAGAGGGTTCCCCAGTACGAGAGTTCCAGAGTGCCAGAGTTGGAGAGTTCCTGAGTTCGAGAGTAAGGGAGAGGGTTCCTGAGTTCGAGAGAAAAAGAGAGAGTGCTTGCGCCGCCGCAAAGAGACAGCAGAGTTCTGTTTGGTGATTAGTTTGTGTTAGTTTGTGAATCGTTCCTGAATAAAGAAATACAGCTTCCCTGCCCAGCCGTTGTCTCCGTCTCTGTTACCCGCCCGTGAAGCTAACCCACCCGGCAAGAGCCTACGAAAATTTTAACAACAGGAAGAAAGCACTAATGATCTCAATGAGAGATCTCTTTAGAGATCTGAAAGCTGAAAGGGCTGAGCTAAGAACACAACTAGCTGAACAAGCAAAACAGTATCAGAACAGGGTAACAAAATAGATGAACTCCAGAAAACAGTAGAGGGCAGAGAGAATAGAATCTATGAGGCTGAAGACAGAATTAGCAAGATTGAGGAAGAATTAGAGACAACTAAAAAAGAAGTAAAAGATCTCAAAAAGAGATTAAGAGATGCTGAAAACAACAACAGAGTCCTCTGGGAAGACTTCAAAAGAAACAATATACACATTATTGGCTTACCAAAGGAAGAAAGAGTGGGAGGGGAAGAAAGCATTCTTCAGACCATAATAGCTGAAAACTTCTCTAGTCTAGACAACATCAAAGACATAAAGATTCAAGAAGTCCAGAGGGTCCCAAACATAATTAATTCAGACTTAAAGACACCAAGACATATCATATTAAAAATGGAAAGGAATAAGGATAAACAAAGTATCCTGAAGGCTGCAAGAGAAAAACAAAGAGTCACCTACAGAGGACAGCCCATAAGATTAGCAGCAGACTTCTCCACACAAACACTATAGGCCAGAAGAGAATGGCAAGATATCTATTGAGGGTGAGAAAGGCTTTCAACCAAGAATACTGTACCCTCCTAGACTGTCATTCAGGCTAGATGGAGGCATCAAAACCTTCTCAGACAAGCAACAGTTGAAGGAATCAACTATCACCAAGCCTGCCCTGAAAGAAGTTCTGAAAGGTCTCCTATAAACAGTCAGACCACCATAAATAGACCATATATCAGAACACTTTAAAACTCTACAAGAATGGCGTTAAAATATTTTCAATCTTTGATATCAATAAATGTCAATGGCCTGAATTCACCTATTAAAAGACACAAAGGAAGATTGATCAGAAAATACAACCCAACAATATACTGTCTACAGGAAACCCACCTAACTCAACAAGACAAGCACAGACTTAGAGTGAAAGGATGGAAAACTATCATACAAGTCAATGGACCACAAAAAAGGGTAGGAATAGCTATTCACATATCTGACACAATAGACTTTAAAGCAGATAAGATTTTAAAAGATAGGAATTTACACTACTTAATCCTCAGAGGATCAGTAAATCAAGAGGACATAACAATTATTAACATCTATGCACCCAATGAGAAGCCATACAACATCCCTTATGATCAAAACCTTACAAAAATAGGAAGAGATGGAAAATTCCTGAAGGTAGTGGAGTCTATCTATAGCAAACATACAGCGAACATGATACTCAGTGATGAAAAACTGGAAGCATTTCCACTCAGATCAGGCACTAGACAGGGCTGCCCACTATCACCATGACTATTCAACATAGTGTTGGAAGTTCTTGCCATAGCAATCAATCAGAAGCAAGGAATTAAAGGCATACAGACTGGAAGAGAAGAAGTCCAACTCTCCCTATCTGCATATGACATGACAGTATACACAGAAAAACCAAAGGAGTCCAGTAAGAAGCTTTTGGAAATCATCAGGCAATACAGTAAGGCTACAAAATTAACATTCAAAAGAAGGTGGCATTCCTCTATGCAAACACTAAGGTAGAAGAAATTGAAATTCAGAAATCAATTCCTTTTACTATATCAATAAAACCAATAAAATATTTAGGAGTAAACCTAACCAAAGAAGTCAAAGACTTGTATACTGAAAATTATGAGTCACTACTCAAGGAAATTGAAAAAGACACAAAGAAGTGGAAAGATATTCCATGTTCATGGGTTGGAAGAATTAATATCATCAAAATGAATATACTACCCAGAGCCATCTACAAATTTAATGCTACCCCCATCATGCTCCCAACCACATTTTTAGGAGAAAAAGAACATAACCGGAGGCATCACACTCCCAGATCTCAAATTGTATTATAGGGCCATTGTCATCAAAACTGCTTGGAACTGGAACATGAATAGACACACTGACCAGTAGTATAGAATTGAGAGGCCAGAAGTGAGCCCCCATGGACATCTAATCTTTGACAAAGGGGCCCAGACTATTAAATGGGGCAAACAGAGTCTCTTCAACAAATGGTGTTGGAAACAATGGGTTGAAACATGCAGAAGAATGAAACTGAACCACTGTATTTCACCAAATACAAAAGAAAATTCCAAGTGGATCAAGGACTTGGATGTTAGACCACAAAGCATCAGATACTTAGAGGAAAATATTGGCAGAACTCTTTTCCCCATAAATTTTAAAGACATCTTCAATGAAACAAATCCAATTACAAAGAAGACTAAGGCAAGTAAAAACCTATGGGACTACATCAAATTAAAAAGCTTCTGCACAGCAAAAGAAACCACTACTCAAACCAAGAGACCCCTCACAGAATGGGAGAAGATCTTTACATGCCATACATCAGACAAGAGTTTAACAACCAACATATATAAAGAGCTTGCCAAACTCAACAACAAGACAACAAATAACCTCATCCAAAAATGGGGGGAGGAAATGGACAGAATATTCACCACAGAAGAGATCCAAAAGGCCAAGAAACACATGAAAAAATGCTCCAAGTCTCTGATTGTCAGAGAAATGCAAATAAAGACAACAATGAGATACCACTTCACTCCTATGAGAATGTCATACATCAGAAAAGGTAACAGCAGCAAATGCTGGAGAGGATGTGGGGTCAAAGGAATCCTCCTACACTGCTGGTGGGAATGTCAATTGGTCCAACCTCTGTAGAGAGCATTCTGGAGAACTCTCAGAAGGCTAGAAATGGACCTGGACCATTTGATATGATCCTGTAATTCTTTTCCTGGTGACATATACTAAGGAACCCAACCCACCCATTCAAATAGATCTGTGTACACATATGTTCTTGGCAGCACAATTTGTAATAGCCAAAACCTGGAAGCAACCCAGGTGTCCAACAACAGATGAGTGGTGAGTGGCTGAGCAAGTTGTAATATATATACAGTGGAATACTACTCAGCTGTAAAAAGTGGTGACTTCACCATTTTCAACACAAGTTGAAAAATACTGGAATTGGCATCTTGCACCAAAGTAAAAGACTCTGAGGTGGGTGGGTGGGGAGAATACAGGTCCAAGAAGGATGACAGAGGACCTAGTGGGGGTTGTATTGTTATATGGGAAACTGGAGAATGTTATGCATTTACAAACCATTGTATTTACTGTTGAATATAAAACATTAATTCCCCAATAAAGAAATTTTTTAAAAAGTTTAAATTTCTGTATCTCTTACACACATGCTAATGATTCACATCAATTTCCATTTTTCATTATCATTAGTGATTTAGAATTGGTTTACAGAACTATAAAATTTCAGAGGTATGGTTTCACACCTGTATTTATGTGCATGTATTCTCAAATTATTTATTATTTTTCTTACTCAGACAATATGTTTTCATTGATAGCATACCAAATATCAAGTATATATTCAATATATACAGCTAGAATTGAGGCAGAAAAAGCTGTTGACCATCATAGTTTTCACAGTGGTTTTATATAATCTGAACCATAACATTAGATAGTGAATTTAAAAGTTTTTTCTTTAGTTTTCCTGTCTTGAGGAAACACTCATCAGAATAGAGCATAAAATAGTCCCTTTTCCTTGGGGATGAAATACCAATCATCTGGACACAACCCTGATCTTCCAGATCATTTTTCTGAGACTTTACCTGCAAGGTGAAAGATTGTGACTCATTCACTTCAAGTAGAGAGGAGGAAGAACATAATCACTACATAACATAAAGAAGAAAACTAAGTAAAATCATGGAAGACAAACACAATAAAGTCTAACCTTATGATACTGCATCTGCCAGTCCCAACCTAATCAATGCAAGGAGTACCACCTCAGCAAGCTTCACTTCAGACTCTATACAGAGATGTCAGGCATAGAATGTCAACCCTTCAGCCTCATTACTAGGATGAGACCTTTCCTTTCATCAGATTCTTCAATTCCAATCCAAGCGGTTCACCTCCTAACAAAGTCCCAAAACCTAGATATAGACCAGGTCCCATGAGATAGAGTATATATCACATGTATCCATAAGTGATGGAAAAATATATACCTGAAAGCAAAAGTGCACAATAGTCTGCTGTCAGTATAAAGTTCATAATGAAATAGTGTCTACTTAGACTTAGATACCCACCTCACCTACTTCCTATTACACTTCCCTCACTCACTCCAAAGATAACCTTATCAAAGCAAGGACCACAAAAGCTGAATAAGGGCAAGAGATTGGCATACATTAATGATGACTCTTTAGTCACTATCAGGCCACCCCATCAGCTGGGGCCCTAGTCAGGGAGTCCTGAGATTCCCAAACAGACATGATGGGCCTAGACCTCAAATAAATCCCTCTATCCATTGTTACCAGTCATCTCTATCAGGAAAAACAAAATAGACCCCTTTGTGGGCCCCCATGGGACATTGCCCCTAACTTGGATCAACAATGGTAGAGAATGTTCCATACTCCTTTCAGAGGAATACGGGTCCTAATACCTGAGGAATACGGGTCCTAATATTGGGGCAGCTTGGAATGTTTCTACTCATAACCAGAGAATGTGAGCTCAGATCTACAGGGATGCAGAGGTCACATAGTCTCCTAAGCTGAATATGGGCCCCAGATCACATCAAATCGATGAGGTTTACAATCAACAATATTTATATACCTTTCCCATATTTGGGAGCTACTCTCTTCCCTGATCCAGCTCTCTAGCCCTTTTTCCAGCCATGACATCATCTCCCCAGACTATAATGTGGATCCACCTGCATATCATATTTCAAGTTCAGGGAAAAAAAAAAAAACTAGTATAGCTACAGGCCCTTTGGAATGTAACTAAAATATGCCTACTAGCTACCTACAAAACCCCCCAACTCTTCATCTGCACTATTCCAGCCTTTAGGTTAATGATTTGTCAACAATTTGTTTGGCTTTGTATGTTAACTCTCTTTTCAACCACCAGGTTCCACATGCTAGCATGATGACAACCAGACTTCCCTGGACAAACAACCCCACCAATGTGTCCTGGAGCTCAGATTCCCCAGAACCCTGCCCCACTAGGGAAAGAGAGAGGCAGGCTGGGAGTATGAATCAAACTGTCAATGCCCATGTTCAGTGGGGAAACAATTACAGAAGCCAGACCTTCCACCTTCTGCATCCCACAATGACCTTGGGTCCATACTCCCAGAGGGTTAAAGAATAGGAAAGCTATCAGGGATACGGAGTTTTGGTGGTGGGAATTGTGTGGAGTTGTACCCCTCTTATCCTATGGTTTTGTCTGTGTCTCTTTTTTATAAATAAAATTTTTAAAAAGTCTAAACTTGACATTTGCCTAAGAAAAGAACAAATAATACATGTGCACAGGAAAACTGTAATTACATACTCCCCAAAATCCTAGAGTACCCCTTCTTTTTCATACATTAATTATAATGGGTCTATGTGGTACTAAATAGTTTCCAAAGTTATTTTAGAAAGTGTTTTCCACATTTTAAAATGTTGAGAATATAATTAGCTACTTAAATGCAAATACTAATACATCAGTTTGTGTCCACAATGAATACTCTTTGCACAACACATGATTTAATAGAAATCTATGCCAAGATTTTCTCCCACAATCACAAATTGACTAAAACTAGCCATAGAAATTCTTTCCTTGCTGCCAAAATGCTCTCTTTTCAATCTAAACATGAAGGCTGATCTCAAGTACAAATAGTGGGACAAAAGGGAAAGGAAGAAGGAGGACAATGGAATAAACTATTGTAGAATAGATTAAGTCAGACAAGGCAGTATCCTAGGCACCATGGCAAAGACTGCTAAATTGCCACTGTAGTCTCTCCTTTTTTAGGAACAGCTAGAAGAGTAACTGTTCATCAAGAAGAATGGCATTTCTCAGCAAACCCCCCCAAAATAAAAATTAGATAAAGATATATGGCTAGGGACTGGTCAAGGAGATAAAAGTTCAATTATTATAGGAAAAGTAAGATGTGTTGAAAATAATGAAGTAGAAAACAAAAGAAAACTAGATACCTTATGATCAAGAAATTGGTGCAGTCACGCAAAAATGAAAGGTCTGTGAACTTTGCTAGGTAACAGATATGTACACATATATAACTTATTTAATGCACTGTAATTTAGAGTTTTCTATCACTCATAGAAGAATTTAGGATGTAAACATTTATGTAATCCAATTAATACTCCCACTAGGTAGATATCACCACCATTTTAAATTATAGTTCTCCTAGGGCCTCAAGAGCAAGAGCTCATCTTATATGAATTTAAGAAAGCATTGCTGTATGGAAAACATGCAGAAGATGTTGGTATAAAATATGAACAGGCTCTTTGGCTGCTGCTTCTTCTCCTGGTTAGACAGATCTCAGCTGAGGTGCTGGAGGTGTCTGCTATGGCTACCACTCCTGGGAACTGAACACATGTGGCTCAGCTAGCTGGTCAACTCTAGACACTCCTCTACAGCCATGAGTAACTTATATCTCTGCTGATAATTGTCTCGTGGGGCTGAACTTCATGGACTTTATGGGCCCAGTATATTCTTTTTTTTTTTTTGCCTCCAGGGTTATTGCTGGGGTTCAGTGCCTGCACTATGAATCCACTGCTCCTGGAGGCCATTTTTCCCTTTTGCTGCCCTTTGTTGTTTATCGATGTTGTTTTTACTATTATTGTTGTCTTTATTGTTGAATAGGGCAGAAAGAAATGGAGAGAGGAGGGGACAACAGAGAGAGGGAGAGAAAGATAAATACCTGAGACCTGCTTCACTGCCTGTGAAGCGACTCCCCTGCAGGTGGGGAGCTGTGGGCTCGAACAGGGATTCTTATAGCAGTCCTTGGCTTTGCACCACGTACGCTTAACCCAACTCCCAGACCTAAAATATTCTTAACCCGTCTAATAATTGCTTATTTTGCAGTATCTAAAACATTTGTCCGGTACCCCCATATCACCCTAATAAAACTTAGAATTGTTTAAACCCACTCCTAGCCGCCCTACAGTCAAATCCATTGTGCCACTCCATACCATAGTTAAAGCCTTTTTTTTTTTTTTAATTACAGCAGTTGATGCTTTTAAGATCAGGTTGCTAATCAAGTCCGAGTTTCCTCTCAAATCACTGAGGGTTATCTCCTTTTAGTCTTCTTTGGGAAGGTCACTTTCTATGACATAAGGCTATGCCAGAATTCCCAAGGAGGTTGACCTGGTGACTTGCCAGCCTCCCACTTGTGAGAATAAGAAGATAAGCACCTTCCTTTCAGGAGGCATAGAATTTTTTTCACTTATTTTACTGTATTTAATTTATTTATAAAATAAATGGACCCCCCACTCTTCATCTGCACTATTCCAGCCTTTAGGTCCATGATTGTTCAACAATTTGTTTGGCTTTGTATGTTAACTCTCTTTTCAGCCACCAGGTTCCAAATGCTAGCAGGATGCAACCAGACTTCCCGGACAGACAATCCCACCAATGTGCCTTGGAGCTCTGCTTCCCCAGAGCCCTTCCCCACTAGGGAAAGAGAGAGACAGTCTGGGAGTATGGATCAACCTGTCAACATCCATGTTCAGTGGGGAAGCAATTACAGAAGCCAGACCTTCAACCTTCTGCATCCCACAATGATCTTGGGTCTATACTCCCAGAGGGAATAGGAAAGCTATCAGGGGAGGGGATAGGATACGGAGGTCTGATGATGGGAATTGTGTGAAGTTATAGCCCTCTTATCCTATGGTTTTGTCAATGTTTCCTTTTTATAAATAAAAAAATAAAAATAAAAAATAAAAATTCTACTCTTGCCTTTACTAAAACACCTAGTAGGTGATAACTACACAATAGTTAGTTCAAAGCTATTTATTCACTTATTGGCTAAAACACAAGAAGGGAGTATCATCAAGTAGTGAGATCAGGATGTAAGAGATATGAAGAACCTGAAATGGTTACTTAACTCTATACAACAAACCAGAGAAGTAGAAATCAACATAACTTATCAACAAGATCAATACAGTTCAAATCACATGGAATTTATTTATTAGTAATTTAACAGTGTTTTACAAAAATTATAAGATTTCAGGAGTATTTTTACAGCCACACAAGGTGTGTGTAAATCAACACCTTTCACCAAATTCTGTACCCTCTCACCCCCCTCCAAGTGGAATTTTTTATAGAAAAAGATTGATAAATATCTTTTTAATTTTATTGATAGGGTTCCTTGTTCTTCGTACTATGTGCACTTAACCTGGTGCACTAATCCCTGGCCCAGATATGCTTCCTATACTGTTCCTAGTCTGTTACTATACTTGACATAAACTGTGGTCCAACTAGTTGGAATTTTCCTTTTTTTAAAATTATCTTTACTTATTGTTGGATAGAAACAGTCAGAAATAGAGAGGGAGAGATAGAGAAGAGAGACAGAGAGACACTTGCAGCACTGCTTCACAACACTGGTAAAGCGTTCCCCCTGGAGGTGGGGACCGGGGGCTTGAACCTGGGTCCTTGTATATTGTAATATGTGCACTCAAGCAGATGTACCACCAGCCAGTGTCCTAGTTGGAATTTTCTTTTGTTACCCTGATAGCTTTCTCATTAAAAATATACAAAAGGGAAAATAAATATTAAAAATTTTTAATTCACAAAATTTAAAAAAATCAAGCATGGATGAATGAACAAAAAGAATGATATATAAATAACCACTCCAACTCTTTTAACATTAATTTTGTCACCCATAGTAAAAAATTATAGAGCATTTCTTCACTCTTTAAACATGACACTAGGTCTGACCCTATGTGTGCTCTTTGAAAGAACATACCAGTTATTTATGTATGTACCAAGGTTTCTCTTTTTAGACATAAAATGTTGGGCTCATGTTAAAGTCAGAGAAAAAAATGCATATAAGTACTATCAGAAGAAGGACTTTAGAGAAAAGAAGCCTCTTTTCAAGTCTTAGCTTCAATATGCTACTTGCTACTTTCTTCAAGTATGTACCAAGGATTCTCTTTTTAGACATAAAATGTTGGGCTCATGTTAAAGTCAGAGAAAAAATGCATAGAAGTACTTTCTTTCTTTGAAGAAAGTAACAAGTAGTATATTGAAGCTAAGATATGAAAACAGGCCTCTTTTCTCTAAAGTCCTTCTTCTTAGCCACTATATTGTTGCTCTCTGATATCACATCAAATAGGGCATTTGCTTCATGGTTCTTGTCCCACATGTGGCAGGTAGACATCTCTCTCTTCTTGTGTTCCCAATGTGATTATTAACCTCAGAATCACTGGCTTGAGTTAGACCAAAACAAAATGATGCTTCTATTATACTGTTTTATTTATATCAATAAAACAATCAGGACTCAGAGTAGCAGCTCACATGGTAAGGTGACACTACTCAATATGAAATATAGATACTTTAGGGAGGAACTAAAAATGATTAAATAGGACAGACACAAAATTAAATTTTGACACTGCCTACAGAGCAAAGATTAAGAATACAATGGGAGAAAAAAATACAACAGAAACTATTAGAATGGGACTGGAAAATTAACCCTTTACTTGTGGTTAGTTATATACAGCTTCCCAGAAGATAATTTCAGGTGTTATCAGAATGAAGAAATGACTGGCGACCTTTGCAGTAAAAAGTGATGATGCTGAAACTGATTCAAAGGGAGAAGTGATAGTCTAAGCTGGAGGGAAAGGTTCTAAAAGAACCTACTGAACATGAGTTATGGTATAATAATGTAAAGCAGGGAGGTTTATTTTATTCCACAAACAAGTTTTTAGTGCCTACAATGTCAAGCTTTGTTTTAGGAGGAAGAAAGATGAATAAGTATATTCTCCATCGTATAATCTCCAAACGCAAACACAGATATAACTACTATGTGTTAACAACTAGGCTGGAAGCAAGCACAGAGGGCTGAAGGAACTCGGCGGAGGTGTCCTTAAATCAGTCTAGAGACTTGAGTAGAGTTTACACAAAACAAATCTAACACCGTGTAGCTGTTTGACTAAGCAATTAAAAGCAGGACATTTGGAATCAGACTCCAATAATGTAAATCCTATCTCCACCACTAACTACTTAACCTTCCTGAGTCTCAATTTACTCAACAGTGAGATAAAAATCCAGCCTTTAGGTTCATGATTAGTCAACAATTTGTTTGGCTCTATATGTTAACTCTCTTTTTAGCCACTAGGTTCCAGATGCTAACATGATGCCAACCGGACTTACCTGATCAGACAACTCCACCAATATGACCTGGAGCCCCACCTCCCCAGAGCCCCGCCCCCCTAGGGAAAGAGAGAGGTAGGCTGGGAGTATGGATCGACCTACCAACACCCATGTTCAGTGGGGAAGCAATTACAGAAGCCAGACCTTCCGTATACGTGGGAATAGAGGACAGAAATTTCTATAAGTTCAGTACTTATAGAATATTAACAAAGAAAATTAGATAAGTGAAATCAGAAGGTGAAAACCTTTCCATGTGTAGTGAAGGACTGCAGTTTTGTATTTCCCCCCCTTTTCATTTGTAATTTAACAAGGCTTTACAAAATTATAAGATTTCAGGGAGTAAAATTTCACACTCATACGTATGAACTGTAAGTCTCTCCCTTAGACACCATAGTTCTCACAAATAAGAACTGGAATTTTCTCATTAATAGTTTTGTTTTTAAGATATCCTTGGTTTAAAAGACTATAAGTGTTTCAGAAAAAAAACAATTTCCCTCCTCACTCTTCACCAAAGCAGAGATATCCCCCCACCAAAGTACATTGAACCTCCCTTGGGAACCTCAGTTCTTCAGTTCAAACCCAAAGATTTAACTTGTCTTTGCCTGTTTTCTGGTATTGTTTCTTCACTTCTTCCATATAAGTGAGAAAAAATAATATTTTTCTTTGTATGTAATTCTCTTTGGTATTTCTTGTAAGATCATTTAGTCAAGTGAGTTCCTTTAACTGTGCCTACCTGAAAAGCTCATCACTGTGCAGGTAGAGAGATAACATAATGGCTATTCAAAGACTTTCATGCTTGTGGTGCCAAAGGTCCCAGGTTCAATTCCCTCCTCAGCACCACCATAAGCTAGAGTTGGGCAGTACTCTGGTAAAAACAAAACAAAACAAAACAAAAAATCTCATCATTGTGCCTTCAAACCTGACTGATAACCTAGCTGGTTAGAATATTCTTGGGTGGAGGTCTTTCCCATTCAAAACGCTGCACAGGTCCTGCTAGCTCTCTTTAGCCTTTACAGTTTGTTGAAAAAGTCAGCTGAAAGGCAACCGTTCTTGTATAGGTTCCCTTATAAGTAACTCCTGCTTTGTTTCCTACTCTCTCCTTAGCTTTCATCTTTGCCATTTTAATTATTATGTTTTATTATGTTTAATTATTAGTCAGTCTGGGTTTGAATTTCTTTTTCTTGGAGTTTTTTAGAGTCTCTTGAATATGAGAGTATATCTCCCTCTTCAACTTAGGAACATTACTGGCCAGCATTTCTTCATATGAGAAATTTTGTCCCTGGGATGGGGAGATAACATAAGACTTCCATGCCCAATGCTCCAATATCTGGGGTTCAATTCCCAGCACCATCATAAGTCAGAGCTAAGCAGTGTTCTGGTTAAAATAAAAATAAATAACACTCTTTTTAAAGGAACATCTGTTCTTTTTTTCTTTTGCTTCTGGCACCACTATGATATGAATGTTCTCCTTTTATATTGACCTATCGTGTTTTTATGTTGTCTAATTTGTTTTCATTATTTTTTCCTTTTTGCTATTTAGGGGTTGAAATGGGGACAGGGAATGAGGGGGTTGACTTTCTCTGCTTTCTATTCCTGCTTACAGTTTTGACCTTTGGTTTCAACTGGTAGACCCCTCTACTATATTTCATTTCAGTCACTGAATTCTTTATAATTCTTATTTCTGCTATCAGTTCACTCACACTTTCTGTGGATTTGTTGATGTGTTCTTTTATTAACTGGGACACTGTGATTATTGGCACAGGGGCAGGCAATCCTTATAGCAATGGGGTGAGTAGAACCTAGCAAGCCTTGGGTGAGATGGGGTAGCTGAGCAAGGCAGCGTGGTGAAGAGTGTCTTTGTATTCACCCCACCTGGATACTGGACCTTTTGTTCTCTGTTGCAATAGCTTAAAAATCCAAGCCTGTTGCTATGCTGGATTTCCTATGAATGCTGCAGTATTTTGTTATTCTGTGGACTAGATTATTAAGAAGCACAGAAAGGTTTCAGCCAGGACAGGGTTTGGGACAGTTATTCATACTTGGCAACTTCTTTTAGTAGCTATGTGAATGTCTAGAAAAAGCAGGCTGATGACACCCCAAATATGTCTATGGTCCAGTCCCAGGAACCTGTGACTATGTTAGGTTACATGGCAAATGGCACATCAAGGTTGCAGGTTAAATTAAGGTTGATAATCAGATGATTAAAGAGATTATCCAAGGCTATTCAGAGGGGTTCACTATAATTACAAGGTTCCTCAAAAGTAGAAGGGAATCAGAGAAGAGATCAGAAAACCGATGGCATGAAATGAAATCAACCCACATGGAGAAAGAGGGTCACAAGCTAAAATGTGAAGGGCCTCCAAAATAAAAAGAAAAAAATTCTTCTCTTTTACAGCTAGCAAAAAAAAAAAAAAAGTCCTTCTGACATCTTTATTTTACTCCAGTGAGGCAGTGTTTTGGAGTTCTGAACCACAATATCAAGTGATACATTTTCATATGTTTAAGCACTAAATTTGTGTTATAGAAACAGTAAAAAAAATAATAATACAATATCCTTATCAGGTAAAATACTGGAATCTATAAAACCAACTACGAGACTATTGGATTAATGCAAAGCAGAGATGATGGTCTGTCTAAGGAAAATAGAAACAGGATAGGAAAGACAGTGTTGCTTCTCTAAGCTTTACCTATTTGCTAACAACTGTATTGTTTGTTCATGAGATTATAAACATATTTCTATCAGGTAAACAGGTTGGTACCATCATGAAGCAAATGTATCTCTGGATTCAAAAATATATCTTCATAGAATCAAATATACCACACATCAATAATTACCTCACTGGAGAAAAAAATGCCTAAAGACTTGAATTGAGGGTCAAGAAGTTAGCACATGATCTCACTCATAGGCAGAAGCTGAAAAACAAGATCAGAAAAGGAAGCACTAAGCAGAACTTGGACTGGAGTTGGAGTATTGCAGGAATGTAAAAGACTCTGGGGTAGGTGAGGGGGAGGGTTCAGGTCCTGGAACATGATGGCAGAAGACCTAGTGGGGGTTGTATTGTTATGTAGAAAACTTGGAAATGTTATGCGTGTACAAACTATTACATTAACTGTCAACTGTAAAACATTAGTCCCCAATAATTTTTTTAATTAGCACAGTGGTACTCTTATTAGATTTCACATGCCTGAGGCCCCAGAGGCTCCAGATTCAGTTCCTGGAATCACTACACACCAGAGCTGAGAAGCTCTTCTCTATCCATATATTCTCTATCTATATTCCTACCTCTGTTTCTGTCTCCAAAATTCTCAACAAATTGAATAAGTCTTTGTTTTAAGAGACTTATTTATGGGGGGAATCCCGGTTAGGGGAGTCAGATGGTAGTGCAGCGGGTTAAGCGCACTTGGCACAAAGCACAAGGACCAGTGTAAGGGAGCCCCCAGCTCCCCACCTGAAGGGGAGTCACTTCACAGATGGTGAAGCAGGTCTGTAGGTGTCTATCTTTCTCTCCCCCTCTCTGTCTTCCATCCTCTCTCCATTTCTCTCTGTCTATCTAACAACGTTGACATCAATAACAACAACAACAATAATGAAAAACAACAAGGGCAACAAAAGGGAAAATAAATAAATAAAAACATTTAAAAAAACAACAAAAAAGAATCCCGGTTCGAGCCCCCCGGCTCCCCACCTGCAGGGGAGTCGCTTCCAAGTGGTGAAGCAGGTCTATAGGTATCTATCTTTCTCTCCTCCTCTCTGTCTTCCCCTCTCTCTCCATTTCTCTCTGTCCTATCCAACAACAACAACTATAACAACCACAACAAGAGCAACAAAATGGGAAAAACAGCCTCCAAGAGAAGTGGATTTATAGTGCTGGCAGCAAGCCAGAGCGATAACCCTGGAGGCAAAAAAAAATAAATCCCACACAAACATGATGAGCCTAGACTTTGAATAGATCCCTCTCCCCATTATCACTGGTCATCTCCATCAGGAAAAACATAATAACATAATAGACCCCTTTGGGGGGCCCCCATAGTACCTAGCCCTCAATGTGGATCAACAGTGGTACAGAATGTTCCATCCTCCGAAGGGGGGGTTGGATAACAAACTCTATCTACCACCTAAGAGGATGGGTCCTGAAATTGGTACAGCTCGGAATCTTCCTACTGATGACCACAGAATGCAAGTTCAGACCTACAGGTTACATAGGCTCCTATGCTGAATGTGGGCCCCAGATCAAATCGATGAGGTTTACAGTCAACAATATTTATATCCTTCTCCCATATTTGGGAGCTACTCTCTTCCCTGATCCGCCTTTCTAGACCTTTTTCCAGCCATGACATCATCTCTCCAAACAATGACTTGGGTTCACCTACATATCAGATGTCAAGCTCAGGCAAAAACTAATAAAGTCATGGGAAATTTGGAATATACCAAAAATAGGCCTACTAACTATTTCCAAAACAGAGACCCAAAACCTTCATCTGAACTATTCTAGCCTTTAAATTCATGAGATTAATTAACAATTTGTATGGCTTTATATGTTAATCCTTTTTTCAGCCACCAGGTTCCAGATGCTAGCATGATGCCAACTGGAATTCCCCAAACAGATGAGCCCACCAATGTGTCCTGGAGCCCCGTTTCCTCAGAGCCCTGCCTCACTAGGGAAAGAGAGAGGCAGTTTGGGAGTAATGGACTGACCTTCCAACAACCATGTTCTGTGAAGAAGCAATTACAGAAGCCAGACCTTCCACCTTCTGCACCCCATAATGACCCTGGGTCCATACTCCCAGAGGGATAAAGAATAGGATATGGAGCTCTGGTGCTGGGAATTGTACCCCTCTTATCCATGGTCTTGTCAGTGTTTCCATTTTATAAATAAATAAATTTTAAAAATAAAAAAGACTTGTTTGTAAAAACTTTTCTATTGAAAACTGCTTCCCAAAGGTTATAATAGAGATCACCCATCATCATACTGAGCATTTAAATCAGCAATCAGAATCTGCCTTTTTTTTCTATGAATTATTCCCATATGTTTAGTTTTATATTATTTCCAAAAGTTGGAGAAATGTTTTTATACCTCTTATTTCTCTTTTCTGCACTTCTCTGGCACCTAACCTACAAGTTTGCAAAACTAATGTTTTTTTTGTTTGCTTGTTTGTTTGTTTTTGCCTCCAGGGTTATGCTGGAGCTCGGTGCCTGCACAATGTATCCACTACTCCTGGAGGCTTTTTTTTTTTCCATTTGGTCCCCTTGTTTTTTTATCGTTGTTGTGGTTATTATTGTTATTGATGTCATTGTTGTTGGATAGGACAGAGAGAAATGGAGAGAAGGAGGGGAAGACAGAGGGGGAGTAGAAAAAGACAGACACCTGCAGACCTGCTTCACCACCTGTGAAGTGACTCTCTTGCATGTGGGGAGCTGAGGGGCTCAAACCCAGTTCCTTGCTTTGGTTCTTGCGCTTTGTGCCAAGTGCACTTAACCCGCTACGCTACCACCCGACCCCCACTAATGATTTTTTTTTCTTTTTCGCTTAGGAGGTAGCTTCTGCTTTAACACAAGTAACTCATAATCATTATAGGAAAAAAAAAATTGAAACGCAAATAAGAAAAAAAGTAAATCATTCCAAATCCCATCCTTTGAGATATTTTATTTCTTTATTGGAAGATTAATGGTTTACAGTCAACAGTAAAATACAATAGTTTGTAACATTCCTCAGTTTTCCACATAGCAATACAACCTAGATAGGTCCTTCTCCACAATCATGTTCCAGGACCTGAATCTTCCCCCTGACCCCAGAATCTTTTACTTTGGTGTAATACACCAACTCCAGTCCAAGTTCTGCTTGTGTCTTCCCATGAGATCATCATTTTTTGCATTGCTTTTTTAGATGTATTTTTGAAAATGTTTCATTAATATTTATATATAGTCATGTACTTCGTAAGAAATATAATAAAAAAGAATAAAGGTAAGTGAGATAAGCTGGAAAGAGAATGATGAATATGAGATGATCTCACTCATGGGCAGAACTTAAGAAACAAGAGTAGACAGGGAAAGCAAAGTCAAACTTAGCCTGGTTTGGTGTATTTCACCAAAGCAAAGGGAAGGGAAATGGGGGGAAGGTAGGGGGTGAGGGGGATTTCAAGTCCTGGTACATGATGATGAAAATAATTTGGAGGTGAGAGTGTTTTTCAGATATCTATCTTGGTGAGATGAGAAGCTTTACCTATTTACTAACAACTATATTGTAAACCCTTAATCACCAAATAAAAATTAAAGTAATAACAATAATAATAAGATTTCCTACTTAAATCTTCCAAACCTTCTTACAGAGTACTGGGTAATATGAAACATAGATATATTTAAAGCAGTACAATGAGATACACACACACACACACACACACACACACACTCAGTCTGAAAAATCCCTCAGCTCCAAAACTTCATCTACTAAGACTAAAAATTTCTCTATTTTATTACTGCTTACAGTTTATAGTTCTGTTTTTATTTATAATTAGGAAAGCCTTGATATGTCATAGTTCTATTTCTCATTTTCAAATTACAAAAAAAAAAAAGCCAACATAAAAAACTTTAAATGAAAAAGTTGTTTCCTGGCACTTAAAAGTCAGCATAAAGAATAGGAAAGCTGGGGCCAGGTGGTAGCACATCTGGTTGAGTGCACGCATTGCATTTCGCAAGGACCTGGGTTCAAGTCCCTGGTCCCCACCTGCAGGGGGAAAGCTTTGCAAGTGGTAAAGTAGTGTTGCAGGTGTCTCTCTGCCTGTCTCCTTCTCTATCACCTCGTTCTCTCTTGAGTTCTGGCTGTTTCTATCAAACAAAATAAAGTTAGTAAAAAATTATTTAAAAATGTTTTAAAAAGAATAGGAAAACTATCAGGGGAGGGGAAGGGACATGGAGTTCTGGTGGTGGGAACTGTGTGAAGTTGTACCCCTCTTATCCTATGGTTTTTGTCAGAGTTTCCTTTTTATAAATAAATTTTTAAAAACTCAGACATGCCCAGATTCATATGGCCAGGCCCTATGAGGAAGCTTCCCATCTTGATCTCCTGTTGGCTCTGCTATCAGTTGTACTGGTTTTAATTACAGGTTGGGAAGGTGTCTTCTTAAAGTGGCAGCATAAGTTCCAAGCAATTATCATAGCTCCAAGCCCAGTAGAAGAGCAGATGTCTCTCTTTCTCTCACTCTATCTCTTACTCTTTATTAAAGAAAAAAAATCAATGAATCTCAGGAGCAGTGGAGTCCTCATTCAGACACCGAGTCCAGTAATAACATTGATGAAAATAATTCTTCTTCTAGCGTTTGCCCTTCTTCCGTAGCCAGTCAACAGCGTCAGGTTGAGCCTGATGTAAAGTTTTGAGACATCCTTTGAATCTGGAGAGGTGGCATTGGATCAACCTTTCCGTGGTGCATCCCGTGAGTACCCATTCATTGGGGAAACTGACGATCCTTCCTAGCCGACTGAATCCACATGGATCCCAGTCACTTTCAATGAAAATAATAATAATAAATAGTACATATAAATAAATCCTGGTGACTGATTGCACCACAAGGGCAGTATTTGTTTATGACTCAGAGGATGAATCAATGAATCAGCTTAATTAGAGTTAGGTCAAAGACCTCACTCTCTATAAAAGTAATGGCTATAAAGTATCAGGGGCATTTACCAAAAGGAGAGATACGGATGCATGGAAGTAATATAAGATTTCCATGCAATAATGGTACTCTCTAGGACAATAAATTTTAGGGTCACAAGTGCCTCTAACATAAGCCTTCCATGCAGGAAATGAACAAAAATACAAACACAACAGTTGGCATACAATGTGCTTCTAAACTTAAAATTTATTTCTTCCACATTGGCAGAATATATAAACAGCTTTACAAAAAGTTAAGCTCCAAACTCATTGTACATGTGAAAATTAATGGGTATTTCTTAGACAATGATTGTAATAAATCCAAATTTTGCCTCTTCAAAAAAAATCGACATAAGGGTAAATTTTTAAAATAAGTTTAAAGTTGTCTGTCTTGGATAAGATGATAAAATTCTGAAGTGATTTTCAAAAGTAGTGTAAGTCACCTTTCATATTTAAGCAGCTCTTCACTTTGATAACAAGTAGTCTTGGGAAATATGATCCACAGGAAGCACACATGAGTCAAAAATCAAAACATCCATCAGTCACCTTGATAGACAGACAGACTTGTATCAGGGAACACAAGGATGCTCCAGTATTTGAGATGAATTCATGTTATAACATTTTCTCTGACCTCAAATCCATGAGATCATCTTTGGCAAAAACTGCATGACTGATGCTGTAATGTCAGCAAGAAAGAATTAATGATCCATACTTTTTTTAAAAAGGGTCTTCCAAGTAGAAGCAATCTTCAAACAAATTCTTCAGTTTTTTTAAGAGAGCAGAAAATTTATGTTCATAGAAAAATAAGTTGATAAAGCATAATCACACTGGACTGTAGCATAGTCAAAAACTAATCTCCTATCATGGTTAATGGGGAAATAAAAATATGCCAAATTTATACACACAAATATAAAATTATATATAGAATATATATATGTGTGCATACACTCAAAAGAAAGCCAAAGTGGTTATTACCAAATGGTGCCAAGGGTATTTTTTCTTCTCAAAATAAATTCACATCCATAGTTCAAACAAATGCTGCGAAATTTTGATATCTAATGGGACAGTACTGAGCTATAAAAGAATAAAAGAGGGCCGGGCGGTAGCACAATGGGTTAAGTGCACATGATGCCAAGCACAGGACCGACATAAGGATCCAGGTTCAAGCCCCAGTTTCCCACCAGCAAGGGGTCACTTCACAAGCGGTGAAGCAGGTCTGAATGTGTCTATCTTTCTCTCCTCCTCTCCGTCTTCCCCTCCTCTCTCAATTTCTCTCTGTCCTATCAAACAATAGTGACAGCAATAACAACAATAACAACAGAAACAACAATAAAACAACAAAGACAACAAAAGGAAAAAAAAATAGCTTCCAGGAGCAGTGTATTCATATTGCAGGCACCAAACCCCAGCAATAAACCTGGAGGCAAAAAAAAAAAAAAAGATAAAATTGTCTTGCCATTTGCAATAACATAGATGAACCTAGAGGGCATTATTATATGTGAAATGAGACAGAGAAGAAAGAGAAAGAGAGAGAAAGAGAATATGATTTCACTCATATGTGGAGATAAACAACAAATGAACTAACAAAAAAAAAAACTTAAGACTGTGAGCACAGAACAGTGTTTGCCATAAGAGGTAGAGTTGGGGCAGGCGTGGAAACAAAGCAGGTAAAAGGGAGAGTTAATTATATGATGAAGACTGGAAACTAGACTCCCAGTGGTGAACATAACATAGCATATACAGATGTTGCTGTGTAACTTGGAGACCAAAGTCTATAAAGTTAAAATCCAATGTTAGTTCAACACAAATGTTTTAGTTCATGAGGGGTAGATAGCATAATGGTTATATACTAACTGACTTTAAATGCCAGAGGCTTCAAGGTCCCAGGTTCAATCCCCCACTCCACCATAACCAGAGCTGAGCAGTGCTCTGTTAAAAAAGAAGGTGCCCTACTCCAAATTCAGTCAAATCCTGCTTTGAGTTTCCCTTTCTGTTCTTCTTTCTCAACTTCTGTTTATGAGAGTGGGATCATCCCATACCCATCTTTGTCTTTCTGACTTAGCTCACTTAACATAATTCCTTCTAGCTCCATCCAAGATGGGTCAGAGAAAGTGGGTTCATTTTTCTTAATAGCTGTGTAGTATTCCATTGTGTATATATACCACAGCTTTCTCAGTCACTCATCTGTTGTTGGACACCTGGGTTCCTTCCAGGTTTTAGCTATTACAAATTGTGCTGCTATGAACATAGGTGTACACATATATTTTTGGATGGGTGTTATGAAGTCCTTGGAGTATATCCTTAGAAGAGGAATACTGGGTCATATGGAAGGTCCACGTCCAGCCTTGTGAGAACTCTCCAGACTGCTCTCCAGAGAGTCTGGACCAATTTACATTCCCACCAGAAGTGCAGAAGGGTTCCTCTGTCCCCACAGCCTCTCCAGCATTTCTTGGTGCTGTCCTTTTTGATGTATGCCATTTTCACAGAGGTGAGGTGCTATCTCAATGTTGTCTTTATTTGCATTTCTCTGACAATCAGTGACCTGGAGCAATTTTTCATGTGTTTGTTATCCTTTTGGATCTCTTCTGTAGTGAATGTTTTGTTCATATCCTCTGCCCATTTTTGGATGGGGTCATTTGCTTTTTTGTTGCTAAGTTTGCTGAGCCCTTTGTATATTTTGGTTATTAGACTCTTGTCTGATGTATGGCATATGAAGATCTTCTCCCATTCTTTGAAGGGTCTCTTTGTGTGATAGTTTCTTTGGCTGTGCAGAAGATTTAGATTTAATGTACTCCCATTGGTTTGTTTCTGATTTAGTCTTCCTTGCAACTGGGTTTGCATTATCAAAGATGTCCTTGAGGCTAAGGTGGGAAAGTGTTCCACCAATGTTTTCCTCTAAGTATTTGATAGTTTCTGGTCTAACATCAATGTCCTTGATCCAATTGGAGTTGGTTTTTGTTTCTGGTAAGATGAAGTGATTCAGTTTCATTCTTCTTCATGCTTCAAACAAGTTTTCCCAGTACCATATATTGAAGAGAGCCTCCTTCTTGAGGGTGAGGGTGGATGTTCGGCATCATCATGAGACGGGGTGCGGGGGGATGGGATGGGACACAGTCTTTTGTACACTCCCATTAATTTCTAGTCATATAAATCATTATTTAAAAACTTCGAGACATACAATTAATTTTCCCCCTAACATATTAATTAAATGGTGATTTATATGACTACATTTTACTAGGAGTGTACATAAACACTATTCCCACCACCAAAATACTGTGACCCATCCCTCCCACCCACTCCCACCCCCCACTGTTCCAGGAAGCTGCATGTCTACCCCTCACCACAGGGTTTTTACTTTGGTGCCCTACTTACAATTTAGTGAGGTCCTGCTTTTAGTTTCCCTTTTAGATCTTCTTACTCAACTTCTGTTGATGAGTGGGATCATCCCATACTCATCTTTATCTTTCTGACTTAGCTCACTTAACATAATTCTTTCTAGCTCTGACCAAGATGGGTCAGAGAAGGTGGGTTCATTGTTCTTGATAGCTGTATAGTATTAATTGTATGTCTCCAAGTTTTTAAAACACAGACTGAGTCTTTTTAATATATAGGCTGTGTAATTGATATGCAGACTCTCTCAAAAGCCTAGACCAAGTAGATGAGAAGCAACCAATAGCACAGCTATATACAAGATACTGGGTACTGTACAGCAAACCCTAACAAAAGGACTTTTCAAAGTTAACCCAATTACCAAATAATGTGATGATAACATTAACTATCGATTGTCTTTTGGAACCCTAAGACAGCAGGAACCTCACATCTCCACTATAGAGCCTCTACTTCCCCCAGTCCTGGAACTCTTGGATAGGGCCCACTTTCCCATATGCCTCTCCCAATTCATATCAAATAATATTGCATCTGCCAATCGCAACCTAATCAACACAACGATTGCCACCTCAACATGCTTCACCTCAGACTGTGTCCAGAGACTTCACATGTGGAATGACAACCCTTCAGCTTCATTACTCGGGTGAGACCTTTCCTTTCATAGTATTCTCTAATTCCATCCCAGGTGGTTCAATTTCTAACAAAGTCCCAAAACCTAGATATACACCAGTTTCTGTGAGAGAGAGCATATGTTCACATGTATCCATAAACTACTGCAAAATATATACCTGAAAGCAGAAGTACACTAGAGTTTGCAGTGAGTACCCCCCTAACACTTCCTCTCCACTATTCCAAGCTTTGGGTCCATGATTACTCAACAATTTGTTTGGCTTTGTATGTTAACTCTCTTTCAGTCACCAGGTTTCAGATGCCATCAGGATGCTGGCCAGGTTTCCCTGCCAATTGGTCTTCCCTGCCAATTGGTCTTCCCTGAAGACCCCACCAATATGTCCTGGAGCTCCGTTTCCCAGAGACTCACCTTACTAGGGAAAGAGAAAGGCAGACTGGGAGTACGGACCGACCAGTCAACACCCATGTTCAGCGGGGAGGCAATTACAGAAGCCAGACCTTCCACCTTCTGCAACCCACAACAACCCTGGGTCCATGCTCCCAGAGGGATAGAGAATGGGAAAGCTATCAGGGGAGGGGGTGGGATATGGAGATTGTGTGGTGGGAATTGTGTGGAGTTGTACCCCTCCTACCCTATGGAGTTGTTAATTTATCCTTTCTTAAATAAAAAAATAAATAAATAAAATCATTATTTAATTAATATGTGAGGGAAAAATTGAATGTCTCAAACTTTTTTGAAAAGTTGTATCTCATTGTTGTCTTTATTTGCATTTCTTTTTTATTTATTTATAAAAAGGAAACATTGGAAAAAAACATAGGATAAGAGGGGTACAGCTCCACACAATTCCCACCACCAGAACTTCGTATCCCATTCCCTCCCTTGACAGCTTTCCCATTCTTTATCCCTCTGGGAGTATGGACCCAGGGTCACTGTGGGATGCAGAAGATGGAAGGTCTGGCTTCTGTAATTGCTTCCCCGCTGAACATGAGTATCGGCAGGTCAATCCATACTCTCAGGCTGCCTCTCTCTCTCTCCCTAGTGGGGTAGGGTTCTGGGGAATTGGAACTCCAGGACACATTGGTGGTGTTGTCTGTCCAGGGATGTCTGGTTGGCATCATGCTAGCATCTGGAACCTGGTGGCTGAAAAGAGAGTTAACATATAAAGCCAAACAAATTGTTGACTAATCATAAACCTAAAGGCTGTAGTAGTGAAGATGAAGAGTTGGGGGGGGGGGTCTCCGTTTTGTAGGTAGCTAGTAGGCATATTTTAGTTATATTTCAAAGGGCCTGTGGCTATACTAGTTTTTGTTGTTGTTCTAGTTTATTTTTTTTTTCCTAAACCTGAAATCTGATATGCAGGTAGATCCTAGTTATTGTCTGGGGTATGTCTCAAAACTTTTTAATACACAGACCATAGGCTGAGTCTTTGATATGTTGACTCTCTTAAAAGCTTAGACCAGGGAGAACAGAAGCAACTGATGGCACAACTATATACAAATAATGTCAAAGGGCATAAATTATGGTGATGTTGTGTATAATACAGCAAATAATTACAAAGGTATTTTTCAAAGTAAACCAAATTGCCAAATAATGTGATTATAGCAATAACTATCTATTGTCTTCTTAAGGTGTAAGACAGCAGGAACTCCCACTGCCTCTATAGAGCCTATATTTCGCCAGTCTTGGAACCTCTAGAGTGGGGCTCACTTTCTTGAATGCTTCTCTCAGTTCATACCAAATGATATCACATCTGCTGATCCCAACCTAATCAACGCAATGAATACCACCTTGGTATGCTTCATTTCAGACTGTGTCCAAAGATGTCAGGCATGGAATGTCAACCCTTCAGCCTCATTACTCGGGTGAGACATTTCCTTTCACAGGATTCTCTAATTCCATTCAGGTGGTTCACTTCCTAACAAAGTCCCAAAACCCAGATATAGACCAGGTCCCATAAGATAGAGTATATGTTCATATGTATCCATAAATTAGGGCAAAATATATATCTGAAAGCAAAAGTACACAATAGTCTGTAGTGAGTCAGTATAAAGTTCATAATGAAATAGTGTCTACTTAGACTTAGATATCCTCCTCATCTATTTACTATTATACTTCCCTTACTCACTCCGTAGCTATCCCCTTATCAAAGCAAGGAATGCAAAAGGCGAATAAAGGCAAGAGACTGGCATACTTTTAATGATGATTCTTCAGTCACTATCAGGCCACCCCATCAGCTGGGGCCCTAGTCAGGGAGTCCTGAGATTCCCAAACAGACATGATGGGCCTAGACCTCGAATAAATAAATCCCTCTATCCATTGTTACTGGTCATCTCTATCAGGAACAACAAAATAGACCCCTTTGTGGGCCCCCATAGGACATTGCCCTCAACTTGGATCAACAACGACAGAGAATGTTCCATCCTCCAAAGGGAGGATGGACAACATAGTCTATGCTACACCTGAGGAAGATGGGTCCTGAAATTGGGGCAGCTTGGAGTGTTCCTACTCATGACCACAGAAAGTGAACTCAGATCTACAGGGATGCAGAGGTCACATAGGCTCCTAAGCTGAATATGGACCCCAGATCACATCAAATCGATGGGGTTTATAATCAACAATATTTATACCTCTTTCCCATATTTGGGAGCTACTCTCTTCCCTGATCCAGCTATCTGTTCCTTTTCCAGCCATGACATAATCTCCCTAGACAATAACCTGCATATTAGATGGCAGGCTCAGAAAAAAAAAAAAAAACAACTAGTATAGCCACAAGCCCTTTGGAATATAACTAAAATATGCCTACTAGCTATCTACAAAATGGAGCCCCCCCCACTCTTTATCTGAACTACTCTAGCCTTTAGGTTCATGATTAGTCAACAACTTGTTTGGCTTTATATGTTAATTCTCTTTTCAACCACCAGATTCCAGATGCTAACAGGATGCCAACCAGACTTCCCTGGACAGACAACCCCACCAATATATCCTGGAGTTTCGATTCCCCAGAGCCCTTCCCCACTAGGGAAAGAGAGAGACAGGCTGGGAATATGGATGGACCTGTCAACACCCATGTTCAGTGGGGAAGCAATTACAGAAGCCAGACCTTCTACCTTCTGTACCCCACAACGACCTTGGGTCCATATTCCAAGAGGGATAAAGAATAGGGAAGCTATCAGGGGAGGGGATGGAATATGGAGTTTGGCAGTGGGAATGGTGTGGAGTTATACCCCTCTTATCCTATGGTTTTATCAGTGTTTCCTTTTATAAATGATAATTAAAAAAGAAAAATGAAATGCAAAGACATCCTGTATTGATGCCTATATCATTGAAGACATTATGGAAACACTTAAAATGAAGTATGTAGATGTATTATCTCCTATTTGAAAAAGAAGATTTTGTATTAATCCTAACACTGGATTTGCCCATCAGCTTCAGGTATATGAAGCCATCTATCTAGCAAAACTAACAATATAAATAGAAGGATCACTATCTGTTCATCTTGGTACCACAGGCATTTTGAAGAGAACACATGAAGAAGATATTTTAGAAACATTCAAGTGGCAACACATAGAATGGCTGGTCCAGGCAACATGATTAAAGGAAGTGAATTTCTGTTGTGAGGAGAGAAAATAGTAGGAAAATGATAATGCAAAATGGTAACAACACAAGTAGTTTCCTTTTTTTTTTTTTTTTCTTTTCTTAAACAGAGCACTGCTCAGCTGTCACTTATGGTGGGAAAGGAGATTGAACCTTTGTATAATCATTATGGTATTCCAAGTAGTTTCTTTTCATTTAGATGATGCTTCCAGATGTGCCTCTTTTTTACTTCAAAAGAAACCTTTTAAGATGTTGGACTTCCACAAAAGATGTCACTTAATTTTTTAAAGATTTCTATTTTAAGCCAAGAATTTTAGACTTAAATAAATAGGATCTGTTTTCTTCAATTCCGTATCCCTCTGGGTTAAAGATCTAAGTTCATACTTACTTTATGAAATAAGATTTATAATATAAGGTCATATTTATCTTATAAAATAAAGAACATAACAGAAAAAGAGTACAATATTCAGTATTCCACCAAATCTATATGAAGAAAAATTAAGCAGGTATAATTCCAGAAAGTGACGAGGGGTTTTGATGTAGATGAAGTGATCTGGAACATAGCTGAGTCTAGATGGAAGTGAAGTTGAGGCAGATCATGTATCATCGCCCTCTAGGTTATGATAAGAATTTGGATCTGCATCTGGGCATGATGAAAGCTTGTGAAGCATACAGAGTCAGACTGTAAGAAGACCTGATTTACAGTTTAGCAGTCTCATTTTGCTGCTGTGTGGAGAATACACAGTCAAGCTCTCTGTCATTTAAGAGAGGGGCAATGGTGGGGTGCTCCTGGGGGAAAGCAGTGATGTAGGTATATTTATAAGCCAACAGGTATGGCTAATAGAGTGGAGAAAAGATTTCATAAAATGGAAGAGTCTGAGGTTTGGGGCTTTGCAAGATATGGTGCTACAATAAAAGAATGCTCAGAGAAACAGGTCAGGTGAAGATGAATCATGAGTCTTAGATGGGCTCTAATAGAGATATATATTGAATATCCAAGTGAAGGTGTCACTTGAATAAATCAACCCAGATTTCAAGTCAAGACTAGAGATGAAAATTGGGAGTCCTAAGAACATATTAAAATGATATGCATTATGTCAGCTACCAAGATCAAGCAAAAACTACTAAAATCATATTCTGCCATATTCTGCTATATTCTTACTTTTAGTTTCCTGATTATTCAACAGTTTGTTCTGCTTTACATCTTAATGCTTTTTCAGCCACCAAGTTGCAGACACTACCATGATGCCAACCTGACTTCCCTGGGCAGATGACCTCATCAAATGTACTTTGAAACCCCACCTCTCCAGAGGCCCTGCCCCATTAGGGAAAGAGAGACAGGCTGAGAATATAGATTGACCTGCCAAGGCCCATTTCCAGCAGAGAAGTAATTACAGAAGCTAAGCCTTCCACCTTCTGCACCCCATAATGACCCTGGCTCTATGATCCCAGAGAGATAAAGAATAGGAAAGCTTTCAAGGGAGAGATTTGGATACGGAGCTCTGGTGGTGGAAATTGTATGGAACTGCATCCCTCTTATCCTGTGGTCTTGTCAATATTTCCATTTTATAAATGAATTTTAAAAAAGAATCCCCCCGAAAAAGATTTGGGGTCTCCCTATTGTGAAAAACTAGGAAGTCTATTTTAGGTATATTCAAAGGGACCCATGACTTTACTGATTTTGTCTGAGCCTGACAGCTAACATGCAGGTGAGTAAAAAGTATTTGTCTGGGGAGATGATGGAAGAGTTGGAAATATAACTAGAAATTTGAATCAGGGAAGAAAATATCTCCCAAATATGGGAAAAGTATATACTTAAAGGCAATTTTTAATGTATAAGAAAAAGTTTTTTCTTCTTCTTGTTTCAATTTTGGCCTATGCATAGACTTTATAAACTGAAGTGTTAAGTAAGTCTTCATACCTTCATGGTAACAAACTACATTCTCAGAACCCATCACTCACATTTTTTTTAACTTTTTCAGATAGAAATGCACGGAGGAGGGAGGGGGGGAGGGAGAGAGAGAGAGAGAGAGGCCGCAATACCAAAGCTTCTTTCAGTGTGATAAGCACCAAATTCAAATTTGAGCCCAACAACAGATGAGTGGCTGAGAAAGCTGTGGTATATATACACATTGGAATACTATGCAGCTATCAAGAACAATGAACCCACCTTCTCTGACCCATCTTGGACAGAGCTAGAAGGAATTATGTTAAGTGAGCTAAGTCAGAAAGATAAAGATGAGTATGGGATGATTCCACTCATCAACAGAAGCTGACTAAGAAGATCTGAAAGGGAAACTAAAAGCAGAACCTGATCAAACTGTAAGTAGGGCACCAAAGTAAAAACCCAGGGGTGAGGGGTAGACATGTAGCTTCCTGGGCCAGTGGGGGGTGGGAGTGGGCGGGAGGGATGGGTCACAGCCCTTTGGTGGTGGGAATGGTGTTTATGTACACTCCTAGCAAAATGTAGACATATAAATCAGTAGTTAATTAATATGAGAGGGGGAAATCAATTGTATGTCTCAAAATTTCTCAAAAGACAAACTGAATCTTTTTAATATATAGGCTGTGTATTTGATATGCGGACTCTCTCAAAAGCCTAGACCAAGTAGATTAGAAGCATCCAATAGCACAGCTATATACAAGATACTGGGTACTGTACAGCAAACCATAACAAAGGGACTTTTCAAAGTTAACCCAATTAACAAATAAAGTGATGATAATATTAACTATGGATTGTCTTTTTGAACCCTAAGACAGCAGGAACCTCACATCTTTACTATAGAGCCCCTACTTCCCCCAGTCCTGGAACCCTTGGATAGGGCCCACTTTCCTGTATGCATCTCCCAATCCGAACCAAATAATATTGCATCCGCCGATCACAACCTAACCAAAGCAACGATTGCCACCTCAATATGCTTCACCTCAGACTGTATCCAGAGACTTCACGTGTGGAATGACAACCCTTCAACTTCATTACTCGGGTGAGACCTTTCCTTTTATAGTACACTCTAATTTCATCTCAGGTAGTTCACTTTCTAACAAAGTCCCATAATCTAGATATACACCAGTTTCTGTGAGAGAGAGCTTATGTGCACACGTATCCATAAACTACTGCAAAATATATACCTGAAAGCAGAAGTACACTAGAGTTTGCAGTGAATACCTCCCTAACACTTCCTCTCCACTATTCCAAGCTTGGGATCCATGATTGCTCAACAAATTGTTTGGCCTCATATGTTAACTCTCTTTTCAATCACCAGGTTCCAGATGCCACCTGGATGCTGGCTAGGCTTCCCTGGATTGAAGACCCCACCAATGTGTCCTGGAGCTCAGCTTCCCCAGAGACACACCTTACTAGGGAAAGAGAGAGGCAGACTGGGAGTATGGACCGACCAGTCAACGCCCATGTTCAGCGGGGAAGCAATTACAGAAGCCAGACCTTCTACCTTCTGCAACCCTCAACGACCCTGGGTCCATGCTCCCAGAGGGCTAGAGAATGGGAAAGCTACCATGGGATGGAAGGGGGGGGATTATGGGGATTGGGTGGTGGGAATTATGTGGAGTTGTACCCCTTCTACCTTATGTTTTTGTTCACTAATCCTTTCTTAAATAAAAAATTTAAAAAAAAATTCAAATTTGATCACACACATAACATGTAGTGCATTATCCAAGTCAGTTCTTTTGCCAGTCTTATTTACTCATTTTTTTTCAACAAATATTTAATGAATACATACTATGTGTTGGGCATTAAGAGTGAGGATATTGCAGCAAGTCAAGAAAAATCTCCACAGTCATAAGCTCACAATAAAGTGGTAAAAAACAGACAACCGAATAAACAAATAAATGTATCATGTTCCCAAGCAGTGACAAGAACTAAGAAGAAAGCTGTTGTGAAGTAAAGAGATAAAGGTGTATTTCTAGCTATCCAAAGAGCAGGGGTTGGGAAGGAGAGAAGGCACTTAAAAGAATATCACATTTGAGCCAAAACCAAATGAAATGAGGAAGAATGAAGACTCCATATTCTCTCAATAAAATCCATCACACCCTAATTCATGTTTCTATTGCACTTTATATCTCCATTCATTCACTTGAAAAAATCTTTCTTGAACACTTATGCACTGCAGCCACTAATTCCAGAGCTCTACTGTAACTTTAGTTCATCTTGTTTTTATCTGTACCTACAAAATATTACAGTGATGGCAACTGTCTTTGCAGTTCCTTTACTGCTTTATATGTGGGGTAATATAAAGATGGATGAAAGGATAAATTGATGGGTAGTCCAATGCTTGAGTAGTTCCAAGAATCAAAACTGTTTTATTTCCTTCCAATATCCTCTCAGAAGAAAGCCAAGATTACATACATTCCTCCCACATAACTCAGCATAATAAATCAGGTTAGGCCTCTTGGGAAATAAAGAATTCGAGTAAAAGGAAATCTTTGATTAAAAATGTAGTTCATTATTCAACACACTTTGCTAGATGGTAAATATAAAGGCCATAAACTTTGTCTTAATTCAATAATTCAAAGAGCTACCCAAACACAGGATAATGCAGACTTTTTGGAACCACCCAACAAGTGACTCATTAGTCATAAGAACTCACAGTGTTACATTTGTGTGTGATGCTCTCAGTATCACAATATTCAGACGTCAAAAGCAAACTGAAAAAGAATATAGTAGTCATGGCTAATCCTTCAGTTTTAGCAAAACCCACATCTTCCCCTCTTTTTCATTCATATTCCTATATTGTTCAGTGCTTAGGGAAATCTTAGAGATTAGGTTTAATAAATCTTTAGTCTTCCAGGATAGAATATAAGAAACAATAGAAACAATAGAAAATAGTTGATCAGATTAGCTCTAAAATGGCACTAAAGCTTGAAGATACATAACTCCGATCATCATACAGAAAATATACATAATATTAATCAATTTTCAGTTGAATTTTTGCCAGAAACCTTTTAAGGTATCAAATGACTTCCCAACAATTTTCTGCCTCTATAATCATCTGGCAAATTGCAGCAATAACACACTTGTTTCCTACTAACTGAACTTTTCAGGCAATGCAGATAATATTCCTCCTGTAAACTCCTGTTTCTGTTGTTTTAAAGATCAAACATCCTTTCACCTGAGAAGCACAGAGAGGCTGGTCTCCCTGGCAACATAATTTGCTTCCAGTTCAATGGAACATTGAGTTCTTTTTCATGGGTTCACTGCACAGAGCAGCCAATCCTAGCTCGGAGAGTCCCACTTCCTTTGCAAAGCACTGTAAAGAAGTCTGTTGCTAAGGTGTTTTGTTATGGCTAAATGAGCCTCTTAAATATTGATTTTAATGCTTTCAATTTTTTAAGCTGCTCTGCTTTCAGCTTTTTTTCTTAAACACGTAGGATACAGCTCCTCTGAGCCTTTTATACATCTGCTCTGGCTCTTTCATTTCAATGATGCAAATTCACTGGCATCCTCTTGTGTAGATTTTTCAACTGAAAATAAAAATTCTTTTGACTGAATGAAGACGGGCTTCAGAGGGTATCTGCTTTCAAACTCCAGTATGATACAGTCCAGAACTATAGCAAAGTGACTGGCACTCTAAGTGGGCTAAACCCTTGACTTCTAGACCAAAGATAAAGGTACATTTACCAGGTTGGATTTCTGTTAAAGGTAATGGCCTTGAACTACTCTGACAAATGCTTAGTTCTGAGAGCTGATCAACAGACCTAGTACTTCTCTTGCCTGTGGCAATTCCTTCAAAATTCCACCTCCATACTCATTTTAGGGATATATAGTTACCTTGTTTGAACTACAGTGAAATATTTGTCCACAGATATAGAAGAAACCTGTATGAGTGGATGCCTTACAAACCTTACTTACAAAAAATTCAGGCAGATAAGTGCTAAGTACTAACTGCGTAGTAAATAAATAGTCAAGAAACTACTCAATGGCTAAATTTCAGTGAAACAGCATGTGCTTGCCAAGGACAAGATTGAACTCAGAGTGGTAACATATGAAAATGAAATATAGAAAACGAACACAGAAAAACAGCCTCTGAAAATGGTGAGAAGTTACTAAATTCTCTAGATGAAAATGTTCTATCTCATCTCAACAAAACTATCTTCAGCTTTTCGAACATATATAAGAGTTGGCTCTTTACAGAAAGCATAACATGACACATTGCTTTTTTAAAAAAATGATGTATATTTGTAGTATCTATATTTACATGGATTACAAATAGAAATAGCTATTATAAATAAATTATAATTGTCAAGGGTGGGTGGCACACAACTATTTGAGTGCATGTGTTATAATGTTCAAAGACCTGGGTTCAAGCTACCGGCCCTCCACCTGCAGGAGGAAAGCTTCACAAGCAATAAAATAGTGCTGAAAGTGTGTCTCATTCTCCCTCTCAGTCTCCCCTTTCCCTCTCAATTTCTCTCTGTCTCTATCCTAAATAAATATTTTAAAAGAATTTGAAAAAAGATAATATAACTGTCAAATTTGGGGTAGAACTTGCCAATTCCATAAAACTAGACTTTAAGAGAATACAAGCAGAAACCTGCGGGTCATTCCGGGTCCTCCGCTTCCCTGGCCACTGGTGGCGAAAACAAGGGTGGTCTTTGGGGGTCCTGGGGGGGGCTCTGGTGAGGAGGGTGACGTGCGCGGAGAGGAAGGAAGCTCTTGGAGAAGCCTCTAGCACCACTTGTTAGGCCTTTTTTCTAAGGGTGGGTTACAAGGAAGGAAGCACACACGACCAGCTCCCTCCGGGAGAAGCCGCTAGAACGACTCATAAGCCTTTCTTCTAAGGGTGGATTACAAGCACCTCCAGGCAGAAGAGGGAAGGGGGCAGTTAAACAGAGCACCCGGGGGGGGGGCAGTTAAAAAAGCTAGGACATTTGTGATGGGTTACAGGTTGGCCATACACAGTAGTTTATGGCCTTGTTCAAAGGGAATGGGGAGCATGTACAGGGAGGTATCCCGTCTGGAAAAGCAAATGCATTATAAACTCATGAGGTCAGAAGGGACCTGCCTAACATCTCTCCCAGGAAAGGGGGAGAACTCGGGGTCAACCCCCTCAGACTTTCATGGAAATGTGACTTGAACTTTCCAGACAGTGGGTCCTTTCCCCACAGAAACTTAAGACTCTCTAAATAATGTAATAATAGTCACTGTGTCAAAAAAGCATCACTGTGATTGTAGTACACAGTCCAGTGTGGAGTGTAGAAATGAACAAAGTACAGCAGAAGCTGTTTAGAAGAATAAGGCATTGGTATTGACAAGACCAAGGACAATGTTAAATGTTGCCTTATAAATTTGCCTCTCCCATCTTTTGTACTCTACAAAGATCTTTGGTCCATACTCCCAGAAGGATAAAGAATAGGGAAGCTTCCAATGGAGGGGATGGGATATAGAACTCCAGTGGTGGGAACTGTATGGACTTGTACCCCTCTTATCCCACAATTTTGTCGATCATTATTAAATAACTAATTTTTAAAAACCATTATAAAGAATTAAGATACAATGCATATGAGTGACTTTTCTTCTAACTCTGAGTGTTGTATATTGAATTGTAATATAATAAAATATAAACCTAGCATTTAAAAATAAATAAATTCTTCTTCAGTAATCTCCAATGTATAGGCTCCACAAATATTCTAGTAAAGAATTGATAGTAAATTCCACATATATGTATATACATGTACATACATACACACACACACGTGTGTGTGTGTGTGTGTGTGTGTGTGTGTGTGTGTGTGTGTGTGTGTGTGTGTGTGTGGTTTGCTTTCACTTTCACAGTAGTGTATGGCTTGACTGATGAATCACAAAAAAAAAAAAAAAAAATTTAAGTCCTTGTCCTGTCCCCAAGGACCTGTGATTGTGATCTTATTTGAGAAAAATGGTAAGGTCTTTGTCAATGCAATCAAACTTGGGAAATTAAGTAAATAAATTATCTCAAAGTAAGATAATTAAACATTCTTTATATAATCCCCAATTATAATGACAAGTATGTTTCTGAGAAACACAGAGAACAGACACACAGGAAGAAGACAACGTAAATAGAAAGATTAAGGGGCCAGACACGGTGACTCACCTGGTTAAGTGCACAAATCATAGTGCACAAGAACCTGGGTTCAAGCCCCTGGTCCCCACCTGTAGGGAGTGAAACTTCATGAGTGGTAAAGCAGGGCAGCAGGGGTCTCCTTGTCTCTCTCCCTCTCTCTCTCTCCCCCTCACTTCTCAATTTCTCTATATATATATCCAATAAATAAAATAAAAATATAACAAAATATTTCCTATTCATCTAGATAGATAGATAGATAAATAGATAGATAGATAGATAGATAGATAGATAGATAGATAGATAGATAGATATTTAAAAGTGCTGAGGTTACAAGTCAATGAATACCTGAGAACATCAAAAACTGGAAGTGGAAGACCAAGAGATAGTTCACTGGCTGAGCACATACTTTACCATGCACAAGGACCAAGGTTATTAGGATACTACACTAGAAAACCATGAACTGCACCAGGGGGAGCTTCATGGATGGCAGTGGCACTATATTGTCTCACTTCTCTCTCACTCCTTCTATAATTTTTTTCAGTTGTTAATTAACCAGAAAAATAACTCCCCTGTTTAATACACCTGCTCTTCCACGTGCATAACTCAGGTTCAAACTAGGCCACCATGGCATTCTTCTCTATCTATCTATAATCTACCTATCTATCTATCTGAAAAAGTTTACCAGAGTGGTAAAACCTTAATAATAACCAAAATAAATAAATATCTGCTCAGCAATATGATGCATATATGAAATTCTAAGTTCATTCTCTAGTACCATGTTATAAAATTAAAAAAGAAAAGAAGGAAAGCACAGGAAAGATTCTTCAATAGAACAATCAAGGGGAGTATAGTCCCATCAGAACGCTGATTTTGGACTTTTGGTCTCCATAATTATAAGTTAATCCATTTCTATCATTCCAAATCACCAGACTTCCAGGATTATGGAAGTCACTGGAAGCTAAATAAATGTATGTGTCGTGCACGTAGTGCATTAGCACCTTTTGTGGGTTTTTAAAAATATTTTATTTTAATTTTGAGAGAGAAAAAAACAGCACTGCTCAGCTCTGGCTTATGGTGGTACAAGGGATTGAACCTGGGACCTTTGGAACCTCAGGCATGAAAGTCTGTTTGCATAACCATTATGCTATCTCCTCCATCCCTTTTAAAGTTTTAAAGTTGACATATGAAGTAAAAATCGTATATACTCTTAGTTACCCTGAAAATTCCTTGTATAATTACAAAAGTACTTTTGAAGAATCCAGTATTGTTCATTTCACAAAAGTATTTGAAATAGATTGCAGATTCTTGGTTGAGTATCAGATATAAAAAGTTGGTTTGTATTTCAAGAATAATTTTTTCACTGTGCAGTAGACTTTTAATTCAGGAGAGATGCTCACAGAATGGAAAGTACTATGGAGCCCAGACTATCAAAGGAGTAGCTACTGTTCCTGCTTAATTGGAGCAAATGTTCATGGAGAATAGGTAGACTATTCATCAAACTATCTGATTATTAAAATTCTTCCATATTTTATTTTATTTCAAATTGGCAAGACCTTGTATTGGAACTTCAGTAACTTAGATGTTCACTTGACTGTTTCATTATGCTCTTACTCAATGCTTTTTCAACCCTATCAAACTTAAATTTTAACTTATTTTTTAAACAGATCTCTTCTTAAAAGATCCTGGTTTAGGGGGCCAGGTGGCAGCATACCCACTAAAGCATACATGTTAAGGACCCAGGTTTAACCTCCTAGTCCCCATATGCAGGGTAGAATCTTCAGAAGTGATAAAGCAATGCTGCAGGCATATCTCTCTCTTCCTCCCCCTCACTCTTTGTCTCCCTCTCTCTTCTAAATTTATCTCTGTCCCTATCCAAAAAAAATATATAAATAGAAATCAATAAAAGGGCTAAGTGGCGGTGAACCTGGTTGAGTGCACGTTACAAGGCACAAGGACACAGATTTGAGCCCCCGCTCCCCACCTACAGGGGGATAGCTTTGTGAGTGGTGAAACTGGGCTGTAGGTATCTCTCTGTCTCTCTTCCTCTCTATCTCCTCTCTATCAGGGGCCAGGCGGTGGCACACCTGGTTAAGTGCATACATTACAGTAATGCAAGGATCCAGGTTCAAGCCTCTGGTCCCCACCTGCAGGGGGAAAGCTTCATGAATGGTGAGGCAGGACTGCGGGTGTCTCTCTGTTTCTTCCCCTCTCTACCTCTCCCTCCCCTCTCAATTTCTCTCTGTCTCTATCCAATAATAAATAAATAAATAATAAAATAATTAAAGTTTTTCAGAAAAAGGATAAATAAATATTTTTAAATTCTAATTCAATAGGAGAGGATCAAACTGAGAATCTATATTTCTAACAAGTGGAAGATAACTTATGATCAGGAGTTTATGAAAAACTGATATATTCCATGCTATATGCTTGATCTTGCTATCTTTGAAAAGCTTCAAATTAAAGGAACATTTTGGTATTTCACTATGCACTTAAACTGATATACCCAATAAACTACAGTCTATTCTAGCAGAGAAACTGTCAAGAGAAGAAAGACAAAAAAAAAAAGTAGCAGTTTTAAAAGATCAAAACTGGGCCAGTGAAATAGCTCACTTTGGATAGTGTATTGCTTTGTCATGTGCATAGCCCAAGTTCAAGCCTAATTTCCACCATATTGAAGAAAGTTTTGGTTCTGTGGTCTTTTTCATTCTCTTTTCTTTATGTTTTTCTCTCCTCTCCCCCAATGCATTCAATTTTTTGTGTTATCTTTTTTTTTATTTATTGGATAGAGACATCCAGAAATCAAGAGGGAAGGGGGATTTAGAGAGGGAAAGAGGCAGAGAGATACCTGCAGCACTGCTTCACCACTCACAAGCTTTCCCCCTGCAGGTGGGAACTGGGGCCTTGAACCTGGGTCCTTGCTCACTGTAACATGTGCACTCAACCAGTTGTGCCACCACCTGGCCCCTAAGCTACTTTTTAAAGCTACCTTTGTCCCATAAGTGTGTAAAATAATGGGAGCATTATTTAGTAAAAATTATTTAGTAAAATAATGATCAGCAAGGTCTTGAAGTTCAACGTATTTTTTGAAGACTACAAAATCAAAACAGCATAGCTATGCACACTTGCACCTATGACAAAAGATATATTCATATCTGTGATTTTGTATATGGTCCTATAAAGCCCAAAGATCCTCTGAATCTTTGGGTGGGCTTGCAGTTATAAGCTAATTTTTTTCAATGGTGTTTCTAAGAAGGAAAGATTATATTCGACTTTCAAAAAGGTTATAATTGACTTTCAAAATGAAACCCGGAGGTCGCTGCCTCTTGATGTTCTTACTTACTGTAGTTTCTCCTACATCATATCAGGTTTATCTATAAAAGTGACAAAAACAAGTATGAAAAAAATGGTACATCATTTCCAAAGAGAGTTCATAAAGGATAATGCTTGCATCCTCCTCTCTTTGGGATAACACACTATGGGAAAAAGGGAACAGCCAGGTCATAAGCAACCTTACAGAGAAGCAAGTATTTCTCGTCAACAGCCCACAGTCATGTGAGTCTACTCAGAAGTGTATCATGCAGCCTTAGTCAAGTTTTCAGGTGACTACAACCTCTCATGAGAGACCAGGGCCAGAACCATACAGTTAAGTCACATCAGAAAATGAATTTATATTTATAAACACCCAATTTGTGGGGTACTTTGTTACATGCTAAAAGGAAGCACTACAAGTTTCATTCATAAATGAAGTAAATTTTCATTAGCAGTAATCATCAGCATCTCTCTGAATGTTTAATGTACAAGGATCACTCAAAAATCACAAAACGGTATTTTCCTGAAAAAACTCAAAGCAGCTATAACCAAAAAAAAATTAAACTATCAGATATCTAAAAGTCATTTGTACAGTGCAGTTTGTCTCAAGTTTCCACGTACCATGTTGCTATTAAGGGAACTGAACCACCCTGTTCTCTTCTGCTCACCTTAGTGCACTCTATCTATTGTAAGGACAAAGGAATGCTCAGGTCCCATCTTTGCCCTTTTCAGACTTTTATGGCAGAAATTCTCTATAATGAGACCCACCACAACTTTTAACACAAGATGCATATAGTAGGCATTTAAGATAACAGTAAATCTATAAATTGATTTCTGACTTTCTGAATATGGGCTCCATGCAACAAAAAGCCATGTGTGCCTCATTTATCGCTGTGATGAATATACAGCATGGACAGAGGGATGGAGGGAAGAAAAACTGGATAGATGACAACCACATCTTGAGCTACTTGATGCAACTACTGACTTACATTATCTTGAGAGTTTGACAGCTGAGCTGGGATGAAGAGAAATTAATACACTGATGCTCTAGTACTTCAAGCTACAGGAGATGATTTACAAGTATTTGCTCTGGGCTATAAAAATAAGAGAGGGAAAGCAAATCCTATGAAGGCTTCAGAGTAAGAGCATAATCTTAAATGTTCACGCAGTGAGATATCCGTTTTAATCAACATGCTATGAGCAGTACACAGGGAAAAGTCCTAGTAAGATGAATTAGCTAAGGAAATTTATTTTGCATCCCACTGCTTCCCATTTAGATCTTCACCTTCACTCCTAGCCACAGCTCCTTCCTCCTCTTTCCTAAGGAGCTTGACTGCCATAAATTATCTATTAAGCATATCTGAGAAACATATGGTTTTATCATTTTATTATTATTTATGGTACACTAATCATGACAGCAGATAAGCCCCAGTTTGCAGTGGCTTAACAGCACAGATGCCCAATTGAATCTGAAGGCAGTCAGAGTTCTTCCTCATAGTTATTCACAGAGCTAAATGGTTAGGACCTTTCTCTCATATGACGTATTCTTGTGTTGTTTCTTGTGGGCATTTATATGGACAGCCAGCCAGACCTAATGAGAAGGTATATGCAAGGGATAAGTACATAGTTGCACAGAACACTGTCATAGATCTGGAAATAGCTTTGATCACTTCCTTCCATATTCTTTACTGGTTAGAACTCAGTCATATGGCCATAGATTTAAGATTTTCTCACTCTAAAGTGACAGCACAAATCTTTGGAAGGTAGATAACTAAGAAAACTCACTCATGCAAAGATGCTAGCAACTACAAAAGCTTAAATCTTCCCAAGGAAGATTTGATTAGCATTAATAAAAACTTCAAGCAAAGAAATGACTTGGATGGAATTTCAGGCATCTGAATTAGTACTGAGTGTTATCATCTTCATAATCCTGGAGCATAAATTGGTACTAAGTGGGTCCTTTTTGATAGGTTGTTGAAAGAACAAAAAAATATATAATGGAGAGGTTTTAGAAGTGGGTGAAAAGTAAATATATGACATTCTGCTTTGACCCCCAACTATACCAAAAGCAATTAATAGCATCACAAGTCTTGGGCTACCTAAGAATATGTGTTTAGAGGGTTCCCGAAAGATGGCAGACTGAGAAGCTGCTAGTGGCTTGAGCTCTGACCACATCTTCTGGAAACGGTAGGATTTTCTGCCTTTAGTAGGCCAGTCAATAAGGGGTCCTAGCGGTGACACCAAGGAGGTGACTACAACATAATTTGGGCTAAAATATAGAGTAGGAAAAAAGGGGAAAATTTTTTTTTCTTTCTTTTAAATTTTAAACACACCTCTTCCCCCTTCTCCCCCCCTATAACCAGTCCCTGGAGACCAGCTCCTAGCAGGCTCCCCTGCTGAGCCCCTTTCTTTACCAAAATTCCTGTCCCACCAGGGAGTATCATTCAGTCTAAGTCTATACACTTCTGAAACCTCTGGCCTTTTTTCTTTCTAAATAGCCAACCCCCCCACCTCACCCCGCATAGCTAATTAAATAATTAAAAATAAATAAATAAATAATAAAAAAAAACTTTCACCGCTCTTTTATGACTGTTCTTTATCTTATCTTTTTCTTTTTTCTCTCTCTCTTTCTTTTTTTTCTTTTTCTCATTCTTGCCATCCTTTCTTCCTTAATCCTACAGCTTCCAAAGCCACAGGCCCATCCCCCATACCACCAAACAGTGTGCTTTTTTTGAATTCACTGATACATATTTGGGAATTATTTGGGGGAAGAATTCTGACTCAGAATTGGACTCTCACTGCGAGTATCTCTGCTCAACATCCCTTCCTCCTTTAGCTACCCCTAGAATATACAGTGGATAGTAGATCTGCATAACTGTCTATTTCAGCTATCCTTGTCTAGTCCTGAGGTTTTTGTGTTTTTTTTTTTCCTCTTTCTTAACAATCAGCTGCCTCTGATCACGAGATTTGAGGTAATCTGGGACAGGGTTTTTTTTTTTACCCTGCTCTATTTTATTATTAATATTATATAAAGGCACATATCTCCCCCCAACCTTTAGGTTGATCAGAATTAACTCTTAGGGTATCTTTCATTGCTAGGGTAGTGGGCATCTTATCTATTGTGGGAGGAACTTGTCTCGTTACTCCTACCTCCTCTACAGACTCTCCTCTCCCTCCTCCTCCTAGCTAATTAAAATAATTAAATTAAATTAAATTAAAAATAAAGTAATCAAAAAAAACTTTCCTTTCACTGCTTTTTAATTACAGTTCTTTTTCTTATCTTTTCTCTTTTCTCTCTCTTGTCTCTTTTTTCTTTTTTTTCTTTTTTTTTTTATCTTGTCATACACTTCTTCCTTCCTTCTTCATTGCCTTTCTGAATTTGTGAATTATTTTGGGGAAGAAATCTAACTCAGAGTGGACACTCTATGTGTGTATCTCTGCTCTACTTTCCCTTTCTCTTGTTATCCCTAGAATATACAGTGGATAGTAGATTTGCATAACTGTCTATTCTTGCTATCCCTTCTTTCTTTTCTCTTTCTTCTTCACTGGGATTTGGTTACTATTTTTTCATGGACTGGAGAAATAGTTTGGCTAACTGTAGTGATTAAACTGCTTCAATACTTGCTTCAGTTGCTACTGTAATTCCTGAGGTTGGTGAGTGCAATTGTCATAAAGGTATTTAGTACAGTGTTGCTTGTACTCAAGACGCAACAGTTGAGGAACAACAGAGCATAAAAAAAAGAAACACATAAATCAAAAAAATGGGTAGATCAAAAACAAATAAAACTGCCACTCCAATGAATGAAGACAAGAGCCCAGAAGAAACTACAAATCAGCCAGAAGTAACCATAGATAAGAAAAGTATGCAAGCAATAATAAACTTATTAATCACAGAAATGAAAACAACATTGGAGGAAAGGAATGGCAGTATTAGGGAAAAAACAGTTGAGACCTCCAAGGAAAATATTGATTATCTTGAGGCAATTAGAGAACTAAAAGCTGAAATAGCTGTAATGAAGAAAGAAGCTGAGGCAAGAGAAAGCAGACTAACAGAAGCAGAAAACAGAATTAGTCAGACAGAGGATGAGTTAGAGAAAACTAAGAAAGAGGTGAAAGAGCTTAAAAAGAGATTGAGAGACACTGAAAACAACAACAGAGACATATGGGATGATCTCAAAAGAAGTAACATTCGCATAATTGGCCTGCCAGAGGAAGAAAGAGAGGAAGGGGAAGCCAACATTCTAGAGGAAATTATAGAAGAAAACTTCCCAGACCTGAATAACAGAAAGGACATCAAGATTCAAGAGGCCCAGAGAGTACCAAACAGAATCAACCCAGACCTGAAGACACCAAGACACATCATAGTCACAATAAGAAGAAGTAAGGATAAAGAAAGGATCCTAAATGGTGCAAGAGAGAAACAAAAAGTCACATACAAGGGAAAACTCATAAGATTATCTGCAGACTTCTCCACTCAAACTCTAAAAGCCAGAAGAGAATGTCAAGATATCTATCAAGCCCTGAATGAAAAAGGGTTTCAACCAAGGATAATATATCCTGCTAGACTTTCATTCAAACTAAATGGAGGGATCAAAACCTTCTTAGACAAACAACAGTTAAAGGAGGCAACCATCACCAAACCGGCCCTGAAAGAGGTTCTAAAAGACGTCTTATAAATAAGGACATCACTATAACACTTCCAATATATCAGAGCAAACAAAAAAAAAATTTTTTGAACAATGGCACTACAATACATTAAATCCATAATATCAATAAATGTCAATGGCTTAAACTCACCCATCAAAAGGCACAGAGTTGGGGGATGGATCAGAAAACATAACCCAACCATATGCTGCTTGCAAGAATCCCATCTGTCACAACAAGATAAACACAGACTTAAAGTGAAAGGATGGGAAACTATCATACAGGCTAACGGACCACAAAAAAGGGCAGGAACAGCCATTCTCATCTCAGACACGATAGATTTTAAATTAAAGTAATAAAAGATAGGCAAGGACATTACATAATTATTAGAGGATCAATCAGCCAAGAAGACTTAACAATTATTAACATCTATGCACCCAATGAGGGACCATCTAAATACGTCAAGGACTTACTGAAAGAATTTCAAAAATACATCAATAGTAATAATAGGGGGAGATTTCAATGCCCCACTCTCACACTTAGACAGATCAACAAAGCAGAGAACCAACAAAGATACAAGAGAATTGAATGAAGAGATTGACAGACTAGACCTCTTGGACATTTTCAGAGTCCTTCACCCCAAAAAACTGGAATACACCTTCTTTTCAAATCCACATAACACATATTCAAGGATAGACCACATGTGAGGCCACAAAGACAGCATCAATAAATTCAAGAACATTGAAATCATCCCAAGTATCTTCTCAGACCAAGGTGGAGTAAAACTAACATTTAACAACAAACAGAAAATTATTAAAAGTCACAGAATTTGGAAACTAAACAACATACTCCTTAAGAACAACTGGGTTAGAGATTCACTCAAGCAGGATATTTAAATGTTCCTGGAAACAAATGAAAATGAAGACAAAACCTATCAAAATATTTGGGACACAGCTAAAGCAGTAATGAGAGGGAAACTTATAGCCATACAATCACATATTAAACACCAAGAAGAAGCTCAAATGAACGACCTTACTGCACACCTCAAGGACTTAGAGGAAGAGGAACAAAGGAACCCTAAAGCAACCAGAAGGACAGAAATCACTAAAGTTAGAGCAGAAATAAAAAACATCAAAAATAAAACAACAATACAGAAGATCAATGAAGCTAAATGTTGATTCTTTGAAAGATTAAACAAAATTGACAAATTCCTAGCCAGACTCACCAAACAAAAAAGAGAGAAGAGTCAAATTAATAGAATTGTAAATGAGGAGATATGACAACTGACACAACAGAAATCCAGAGAATCTTGCGAAACTACTATAAAGAACTGTACGCCACCAAGCTAGAGAATCTGGAAGAAATGGAACAATTCTTAGAAGCATATGCCCTTCCAAAACTGAACCAAGAAGAACTACAAAATCTAAATGCACCAATCACAGACAAAGTAATTGAAACCGTTATTAAGAATCTCCCCAACAACAAAAGTCCTGGACCAGATGGCTTCACAAATGAATTCTACAAAACTTTCAGGAAACAGTACCCATAGTTCTTAAGCTTTTCCATAAGATTGAAGAAACAGGAATACTCCCTTCCACCTTCCACCTTCTATTAAGCCAACATCATCCTGATACCAAAAGCTGATAGGGACAGAACAAAAAAGGAAAACTACAGAACAATATCTCTGATGAACATAAATGCCAAAATATTAAACAAGATCTTGGCCAACCGGATACAGCAACATATCAAAAAGATTGTTCATCACGACCAAGTGGGATTCATCCCAGGAATGCAAGGCTGGTTCAACATCTGTAAGTCAATCAATGTCATTCACCACATCAATAAAAGCAAAGCCAAAAACCACATGATTATCTCAATAGATGCAGAGAAAGCCTTTGACAAAATCTAACACCCATTCATGCTCAAAACTCTACAAAAAATGGGAATATATGGGAAATTCCTCAAGATAGTGGAGTCTATATATAGCAAACCTACAGCCAACATCATACTCAATGGACAGAAGCTGAAATCATTCCCCCTCAGATCAGGGACTAGACAGGGCTGTCCACTGTCACCGTTACTCTTCAACATAGTATTGGAAGTTCTTGCCATAGCAATCAGGCAAGAGAAAGGAATCAAAGGAATACAGATTGGAAGGGAAGAAGTCAAGCTCTCACTATTTACAGATGATATGATAGTATACATAGAAAAACCTAAAGAATCCAGCAGAAAACTACTGGAAGTTATTAGGCAATATAGAAAGGTACCAGGCTACAAAATCAATGTACAAAAATCAGTGGCATTTCTTTATGCAAACACTAAATCTGAAGAAGAAGACATCCAGAAATCACTCCCATTTACGGTTTCAGCAAAATCAAATACCTAGGAATAAAGTTGACCAAAGAAGGGAAAGACTTGTATGTTGAAAACTATGAGTCGCTACTCAAGAAAATAGAAACTGATACCAAGAAATGGAAAGATATCCCATGCTCATGGATTAGAAGAATAAATATCATCAAAATGAATATTCTCCCCAGAGCCATATACAAATTTAATGCAATACCCATCAAAATTCCACCAAGCTTCTTTAAGAGAATAGAACAAACACTACAATCATTTATCTGGAACCTGAAAACACCTAGAATTGCCGAAACCATCTTAAGGAAAAGAAATAGAAATGGAGGCATCACACTCCCAGACCAAAAACTATATTATAAAGCCATCATCATCAAAACAGCATGGTTCTGGAACAAAAATAGGCACACAGACCAGTGGAACAGAATTGAAAGCCCAGAAATAAATCCCCACACCTATGGACATCTAATCTTTGATAAGGGGGCCCAAAGCATTAAATGGAAAAAGGAGGCTCTCTTCAATAAATGGTGCTGGGAAAACTGGGTTGTAACATATAGAAGAATGAAACTGAACCACTTTATCTCACCAGAAACAAAAATCAACTCCAAATGGATCAAAGATCTAAATGTCAGACCAGAAACAATCAAATACTTAGAAGAAAACATTGGTAAACAGTTTCCCACCTATACCTCAAGGACATCTTTGGTGAATCAAACCCAACTGCAAGGAAGACTAAAGCAGAAACAAACCAATGGGACTACATCAAACTGAAAAGCTTCTGCACATCCAAAGAAACTAATAAACAAACAAATAGACCCCTCACAGAATGGGAGAAGATCTTCACATGCCATACATCAAAAAAGAAATTAATCACCAAAATATATAAAGAGCTCAGCAAACTCAGCACCAAGAAAACAAATGACTGCATCCAAAAATGGGCAGAGGATATGAACAAAACATTCACCTCAGAGGAGATCCAAAAGGCTAACAAACATAGGAAAAACTGCTCTAGGTCACTGATTGTCAGAGAAATGCAAATTAAGACAACACTAAGATACCACCTCACTCCTGTAAGAATGGCATACATCAAAAAGGACAGCAGCAACAAATGCTGGAGAGGTTGTGGGGACAGAGGAACCCTTTCACATTGCTGGTGGGAATGTAAATTGGTACAGCCTCTGTGGAGAGCAGTCTGGAAAACTCTCACAAGGCTAGACATGGACCTTCCATATGATCCAGTAATTCCTCTCCTGGGGTTATACCCCAAGGACTCCATAACACCCAACCAAAAAGAAGTGTGTACTCCTATGTTCATAGCAGCACAATTCATAATAGCTAAAACCTGGAAGCAACCCAGGTGCCCAACAACAGATGGCTGAGAAATCTGTGGTATATATACACATTGGAATACTATGCAGCTATCAAGAACAATGAACCCACCTTCTCTGACCCATCTTGGACAGAGATAGAAGGAATTATGTTAAGTGAACTAAGTCAGAAAGATAAAGATGAGTATGGGATGATCCGACTCATCAACAGAAGTTGACTAAGAAGATCTGAAAGGGAAACTAAAAGCAGGACCTGACCAAATTGTAAGTAGGGCACCAAAGTAAAAACCCTGTTGTGAGGGTTAGAAATGCAGCTTCCTGGGCCAGTGGGGGATGGGAGTGGGTGGGAGGGATGGGTCACAGTCTTTTGGTGGTGGGAATGGTGTTTATGTACACTCCTAGTAAAATGTAGTCATATAAATCACTAGTTAATTAATATGAGAGGGGGAAAATTAATTGTATATCTCGAATTTTTTCAAAACACAAACTGAATCTTTTTAAAATATAGGCTGTGTAATTGAAATGCAGACTCTCTCAAAAGCCTAGACCAAGTAGATCAGAAGCAACCAATAGCACAGCTATATACAAGATACTGGGTACTGTACAGCAAACCCTAAGAAAAGGACTTTTCAAAATTAACCCAATTACCAAATAATGTGATGATAACATTAACTATCCATTGTCAATTTGAACCCTAACACAACAGGAACCTCACATCTCCACTATAGAGCCTCTACTTCCCCCAGTCCTGGAACCACTGGATAGGGCCCACTTTCCCGTATGCCTCTCCCAATTCATATCAAATAATACTGCATCTGCTGATCACAACCTAACCAACACAATGATTGCCACCTCAACATACTTCACTTCAGACTGTGTCCAGAGACTTCATGTGTGAAATGACAACCCTTAAGCTTCATTACTCGGGTGAGACCTTTCCTTTCATAGTATACTCTAATTCCATCTCAGGTGGTTCACTTTCTAACAAAGTCCCACAACCTAGATATACACCAGTTTCTGTGAGAGAGAGCATATGTTCACACGTATCCGTAAACTACTGCAAAATATATACCTGAAAGCAGAAGTACACTAGAGTTTGCAGTGAGTACCCCCCCTAACACTTCCTCTCCACTATTCCAAGCTTTGGGTCCATGATTGCTCAACAATTTGTTTGGCTTTGTATGTTAACTCTCTTTTCAGTCACCAGGTTCCAGATGTCATCAGGATGCCAGCCAGGCTTCCCTGGACTGAAGATTCCACCTATGTGTCCTGGAGCTCTGCTTTCCCAGAGACCCATCCTACTAGGGAAAGAGAGAGGCAGACTGGGAGTATGGACCAATCAGTCAACGCCCATGTTCAGCGGGGAAGCAATTACAGAAGCCAGACCTTCTACCTTCTACAACCCACAATGGGTCCATGCTCCCAGAGGGATAGAGAATGGGAAAGCTATCAGGGGAGGGGGTGGGATATGGAGATTGGGTGGTGGGAATTGTGTGGAATTGTACCCCTCCCACCCTATGGTTTTGTTAATTAATCCTTTCTTAAATAAAAAAGAAAAAAAAAGAATATGTGTTTATGATTACTCCTTCATCTCATGGAAGCGAATTTTAATGATCTTCTTTCAATAATTGCTATGTTTCTAACCTCCTAGTGGTCCCACGCATTAAAGTGAATTATGATCAGGAACTGCTAATTATAGGAGTGAAATAAAGGGGAAGAAAGACAAAGAAGAAATTTCATAAATATAATACATGTGACAAAAATGAGCCAGAAGCCTCAATCAATCTGCCATTAGAGACCCAGTTAAGAATGTGTTTTCTTGTGGTCCGGAAGGTGACACAATGGTAAAACATTGAACTCTCAAGCATGAGGTCCTGAGTTCAATCCCCTGCAGCACATGTACCAGAGTGTTATGTGGTTCTTTCTCTCTCCTCCAATCTTTCTCATTAATAAATAAATAAAAATAATAATAATAAAAAGTGTTTTCTCAGGCTGGGGTTATAAATCAACCTGCCAACACCCATGTCCAGCAGATAAGCAATTACAGAGAGGCCAGACAGTGTCACACCTGGTTAAGCATACACATTACAGAGCACAAGGACCCAGTTTCAAGCCCCTGGTCCCCACCTGCAGGGGGACATTTCACAAGTGGTGAAGCAGGGATGTCTCTTTTCTTCTCTATCTCTCCCTCCCCTCTCAATTTCTCTCTGTCTCTCTCCAATAATACATATATATACAGCAATTACAGAAGCCAGAACTCCCACCTTGAGCACCCCATAAAGAATTTTGGCTCATACCCCTTGAAGGGGGTAAATGTTAGAGGAAGATAATCAGAGAACTCTAAACTCCAATTCCATCAGGACACAGAGAGAGAAAAGGATAAAAGGAAGGACATTCAGAAATAGTAATAGATATAGTTGTGACTTGGAAAATAGAGAAGGCAGAACCTTAGGGAAAAAATGGGCAAATATATACAAATATAGATAGTTATAGAAATAATAGTCAATCCATATCTGTGGCCTTGGGATAACTACTGCAGAGATGATGGGGACACAGAACTCTGGTGTTGGGAAAGGTGTGGAATTATACCCCTCTTATTAATATTAAACCACTAATAAAAAGGAATAAAAGAATGTGTTTTCTTACAACAGTGCTCTCCTTAGACTCAATACTCAGCAGTGAGCATTTTCAGGCCTCAACTTGTCCCACTTATACATGCACCAGACCTAAAGGGCACACAGATCTGCCCCTTCCCTGATACCTCCTCTTTATCTGAAATCATTACAACTATGAAACCAGTATCTAGTCAGTGACCATGCAGTGAATGCAAAGCAGTATATTTTCCTGAAATCATCATACTCTAATCATGCACCTCTGAGAGAATGCAAAGCTGATGCTCAAGTTCTTAGTGCATTTATATTTACAGTTATATATAACATATATGTGCAATATTTCCTTGTTCATTTTATAAAAGAGAAAGACTAAGATCACAGCACCAAAATTTCCTTCAGTGCAGTAAGGGCCAGGCAGCAGCACACTATCCAAATGAGCTATTTCACTAGCCCTCAACTATTCTCAGAAATCATTGGCAAAACTGAGTACCTGAGGAACCCCACAGAACTTTAGGAGGATGCTGAACTAAAAAAATATAAATAAATAAATAAATAAATGTCTTCACCATCCCAACAGGGGCTAATTTTATACCAAAGTCCCACCTTTGGGCTAGCAGTTATCAAGAATCAGTTTTATTTACTAAAGCTTATGAATTCATCTAAGGAGCTCCAGTGGCACAATCAGCGCACAGTACTTACATGAAATCATCTAAATAAAGCAGAAAACATATTCTCTAAAATTATCTATATCTTTCTTCTTATGATCTTTATTCACTTATGTAACTATATTCAATCAAAATATGAATATTTAGTAAATACTTATTTAGCACCTACTCAATTCCAGTCACATTCTAAGCACTAGAAATAAGTTAGTGAAAGGAAATTTCAGTATTGAATTTGTATTTTTCTCAGAACCTAATGAAACCACAATTCTTCTCTTTCTTTCATAATATATTATCTCATGTGGAGAGCTACAGACCTGTCATCCATTTAACAAGGACCCACTATGGGACAGAGTAATTGGCACAAAGATGAATAAGGCATGATCCATAGTCTAGTGAGGGAGACCAAACATTTCATAAAAGATTATAATAGAGATAGATGGTATAGGTCAGTAATGACTCCCCAAAAAAAAGACAAGCTGATGACTTAACCTTCTGTACCTGATACTTAGAACTCTTAGGAATAAAGACGATTGCAAGCATAAGTATCAATAGTTAAGACCTGAAGTGCTTAAGAAAATGCCTTTAGTGCTTTAAGAGGAAGAACTACATCAACAAAACAGACATGGCAAGTGTTGGTGAGAATTGGAGAATAAGGAACTCTATTGCACTGTTGGTGGGAGTGTGAGCTGTTGTGCCCTCTATGGTAAAGAGCAGTGGAGAACCATCAGACAAATAAAATGGAAATACCTGGTGAACCAGCAACACTAATCCTAGGTATTTATGCAAAGGTCATGCAAATATTAATTTGAAGGGACATATTGATTCCTATATTCATAGCTTTATTTTTCACAATAGCCGAGGAGTAGAAGCAAACTAGATACCCATCAACAAATGACTTAATACAGAATTTACAGAATATATGACCAATGGAAAATTACTCTGCAATTTAAAAAAAAGATGATATTATAACATTCTGGACAAAATGGATGGGACTGGTGGTGACTACACCTAGTGAAATAAATAATGAGGTGAAAGACAATTAACAGAAAGCCTCACTTATTTGTGGAATATAGACAACTAAACAAACTGGAGTAGCTAAACTGTATCTAAGACTTTGTGAGAAGTATGGATGTCATCTGGGCTGGGAGGTAAGAAGGGGACACAGAAATTTGATGATGGGTATAGTGTGGAACTATATCCTTATAATTTTATAATATTGCAAACCATTATTAAAGCACTAATGAAAAGTAGGTATTCATATTGGAATAGGGTAGGTCTATGACTAGTAACCTTTAAAAAAAAATTTTAAGTCCAGAGCAGCTGTGTTTCTCTCCTCTCCTCTCTCCTCTCCTCTCCTCTCCCCTCCTCTCCTCTCCTAGGTCAACTAGGAAAACCAAAGAAGATCTCCTGGGACCGCAACAAGGCAGGACTAGAACGACTTCAGGAACCCACCAAATCACCAGTGAATGCAAACACTTGTGGCTCATGGACAGAGAGGAGTCTAAACAGAGATTCAGCAGCTGGTAACAGTCTAGCAGTTTACCAGTTGAGGCACCACCTCCAGTCTGTTTTACTAACAAAAAGACTGCTGAAGGGAGGAGAGGACTCCCCTAAGACTCACCAAATGCAGTCTCCATGAGTCTCCATTGCTACTGCCCTCAGAGGCAGGAGCAGCAGGTGGGAGAGTCCCTGTGCTGATTTCAGGGAACATAGAACTGACCAGGAAACTCAGGAGAAGAGCTACACCTTGGTGGCTTAGCAGGGGGTCTGTATAGTGGGAGCATTTCCACATTTTTCTCCTGATGAGAACATGGTGAATAATTGCCTCAGAACCTACAGACTATAAAGGGACTTGTTTAGAAACTTACAGGCCCAGCAGTGCTGCCCAGCTTGGCAGAGAAGCTGAATTGAGCCCAGAGCTTTGGATCCTTGTGTGTGAATCTCTTTGCAAAAACCACTATGATATCTCTCCCCACCCTGCTTTATCTCTTTATCTCTTTATCTCTTGGAATGAGTGATTAAGCTAAAAAGCCTACTTATAGTTTAAAAGCCCTCCAGCTCCCATAACCTACATGAAAGAAAAGAACAAAAGAAGCTTTAATAACCACTGTGCTACAACAAGGGATTGAAATAATATTGAAACAACTGTTCATTTCCACAACTGTGAACTCTTTAAGTACCTTACTTAGACACAAGTCAATTCAGGCAAGAGTGATCTACATACATCAAACATCTATTGAAAGAGCTACAGCAATATATTAACAGCAACACAGTAATAGTAGGGGACTTCAACACTCAACACTCTCAACTTGACAGATCATCCAGGCAGAAAATCAGTAAAGAAATGAGAGAGCTTCCTGATCAAATTACAGCAGGAACCTCACATCTTCACTATAGAGCCCCTACTTCCCCCAGTCCTGGAACCCTTGGATAGGGCCCACTTTCCCGTATGCATCTCCCAATCCAAACCAAATAACACTGCATCTGCCGATCACAACCTAACCAAAGCAACGATTGCTACCTCAACATGCTTCACCTCAGAATGTATCCAGAGACTTCACGTGTGGAATGACAACCCTTCAGCTTCATTACTCGGGTGAGACCTTTCCTTTAATAGTACACTCTAATTTCATCTCAGGTAGTTCACTTTCTAACAAAGTCCCATAACCTAGATATACACCAGTTTCTGTGAGAGAGAGCTTATGTGCACACGTATCCATAAACTACTGCAAAATATATACCTGAAAGCAGGACTACACTAGAGTTTGCAGTGAGTACCTCCCTAACACTTCCTCTCCACTATTCCAAGCTTGGGATCCATGATTGCTCAACAAATTGTTTGGCTTCATATGTTAACTCTCTTTTCAATCACCAGGTTCCAGATGCCACCAGGATGCTGGCTAGGCTTCCCTGGATTGAAGACCCCACCAATGTGTCCTGGAGCTCAGCTTCCCCAGAGTCACACCCTACCAGGGAAAGAGAGAGGCAGACTGGGGGTATGGACCGACCAGTCAACGCCCATGTTCAGCGGGGAAGCAATTACAGAAGCCAGACCTTCTACCTTCTGCAACCCTCAACGACCCTGGGTCCATGCTCCCAGAGGGATAGAGAATGGGAAGGCTACCATGGGAGGGGGTGGGTTATGGGGATTGGGTGTTGGTAATTGTGTGGAGTTGTACCCCTCCTACCTTATGCTTTTGTTCACTAATCCTTTCTTAAATAAAAAATTAAAAAAAAAAGAAATGAGAGAGCTAAATGATGAGATAGATAAACTATAACTATAAAACAATTTCAGAATCATTCACCAAAAGAAACTGGAATACACATTCTAGTCAAGTCCACATGGGTCATTCTCAAGGATAGACCATATGTTACACACAAAGACAACATTAGCAAATTCAAGAACATTGAAGTCATCCCAAGCATCTTCTCAGACAACAGTGGAAATAAACTAACACTTAATAATCAACAAAAGATTAGTAATAGTCCCAAAATGTAGAAGCTCAACAGTACACTACTTAACAACCACTAGATCAAAGAAGAAATTAAGGAAGAAATCAAAATGTTTCGAGAGTTCAATGAAAATGAAGACACAAGCTAACAAAATATTTAGGAAACAGCTAAAGCAGTACTGAGAGGGTAGTTCATAGCCATACAAGCACATGTTAGGAAAGAAGAAAAAGCACAAATAAACAATCTATCTGCACAGAACCGAAAGACCTAGAAGAAGAACAAAGGAACCCTAAAGAAATCAAAAGGACAGAAATAACTAAAGTTAGGGCAGAAATAAATAACATTGAAAATAAGAAAACAATACAAAAGATCAACAAAAGTAAATGTTGGTTCTTCAAAAGAGTGAACAAAATTGACAAACCTTTAGCCAGACTCACAAAACAAAAAAGGGAGAAGACCCAAATAAATCGGGTAGTAAATGAAAGAGGAGATATCACAGCAGATACCACAGAAATTCAGCATATCATGCAAGACTTCTATGAAAACTATATGCCACCAAGCTAGAGAACCTGAAAGAAAGGGATGATTTCCTAGATACCTACAAACTCACAAAAGTAAATAAAGAGGAACCAGATAATATGAATAAGTTCACCACAGCCAACAAAACTGAAACAGTTATCAAAAACCTTCCCAATAATAAATCCTGGACCAGATGGTTTTACAAATGAATTCTACAAAACCTTCAAAGAAGAACAAATACCTCTACTTTTAAAAGTCTTTCAGAAGATTGAAGACACTGGAATACTCCCTTCCAGCTTCTATGAAGCCAACATCACTCTGATACCAAAAGCAGACAGGAACACAACCAAAAAAGAAAACTACAGACCAATATCTCCGATGAACATAGGTGCTAAAATATTGAACAAAATTCTAGCCACCTGGATATTAAAAAGACTGTTCATCATGACAAGTGGGTGTTATCCCAAGGATGTAAGGTTGGTTGAATTTACATAAATCAATCAACATGATCCACCACATCAATAAAAGCAAGACCAAAAACCACATGATCATATCAATAGATGCAGAGAAAGTCTTTGACAAAATACAACATCCCTTATGATCAAAACATTACAAAAAATGGGAATAAATGGAAAATTCCTGAAGACAGTGGAGTCTATATATAGCAAACCTACAGCCAATATCATACTCAATGGTGAAAAACTGGAAGCATTTCCCCTCAGACCAGGTACTAAACAGGGCTGCTCACTATCGCCATGACTATTCGACATAGTGTTGGAAGTTCTTGCCATAGCAATCAGGCAGGAGCAAGGAATTAAAGGCATACAGATTGGAAGAGAAGAAGTCAAATTCTCCCTATTTGCAGATGACATGATAGTATACATAAAAAAAAACCTAAGGAATTCAGCAAGAAGTTTTGGAAATCTTCAGGCAATACAGTAAGGTGTCAGGCTACAAAATTAACATTCAAAAGTCAGTAGCATTCCTCTGTGAAAACACTAAGGTAGAAGAAGATGAAATCCAGAAATCAATTCCTTTTCCTATAGCAACAAAAACAATAAAATATCTAGGAATAAACATAACCAAATAAGTGAAAGACTTTCATACTGAAACTTATGAGTTACTACTCAAGGAAATTGACAAAGACACAAAGAAGTGGAAAGGTAGTCCATGTGCACGGGTTGGAAGAATTAACATCAACAAAATGAATATACTACCCAGAGCCATCTACAAATTTAATGCTATCCCCATCAAGCTCCCAACCACATTTTTTAGGAGAATAGAACAAATGCTACAAATGTTTATCTGGAACCAGAAAAGACCTAGAATTGCCAAAACAATCTTGAGAAGAAAGAACAGAACTGGAGACAGGACGCTCCTAGATCTCGAAATGTATTATATGGCCATTGTCATCTAAATTGCTTGGAACTGGAACATGAATAGACGTAATGACCAGTGGAATAGAATTGAGAGCCCAGAAGTAAGCCCCCACACCTATGGACATCTAATCTTTGACAAAGGTTCCCAGACTATTAAATGGGGAAAGATGAGTCTCCTCAACAAATGTTGTTGGAAAAAATGGGTTGAGACATGCAGAAGAATGAAACTGAACCACTATATTTCAACAAACAAAAAAATAAAATTCCAAATGGATCAAGGACTTGAATGTTAAACCAGAAACTATCAGATACTTAGAGGAAAATATTGGCAGAACTCTTTTCCCCATAAATTTTAAAGACATCTTTAATGAAATGAATCCAATTATAAAGATGACTATGGCAAACATAAACCTATGGGACTACATCAAATTAAAAAGCTTTTGCAACAGAAGGATGAATATGGAATGATCTCACTCTCAGGAAGAAGTTGAAAAACAAGATGAGAAGAGAAAACACAAGTAGAACCTTAACCGGAATTGGTGTATTGCACCAAAGTAGAAGACTCTGAGGTGGGGAGGGGGGGGAATACAGGTCCAAAAAGGATGACAGAGGACCTAGTGGGGTTGTAATGTTGTGTGGAAAACTGAGAGATGTTATACATTTACAAACTATTGTATTTACTATCAAATGTAAAACATTAATTCCCCAATAAATAAATTTTTAAAAAAGCTTCTGCACAGCAAAAGAAACCACTACCCAAACCAAGAGACCCCTCACAGAATGGGAGAAGATCTTTACATGCCATATATCAGACAAGAGGCTAATAACCAAAATAGATAAAGAGCTTGCCAAACTCAACAACAAGAAAACAACCCCACCCAAAAATGGGGAAAGATCATGGACAGAATATTCACCACAGAAGAGATCCAAAAGGCTGAAAAACACATGAAAAAATGCTCTAAGTCTTTGATCGTCAGAGAAATGCAAATAAAGACTGCCCGGCTAGCTTCGCGGGCAGGAGACAGACGACCAGGGACTCATGGCTGAGTGATACGCAGATCAGTCTTTATTCATGTGGAACGCAGCACAATCTAAGTTATCTAAACTATCCATAATCACAATCCTGTCCTTATATATATACTTGCCAAGTAGGGTGGAAACAGGATGTGACATAGAGAGGGTGGAGCGAAAAGTGACTGGTGCAAATCAGGGTATACTACGAGGGGGCGGAGCAAAAAGACATCATGAACCAGTGGGGATTAAACCAACGCCCTGCAGGCAGGGTAGTGCTTAGTTAACAGTGGTTATGTAAATAGAACACAGTGTTAAGCAGGGGGGATTAAACCAATGAAACAGAAGGGGTCTTTGAAGCATACCAACAAAAGACAACAATGAGATACCACTTCACTCCTGTGAGAATGTCATACATCAGTAAACACAACAGCAACAAATGCTGGAGAGGTTGTGGGGTCAAAGGAACCCTCCTGCACTGCTGGTGGGAATGTAAATTGGTCCAACCTCTATGGAGAGCAGTCTGGAGAACTCTCAGAAGGCTAGAAATGGACATACCCTATGACCCTGCAATTCCTCTACTGGGGATATATCCTAAGGAACCCAACACACCCATCCAAAAAGTTCTGTGTACACATATGCTCTTAGCAGCACAATTTGTAATAGCCAAAACCTGGAAGCAACCCAGTTGTCCAAGAACAGATGAGTCTGAGCAAGCTGTGGTACATATACACAATGGAATACTACTGAGCTATTAAAAATGGTGACTTCACCATTTGCAGCCAAACTTGGATGGACCTTGAAAAATTCATGTTAAGTGGAATAACTCAGACACAGAAGGATGAATATGGGATGATCTCACTCTCAGGTAGAAGTTGAAAAGATCAGAAGAGAAAACACAAGTAGAACCTGAACTGGAATTGGCGTATTGCACCAAAGTAAAAGACTCTGGGGTAGGTGGGAGGGAGAATACTGGTGCAAAAAGGATGACAGAGGACCTACTGGGGGTTGTGCTGTTATATGGAAAACTGGGAAATGTTATGCATGAACAAGCTATTGTATTTACTGTCAAATGTGAAGCATTAATTCCCCAATAAAGAAGTTAAAGAAGAAGGAGGAGGAGGAGAAGGAGGAGGAGGTGAAGGTGAAGGAGGAGGAGGAGGAGGAAGAAGAAGGAGAAGAAGAAGAAGAAGAAGGAGAAGGAGAAGGAGAAGGAGAAGGAGACGAAGAAAAGAAGCAGGAGGAGGAGAAGAAGAAGGAGGAGAAGGAGAAGGAGAAGGAGAAGGAGAAGGAGAAGGAGAAGGAGAAGGAGAAGGAGAAGAAGAAGAAGAAGAAGAAGAAGAAGAAGAAGAAGAAGAAGAAGAAGAAAGATTTAAAAAGGATGACAGAGAACCTAGTGGGGATTGTATTGTTATGTGAAAAACTGAAAAATTCCATGCATATACAAACTATTGTATTTACTGTCAAATGAAAAACATTAATCACAAAAAAAATTAAGTACTGAGAAAGGAGCCAGGTGGTGGAATAACCGGTTGAGTATACACAGTACAGTGCCCAATGATTGAGTTCAAGCCTCCAGTCTCCACCTTCAGGGGGGGATTTTCACAAGTAGTGAAACAGTGATACAAAACAAACTCTCTCTCTCTCTCTCTCTGTCTCTCTGTCTCTCCCTCTCCCTCTCCCTCTCTGCCTCCCCTCTACCTCCCCCTTCCTTCTCTATTTCTCTCTGTATCTATCCAAAATAAATTTTAAAATTTTTAAAAATAAATGTAAATAAATAGAAGTCCAGAGAAGACAAGGATACAAGGAAAATGTCATGTAAATAAGTAAGCAGAACCTCGCAAATTCTCAAACCTGAAGAGACTTTTCCTAATTCATGGGACAACCTATGTCCACAATAGATGGCATATCATCTAACAAAGTTAAGAATACTAGATACAGGCTAGGATTTAGGGTACTGGGTAAATGTGTACATGTATTCACAAGCAAGGGGCAGATATAACTCATAGTAAAAGTACTCAGTAGTCCTTGGTGATTAGATTTAGATCTAATAAACCTGGAATCCTAGTTGAAGTGCCTAAATAAGGCATCATAAATTCGCTAATCGATTAGACTTGGACCAAATTAGCTTGAAAACCTAGCAGAAAGGCCCTAAGAAGACAGATCCCAAAAACCTAATTCTGGTTGGGTTCAACAAATGACACTCAGTGCTTAAACAACTAGGGAAAAGCTTAATGTCATCAGATAAAGAGAGAACTACAGGTGGTCTGAGAAGTGGCACAGTAGAAGGAACTATAAAAGTTGGATAAAGGCAAGAGATAGGCTCACTAATGATGCCCCTTTTGGTCAATATCACACCACCTCATCATCTGGGGCCCTAGTTGGAAATTCTTGGATTCCCACACAAATGACGGTCCTGAACCTCTAATGGATCCTTCTCTCCATCACCACTGTTCACTTCCATCAGGAACACTGTCACAAGCCCTCTTGTGGACCTTCCCTTCACCAGAATGCAGAGATGGTATGGACTGCCCCAGTCTCTGAAGAGAGGCTGGGGTATTCTGCCCTGCCAATCAAGGACAACTGATCCTGAAATGAGTACAGCCTACACTGTTCCCCATTGTGACCATGAGCTGCAAGCTCAGACTAATAGGGACTGAGAGGTTACACGGCTCTGGTGCTAAATACATATATGTGGGCCCTGGGTCAGGTGGATAGAGGTAAATACTTAATTTTATCCATAGAATTTTTTCAATAATGGGAGCTACTTTCTGTCCTAATCCAACTCACTATCTCTTTTCTCTACTCACCATTCTCTCAGACAATATTTTTATCCAACTTCATGTTAGCTATCAAACTCAAGCAAAAACTACCTTAGTTATGTACCACTAGAAACATGCCTAAAATGGACTTCCTAGCTTTCTTCCACCCTATGATCCTTTACCTCATCTGCTCTGTTCCTACTTTTTGATTCCTGTTCATTAATCATTTTGTCAGACTTTATAGCCTGCCACCTTCCAGACACCAAGTTGTTGATGATATCAAGATACCACCATGACTTCTCTGGACAGACAACCTCACTAATGTGTCCTGGAACCTCACCTCCCCAGAGCCCTACTCCAGTAGGGAAAAACAGAAACAGGCTGAGGGTATGGATTGACCTTCCAACACCCATTCCCAGCAGAGAAACAATTAGAGAAGCCAGAAGTCCCACCTTCTGCATGCCAAAAACAATTTTGATCCATACTCCCAGTGGGGGAGAAGTGATAGGAGGAAGAGGAATAGAACTCTAAACTCCAGCTCCAACCTGACCCAGAGAGAGAGAGAGAAAAAAAGTAATGGATATTTAGATGTCATAATAGGGTTATATGTGGATTGGAGAGGAAGAGAGGACTGGACCTGGAAGAAAAAGGGGGAAATTATGTACAAATGTAGACAGAGAGTTGTAGAGATGGTGGTTAACACATTTTTGCAACCTTGGGAAAACTGGGTGGATTGCAATGGAGGGACTGGGGATTCAGAACTCTGGTGGTGGGCATGATGTGGAACTATAACCCGGTTGACATTTTATTTTGTTAAATTAATATTAAATCACTAACAAAATTTTAAAAAAATAAGTAAGTAGAGAATATGGTTATGTTACTTGCAAGCCAAGGAATGCCCCCCCCCAAAAAAAAATGCTGGCAACCCACTAGAAGCTAGACTTTAAAAGGAATATGGTTCTGTAACCACTTAATTTCGAACTACGAGCCTACAGAAGTGAGGCAATACACGTGCTGCTTTAAACCAACCAGTTTTCATTTCTTTGTTAAGTGTCCTTTGGAAACCAGTAGACTGTAATAATATAGATAAGAACAAAACATGGTGGAAATACAGAGAATGGGGAGTCAGAAAATAGTGTAGTGGATTAAGCACAAGCAAAGCGCAAGGACCGGGCATAAGGATCCTGGTTCGAGCCTCCCTACCTGCAGGGGAGTCACTTCACAGGCAGTGAAGCAGGTCTGCAGATGTCTGTCTTTCTCTCCCCCTCTCTGTCTTCCCCTCCTTTCTCCATTTCTCTCTGTTCTATCCAACAATGATGACATCAATAACAGTAACAATAATAACTACAACAAGGGCAACAAAAGGGGATAAATTTTTTAAAAAGAAGAAGAAATACAGAGAATGAAATAACTTTATTGCTTCAGTAGTGTGTTAATAGTACCTGTGATGGGTGGGGGAAGCTTCCATGAGGAAGCCTATTTGCACAGTGCCTTGGATTAAATTAGAACATTCAGTGGACAGGTAGAGGAAGCCAAGACAAACTATAAAGCTATTATTATGCCCCAGACAGTCTCCTAAGCAACACAGAGAGGATGCGTGGAGGTAGCAGGAAATTAACAAGAACATAAATGGTAGGCAAGGATGGAAATACAACCAATTTTTACTAGAAAGTAAAGTTAGATCCATATTATATTGCTATTGTAGATATTAGGCTTTTATGTTTTCCCCAGGTCCTCACCACTCCTTTTTTTATTCTATATTTTCCAGAAAGACAGAGAGAGAAGGAAAAGCATCAAAGGATATAAACTTCCCCCAGTACAGTGGGGATCAGGCTCAAACCAGATGGTAGATCTTAAAGTAATTGAAGGAATATGAACAATGTGATCATGTTTACATTTTTGTGAGATACTTTGGCAACAAGGTACTGAATATTCCTGAAGACCAATTAATAAACTACTGAAGCAGGTGATAAAAGGACCCAAGAGAGTACATGTAACATATCTGATCTTTTTCCCAGTCCCCAGCACAGAACTACTAAAGCCCTTGATGCCTTCACTATGAAAAACAGAGAACACTCACAAAACTCAAGAAAATAAAAACCATATGATCCAGCTACCCCAATTCTGATTGTTCACGTGAAGAATAAAAATAGGCTAATGTGAAAAGACATCCAGTGTTCATCACAGCATTATTTATGATAGCTGAGATATGGAAACAACTAAATTATCCATCAATGGCTGAGTGGGTAAAGAAGATGTGGCATACATGCACAGTGGAATACTACTCACCTATGAAAGATAAAATGTTTTCATTTTCAGCAGCATGAATTGATCCGGAGGGAATAATCCTAAGTAAAATAAGTCAAGAGGAGACAGACAAACACTGGATGGCTCCACTCAGGTGGAATATAAAGGAACAAAGCAAATGAACAAACAAAACAAAAACAATCTCTTAGATACAAAGAACATATTGGCCGTTACCACAGGGAAAGGGAGCTAGGTCTGGGTAAGGTGGACAAAGGAATTCAAAACATATGGTGATGGGTAGAAACTAGGGTTCCAATGGTAAAAACTATGGAAAATATCAGATGCCCAGAGCACACTAAACATGTTTTATCTCATCTGATCATGAAAACAGTAACACTTCATAGAAGGGAGTTAGTAGCATGGCAGCTGGAGTAGTGAAAATGCATAATACTATAGTAAGAGGTAGAACAGACATTTGTATCCTGTGAAGGATGTAAGAAACAAAGTCAAAACTAGTCACAAACACAGAATCCACTGCCAAAATGCAGAATTCAAATACTCTCTTAGTTACAAATGCTTGGCATTAAACAGGTTACTAAACTTTCTTTGTCAGTTTCCCCAGATGTAAGGCAAAGATAATAGTTGGGGAGATAGCACAGTGGTTGTGTACTAAACTTTAATGCTTAAAATTCTGAGATCCAGGTTAATCCCCAGAACCACTGTAAATCAGAGATGGTCAGTTCATTGGTCTCTCCCTTTTTCTCCCTCTCCATCACATTCTCACTAAAATAAAACAAATAAAAATTCTAATGAGGATAGTAGCAAAATTAGGCAGTTCAGAGTATTAAATTAGTTAACATATAGAAAGTGAATAGCAAAGGCCTGGGACAGATTGTCCAGATACATTATAGCAACAATTACATGTACACAGGAAATTCTTGGGCCAGGAAAATGAGTATTATAGAAGTATTTCCAAAGCCAAAAAGTTTTATAATAGAGTAGCAGCAACCAAAAGGTCATACCCAAGAACAACTAGCTCAAGCAATGAAAAATAAAGAAAAATACCCATAATCTCACAGTATTTGAAGAAATTTACTGAACCACAGGTGGGTGCAGGTGCACATAGGAAGGGGTGCATGACAAACTTTCAAGACAGAAACAGCTTGAACTGGTAGTCAACAGCCAGCACCATTTTGCAGACACAAAGCAGAACACAGACAGGCCCAAGAAGGCAGGGGGAAACTTGTATGGCCTGCCCAAATTGAGGTAGAGGCACAATCTAAAATAAAACAACAAGAATTTATTCTGTTTAAACCTACCCAAGGTTATATGAAAGACTCCCCCCACCCCACCATAACATATACAAACATAGCCACAATGCCACCTGCTAGCTGAATAGCAGAAAAACATGGGGGGGGATCAACTCTTCAAATTCACAAAAATTGGAAGGAAATGTCTGAGTTTGAATATAGAAAACTTATTATGAAGGATATTCAAGACTCCAACCATAATATACAGCCATTAATTCATAATCTCAGAGATCATTTTACAAGATCTACAAGACCACAGAGAAAACTCCAAACAGAACTACAGGGTGTGAAGGACACTTTGGATGGAGTTGAGGCTTCCGTAAGAGGCTTCCAGAAGGGAGCTGGATGGTAGCACAGTGGGTTAAGCGCACATGGTGTGAAGCACAAGGGCTGGCATAAGGATACCAGTTGAAGCCCCCAGCTCCCCATCTGCAGGGGGGTTGTTTCGAAAGCAGTGAAGCAGGTCTGCAGGTATCTGTCTTTCTCTCCTCCTCTCTGTCTTCCCCTCCTCTCTTGATTTCTCTCTGTCCTATCCAACAACAAAAGCAGCTATGACAACAATAACAACTACAACAAGTGCAACAAGGGCAACAAAATGGGGGAAATGGCCTCCAGGAGCAGTGGATTCATAGTGCAGACACCAAGCCCCAGCGATAACCCTGAAGGCAAAAAAGAAAAAGAAAAAAAAAAGACTAATAAAAGAGGCTTCCATAAGATGCCTAGTAAGTAGAATAAAGAAGCTTGTGGAGAGAATACCAGGAATAGAAGACAAAACCACCACACTCACTCTCTAAGTGCAAAACTGTTGGAGAGGAAAGATTCATGGAAAAAAAAGAAATTCTCTGTCAAATAGCAGACTCCATAAGAAAAATGAATATGAAATTTACTGATATACCAGAGGATGAAGAGAAGGAGAGAGGAGCAGAGGACATACTCAAAGAAATAATAGCAGAAAAATTTCCACATTTTTACAACATAAAACATAGAAATTCAGGAAACGATTTGAATATGCATGTGTGGCCCATACTATGACACATCATAGTAAAACTATCAAAAAGCAAGGACAAGTAAATATGTTGCAGGGTACTAGGGAAAAGAAGCATCTGACACTCAGAGACAGAAACATCAGGCTTTTAAGATATTTCTCATCATAAACCCTAAAGGCAAGAAGAGAGTGGAATGACATATTCACACTATTAAAAGACAAAAATCATCAGCCACAATTGCTCTATCCTGTCAAATTATCCTTCAAGTATGAAGAAGAAACCAGAATCTTCCCAAACATACTGAAACTGAAGTAATCCACTACCAACAATCCTGCCTTGCAAAAACTACTGAGAGGAGTCCTACATGAAAAGAAGCAAAGAAACTCTAACTTTAAATGAGGAGATCTGTAGTGACAATAGCAAATAAAGGGGAAATGCAAAAGAAAGGTGAGGGCAAAATGAACAGGGTGATATGACTAATGTTGGTGAACCAAGACCAACTACCCAAGACCTAGATAGTAGACCAGAAATTTGAAAATCTCAGTCTCTGCCTCAACTTTAACGGAACCTGAAAAAAAGTGTTGGGTGGGATGAGTCAGGAAGAAAGGGATGAATACCAGATGGTCCCACATGTAGGTGGAACTTGGAAGGCAGGGTCAGAACACAATATAAAACTTTGACCGGGGTTAGTGTACTGCACCAAAACAAGGGACTTTGGGGAAGGCTTAGAAGATGGGGGGTTGTGGAGGATTGGGATCCTAAGTTGGGGCTGAAAGTATTTTGCAGACACCTTTCATGCATAGCTAAGAAAGTGTTCCCATGCTGTGAATTCCAACTCCATCAGGAACCAGAGAGAGGAGGAAAAAGGGAGTAATATTTGGATATAACATAGGTGTATGTATGACTTGGAAAGGAAGATGGGACCTACAAAAAAAAGGCCAAATGTATACAAATATAAGCAGATAGCTGTAAAAATAATAGTTAATTCAGGCGGTAGCGCAGCAGGTTAAGCGCATGTGGCATGAAGTGCAAGGACCAGCTCAAGGATCCCTGTTCGAGCCCCCAGCTCCCCACTTGCAGGTGAGTTGCTTCACAGATGGTGAAGCAGGTCTGCAGGTGTCTCTCTTTCTCTCCCCCTCTCTGTCTCCCCCTCTTGATTTCTCTCTGTCCTATCCAATGACAGCAACAACAATAATAATAACCACAACAATGATAAAAACAACAAGGGCAATAAAAGGGAAAAAATGGTCTCCAGGTGCAGGTACTGAGCCCCAGCAATAACCCTTGAGGCAAGAAAAAAAAAGAAAGAAAGAAATTTAAAAAAAAAAGTTAACCCACATCTGAAACCTTGGAAGAACTGCTGTAGTTTACAATGAAAGGAATGGAAATCCAGAACTCTGGTGGTGGGAATCAATATTAAATCACTGATAAAAAATAGATATTGACCCCACCTGCAGGGGAGTCACTTCACAGGCGGTGAAGCAGGTCTGCAGGTGTCTATCTTTCTCTCCTCCTCTCTGTCTTCCCCTCCTCTCTCCATTTCTCTCTGTCCTATCCAACAACGACAACAACAATAATAACTACAACAATAAAACAACAAGGGCAACAAAAGGGAATAAATAAATAAAATAAATATTAAAAAAATAGATATTGTGCCCATGTGTAGACAACTGTGCTGTAAATCACTAATCCTCCAGTAAAATGGGGGGGGGGGGTGGTGTCCTGTCAAAGAATACAAGAGGAAGGTATCAATTCTTAATGAAGAGACATGGATATTAGAGTAAATGTAACAAAAACATACAGGTCAGAAAAGAAATACAGATTATAGATTCACTGAAGGTGCATGAAGGTGGCAGTAACAATTCTTCTTCTAGCGTTTGCCCTTCTTCCGTAGCCAGTCAACAGCGTCAGGTTGAGCCTGATGTAAAGTTTCGAGACCTCCTTTGAATCTGGAGAGGTGGCAGTCGTTGACTATGTGGGTCATAGTCTGTCTGTAGACGCAGGGGTAGTTTGGGTCGTCTCTGGCTCCCCAGCGATGGAACATAGCGGCGCACCTGCCATGGCCTGATTGATAGCGATTGAGGAGGGCCCAATCATAACGTGCTAGGTCAAAGCCGGGTTGATGCTTGCAGGGGTCTGTGATGAGGTGTTTGTTCTTTACCTCGGCTGACTGCCAACTCTGTTTCCAAAAGTCTGGAACAGAGAAGTTCAGTGTAGGCGTAGGGGACCAGATTGGGTGACGAGACGTCAAGCATTGGACAGGGTGGGCGAAGATATCCACGTATATTGGCAGGTCCGGTCGAGCATAGACGTGGGAAATGAACTTAGATGATGCCGCATCCCGACGAATATCTGGCGGGGCGATGTTGATAAGAACTGGCAGCCATGGAACCGGGGTGGAACGGATGGTTCCAGAAATTATCCTCATGGAGGAATATAACTTGGAATCGACCAAGTGGACATGGGGGCTACGGAACCATACTGGGGCACAGTATTCTGCAGTGGAATAGCATAATGCCAGAGATGATGATCTTAGTGTGGAAGCGCTCGCGCCCCATGAGGAGCTGGCCAGTCTTGCAATGATGTTACTCCTCGCGCCCACCTTTGCTGCAGTTTTTATAAGATGTTTGTGAAATGACAGGGTGCGATCGAGAGTAATGCCAAGATAGACTGGCTGGGCTTCATGCCGGATTCTCGTATCGTCAAGCTGCACATTAAGCTCACGCGAGGCCGAGGCATGGTGTAGATGGAAAACAGATGATACTGTTTTTGCAGTGCTAGGGATTAGTCGCCATTTTTTACAGTAATCAGATATCAGAGACATGTCTTTCGTGAGTGTTTCCTCGAGGATGTCGATCTTGGATGCCTGAGTTGCACAGCAGATGTCATAGGCGTAGATGAACTTCCTTGAAGAAGTTTCTGGGAGGTCACTGATGTAAATATTAAATAGTGTAGGAGCCAGAACAGAGCCCTGGGGGAGGCCACTTGAGACAAGTCTCCATCTGCTAGACTTGTCACCCAGATGCACCCGGAATCTTCTGTTTTGGAGAAGAAACGATATAGTGTTGGCCACCATGGAGGCAGGCATCTTGAGATCTTGACTAGGAGACCACGGTTCCAGACCGTGTCATAGGCTGCTGTGAGATCAACAAAGACAGCACCCGTCTTTAAATTCTTCTGGAATCCATTTTCAATGTAAGTTGAGAGGGCCAGGGCTTGTTCGCAGGTAGATCTTCCTGGGCGGAAACCAGCTTGGGCGGGTGATAGGAATGTCTCTGTAAGAGGAGAAATATGTGACAGAAGCAGCCTCTCAAGGAGTTTGTAACACACGGAGAGGAGAGAAATTGGTCTATAGCTGGCGGCCAGTGTTGGGTCTTTCTTTAGTTTCAAAACTGCTATTATTTTCGCATGACGCCAAATTTTGGGCATAGATTCAGATTCCAAGATGTGGGACAGGAATGAAGTGAGCCACTTCTTTGCCGCGGGGCCCAAGTTAAGAATGAGTTCTGAGGTGATGTTATCATAGCCAGCAGCCGTTCCCGGTTTAACCCTCTTCAAAGCATCTCCAGTTCAGACAGTGTAAAGGGAGAGAGTTTTGGAGATGGACAAGATAAACGGAAGTGGGATGACCACTCATGGGAAATTTCTCTTTTCCAGACTGGGTCGATCTTAGCACGTCCAACTTGAGTTAGGTGACTGGCCACTGAGTTTGGAGATACGGGAGGATGGGAGATGGGAGGGGGTTGGCTACCGGCACCCAGACTATGAAGAAGCTTCCAGGCCTTCCTACTTGAGTGGGTGAAGTTCAGACTTTCTGTGAGTTGTTGCCAGCGGGCTTGGCGTGCTGCATCCAGGGAGGCAATGAGATGGTCAGCCACATCTGGGTCGCCCGACTCATCATACTGCTTTAGTAGTTGCTCGCATTCAGCATCAAGACAAGGCGTATAGTTAGCATGTCTCCCACGAGGAATGGCTTGGGAAGCTGCTTTGAAGATGGCTTGGCGGAGGCGCCTGTAGGAATCTTCAGAGGGGATAGAGTTAATTGGAATTGCAGGAATAGATTTGTTGGTAAGATCACTGAACAGATGCCAGTTTGCTTTCCGAAAGTTCCATCTTAGTTTCTCCGAGCACAGAATCAGTGGGAGCTGGAGACCAATGTGGATGATAGCTGGGCGGTGATGACTGTGTGGGAAGATCTTGAGAACGTGTCTTGTAGCGGGAAAGGCTTGGCCGTTGACTGTGCTAATCCAGCACAGGTCGGGTGACAAGTCTTTATTCCATCTAGCACTGTGAAAAGAGCCTGGCTGTTTGGGATCGTATAATAGGGAGAGGTCATTCTCTGAAGCCCAGTCGGCTAAGATAGAGCCGTGAGCACGAGTGGAGGAATATCCCCAGTCTTGGTGATGACTATTAAAGTCTCCAACGTAAACGGCTGGGTGATTCGGGCTAGGCAGGACCTCATTATCCCATGAGGCACTGGGAGGCTTATATACGTTGACGAGCTGAATAGTTCCAATAGTAATGGAGTCATAGAAGGTCGAAGAGGCCGTATGGTAAACGTCCGCAAGACACGATTTGGCGTAGATGGCTCGGCTGTGTTTAAGATGGAGATTATAGCATATTAAATCGAATCCACTGATGGTGAATCGAGCAGCTTCATCGACTGCTATATGTGTTTCTTGTAGGCAGATAACATCTGCCTGATGCTGTATCGCCAATTGACCAATAAGAACGCGTTTGGCAAAGGACAGCCCCTCAACATTAAGTTGGAGGACTCGAAGAGCAGGACCAACAGCTTGAAAGCTGTCAGGAGCTGCTTGTTGCTGGCTTTGAAAGTGACTGGGATCCATGTGGATTCAGTCGGCTAGGAAGGATCGTCAGTTTCCCCAATGAATGGGTACTCACGGGATGCACCACGGGAAGGTCAATCCAATGCGTCCAATATAAGGAATCATCACAAGTTCATCTCAAGAAGAAAAGTAGAGCACTAAAGAAGCCATTCAAGATCATACCAAGGAACCAATCCCATAGTCAACAGAACTTCAGGAAAGTGAGCCCTTCTAGTTAACCTGTTCAAGTGGTTACATCTACCTTCTTCTGGTTACTCTCCAACTGTTTCCTAAAGGCATTTCTTCTTCCTCTTTGAATTAGTCTTTGAGATTATCAAGCAACTTTGCCTTCCTCTAACTGGAAATTCAGTATTCAGACTAAGACAGAACAAGCAGGCTTAGTTTCTGTAGCATCAAATTGGGAGGATGATTTTAAAAAAAAACTGATTAAAACCAGAGTTAGTTGACTTAGGCAGTGGTGACTAGAATGAATTGTTGAATAATTCCTGAGACACTGCTTCAATCCCATAATGGTCCAGTAATTACTTTTTTTTTATTGGGAATCTACTTTCTTTTTTTTTGACATGATTTTTTATATTATTTATTTTCCCTTTTGTTGCCCTTGTTATTTTTCATTGTTATAGTTATTGTTGTTGTTATTGATGTTGTCATTGTTAGATAGGACAGAGAGAAATGGAGAGAGGAGGGGAAGACAGAGAGGAGGAGAGAAAGAGAGACACCTGCAGACCTGCTTCACCACCTGTGAAGCAACTCCCCCACAGGTGGGGAGCCAGGGACTTGAACCAGTCCTTGCACTCTGCATCACCTGCACTTAACCCACTGCGCTACCACCCGACTCCCCAGTAATTACTTTTTAATCTAAATCAACCAATGACGGTGTCTGTTGCTAAGTATCAGTAATGCTTGACACCCTAACATAACTTTAACAAATGGGCCATTTTGCCCATTTGCTTTCAAAATAGAGGTACCAACAAGAAAAAAACAACTGTAGGACCTAGCTCACTATTTGGCATCCAAAACCATTACCTGTGTATATTCTGATTTTTCTTGATATCATATTAACCTTTCAACTTTTACCAAAATCACTACCTGTGGTCTGTCAAAAGTATGATGCTGGCATGTGCTCTCTCTTCCTATTGGAAAAATCTGAAGTCTCATTGTAACACTATGTGACATGCTAGGGCTCATGTGGGGTGGCTCCAGCCAGGAGGCAAGCTTACCGAGGCCCTATCACCAGCTCTAGTGACTGCATGATAAAGAAAGAGGCTCAGGGAGTATCTTGGTACAAACACTCAGTTTATTTGGGGGTGGGCTTGAGAATATATAGAAAGTTAAACAAAGAACATTTTTCAAATACATCAGAAATTACAGGTTTCTTAAAGGTCAGCTTGCCCCTATGGTAGGGGGCTGGTATGACAAGAATTGATGCAATATATAAAGGTCAAGACAATTAGTCTCCTGATGCAGGCATTTACTTACCCAAAGGCATTTGAGAGAAGAATAGGGGTTAAACCAGTAAGGTGAGATAGATAAGGAAGAACAAGGCTTGCTATAAGTTAAGGACATCAAAGGACAATGTTAGGAGTGTGTGATAAGGTGTGTTCTCCGTTGTGATCAGAAGGTGAGGTGAACTTTGAGTAAATAAACCTTAAAGCAGGCAGCCATGTGGCCTGCCAGCAGGGAGAAACTTCTGTGAGCTTGAGAGTCTAACAAGGGAAAGCTGAGTCTGGAAGACTTTTCCCTCTTGGCTCATCTCTATGAGAGAGCTAACAAGCGGGTGTCTTTCCAGACCTCCATCTAAGGATGGGGAGAGCTTCCCTAAGCTCTACCAAGCTTTCACATAGTCCCACAGTGACATGCAATAATAGGAGTTATGTTATGACCCAAATTTTGGATTTTATCAAAGGTTTTCTCTGCATCTATTGAGATAATCATGTAGGTTTTGGTTTCTTCTTTTATTGATGTGATGTAGCACGTTTATTAATTTATATATATTGAACCAGCCTTGCATCCCTGGGGTAAATCCTACTTGCTTATTATATACAATCTTCTCTACCTCTCACCCCTCTATTTTCCTGATCAGGAGGCCATAACCAACTATGGGGTGGGGAATATCAGAGATGAAAGAGAGAGGAGGTATATTAAGGAGGAGCTTAGTTACAGAGAATTATTCTAGCACATCACATTCACTTCCTCAGTCTTTCACCTTTCTACTTTTCATTTAGAAGTTAAGAACTGTCATACTTTCTGCAAAGTATCTGACAACTCCTCTGAGGGGTCAGTGGTGGCTAGGAATACTTAAAGGAAAGAAAAAGATTAATTCAATAATTAACCTTTTACATCATTGAAACAACAGTGAAAGACAGTAAGAGAAAGAAGATAGATAGATAGATAGATAGATAGATAGATAGATAGATAGATAGAAAGAAGTAAATTCGGCAATCCAGCTGTTAAAATCCTCTCTATTTGTGTATCTACAGGAAATACCCTTATGCATTAGGTACAGTTCTACAAGAAATGGATTTGGATTTATATGACTTAAGTAAGAAAGCCTGTCAGCTGGGAGTATGGATCGACCTGCCAATGCCTATGTTCAGTGGGGAAGCAATTACAGAAGCCAGACCTTCCACCTCCTGCACCCCCATAATGACCCGGGATCCATATTCCCAGAGGAATAAAGAATAGGAAAGCTATCAGGGAAGGGGATGGGATACAGAGCTCTGGTGGTAGGAATTGTACCCTCTTATCCTATGGTCTTGTCAGTGTTTCTATTTTATAAAGAAGGGAAGAAAGAAAGAAAGAAAGAAAGAAAGAAAGAAAGAAAGAAAGAAAGAAAGAAAGAAAGAGAGAGAGAGGAGGGAGGGAAGGAGGGAGGGAGGGAGGGAGGGAGGGAGGGAGGGAGGAAGGAAGGAAGGAAGGAAGGAAGGAAGGAAGGAAGGAAGGAAGGAAGAAAGAAAGGAAGGGAGGTTGTCAGACTCCGATCGAGACCCGAGAGCCCCAGAATGCAGGAGATTCAGGAGAGAACAAGCTCTGGCCAGTCCCTGATCCAAGTGTACTGTTGGGTTTCAAATCGCTTTCATTTTCCTTAATCTTCCAGATGGTTCCTACATGCCACCCTTATCTTGTCAGTACTGAAGTCTCTTTAATACCGTTTTTGACTTGGGTAGCAAATCAGCTGTTTGACTCTCCTGCTGTGCACTAACTCCCTCAATCACAAATTCCAGGACTGTTAGCTGCTATTTATTTTTCATCTACAGATGGCTTCATAAAAGCCATTCTCCTTATTCAGAAATAAGTCCAAGTTATAACTGGATATTCATTTAAGATGCAAATCAGGTTATGCAGGTGGCATAAAATAACAGCAAGCTCTGAGAACCATGGATGAGGGGTGGAACTGTCACAAAAACTAGACACTGCTTGATGAAAGCACAACTTCTGCCTGATTTTCTTAAGATCAACATCTCCACAGTGGTTCTGTTTTGCTCTTACCTGTACACGGTAAAAAAAAATAAAATAAAATAAAATAAAATGAGTTCTAAATGGGGTGTCTGCCCTAAGTTCCTCTTCACAAGGCATTCACATCCTAGGTCAGGGGTCAGCAGGCTTTTTCTGTTAAGGATCAAATAGTAAATATTTTCTATTTTCCAGGCCATGCAGTCTTGGCTACAGCTATCTGCCAATGTAGTGAAGACAGTGAAGTCACAGCCAATACATAAACGAGTGACATGGCTGTGTTCCAATAAAACTTTATTTATAGACACTGACATTTGAATTTCACATAATGTTCACATGTCACAAAATATTATTCTTTTGATTTTTTAAACCATCTTAGACTATAAAAACTGATCTTCATTGTCAAACAAAGTACAAAGTAGGCAATGGGCTCGATTTGGGCCACAGGTTCATACATAACTTCTTGACCTCTGACCTAGGTCATCAAAATAATAATGGGGTAAATCTCAATTCTCACAAACAATCTATTTTGATCCTGAGTAATACATGAAAGGTTACTTTATTAATTCACTGCTTTGGGGGTATATGACATGGGATACATTTTCATACCAATAGTCTGAAACTGGGGTCCAGGCAATTTACTCCAGCTCTTACACTGGAGTAAGAGCACATAGCACAAACTAGATCAAGGATCCTGGTTCGAGCCTCACTTCAGGAGGATCACTTCACAAGCAGTAAAGCAGGTCTGCAGGTGTTTATCTTTCTGAAGAGATTTCATTTAAGATACAAATCAGGTTATGCAGGTGGCATAAAATAACAGCAAGCTCTGAGAACCATGGATGAGGGTGGAACTTCCCCTCCTCTCTCAATTTCTCTCCATCCTATACAATAAAAATGGGGGGGAATAGCCACCAGGAACGGTGAAGTCATAGTATAGGTACTGAGCCCCAGCAGTCACCCTGGAGACAAAAAAAAAAATCTGAAATCATAATAAGCATACATGTCATCAAACTATTTTCAAGCACAATTCTATGAGTGAAAATTCATTCCTATCTCTATAATGTTAATTTGTCCTTTGTTCATTCTAGCCAGACCACTATTTTCACCACTAGCCACACCTGTTTTCAGCTTGAATTGACAAACAGTCTTACTTCATAGCAACAGATAAGGCATGTGTCACTCATAGTTGACATCATACTTGAGCCTTCACTGTTCACATCCATGCTACGACTTCAAAGGCATTTATTAGGCAAGAATTCATCCTATATTCATTGTACTTCTCACACACACACACACACACACACACACACACACACATAAACACACACAAATTGCTTCCTATTCCACATTTGTATTTCCTTCATGAAGGATGGGATTTCAAGGTGCTGGGCTCTGGTGCACCGTTATCATGAATAAGGACCAGAATTCAAGCCCTGCTCCTCACCTGCAGAGGAGAAGCTTCATAAGCAGTGAAGCAGGACTACAGGTGTAGTCTCTGTTTATCTCCCTCTCTCTCTTCCCTCCTCTTTCAATTTCTCTCTTTCTCTGTCTAAACTAAAAAATAGGATTAAAAAAAAAAAAGGAAAAAATGGCCACTGGGAGCAGTAGATTCAAAGTGCTGACACTGAGCCCCAGCAATAACCTAGCAGCAACAAAATGATGATGATGATGATGATGATGATGATGATGATGATGATGATGGATGGGTTTTGATTTGAAAAGCCAAGAAATAAAAACAAAAATGTTCAGAGTATTGTATTTATGCTGGGTTAAAGGAATTCAGAGTTGAAGAAAGGATTTATAAATCCTCCTCTAAAGTTTGAGAATCCCAAGATAAGGCCTTCTGCTCAGCCCAGGGAACTTGGAAACCAAGGAGGAAGACCTCAGGTCCAATTTGGTCCCACCATTAGTGGATGACTCAAGCTCTGGGGCAAGAAGTCTGCTGTCAACCTCACAAAGCATGTAGCCAATATGAAGGCAGAGAACATCTGATAATTTCTCAGTTGTCATTTTTATCTGTTCTCAGCACCATCAAGTCACAATGGCTCAGAAGAGACCACTGAGATGTATAAGGGCAGAGGCTAAAGAACAAATTACAATAAAGATAAGGTACCCCAGTGCAGATAGAGGGTGAGTATGGACCACACTGCTCTGTTCCACTACAGGATTTTTCAAGAAACACCCAGGTGGTAAGCTCATTCTCAGAGTAAGAGGGAAGTGGTTGAAAGAGAAGTTTCATATATACATATGGTTTTTATTTTTAAAAAAATATTTATTAATTTATTCCCTTTTGTTGCCCTTGTTGTTTTATTATTGTAATTGATGTCATCATTGTTGGGTAGGACACTGCCAGGCTAGTGGGGGGTACCTCTTCTCAAGCACATATTCTCTGGATTGGAGAGAACATGACCGGAGCCAGCCTGGGCTGCTACTCACTCAGCAACGCAAGAGAGATCACCCAGAAACAGAGCTCGTGGTGGCAAGGCAATTCGATTCTTTACTGATCAGGGAGCCCAGGCTTTTAAAGGTCGGACCGGAAGTAGCAAGTCAGAAACAGAAATGACCTGACATGGTTTGGAAAGGGGTGGTGAAAGGTAAAGAAGGCTGGGAAAAGTAACTTCCTTAGCAACTGTTGCAAGAGTTTTAAGTAGTAGGATAAATAATAATACCCTGCAGGCAGGGAGGGTCTTGAGGGTAGAAAGAAGATAGATCAAAGGAATGGAATGGGTGGGGATCTTTCAGGCAAAACAATGATTATGTAGATTATAAGGGAGCAGGCCATCGTATCAGGAATACAGGGTGCTTTGTGAGGCAGGGAGTCTGATAAGACAGGACAAACCTTTGGGGTTACTCCTGTCCCTCTTTGCTCAACCTCTCAGTAAAGAGAGAGATTGACAGGATAGATGCACTCCTCAGGTCAAACCCTGCCAGGCTCTACCACATCCTCACAATTTCCCAACAGGACAGAGAGAAATGGAGAGGAGGGGAAGACAGAGAGGAGGTGAGAAAGATAGACACCTGTAGACCTGCTTCACTGCCTGTGAAGCAACTCCCCAGCAGGTGAGGAGCCGGGGGTTCGAACCAGCATCCTTATGCCAATCCTTGCACTTTGCGCCACCTGCGCTTAACCCTGCTGCACTACTGCCCAACTCCCAGATATAGTATTTTTTTTATGAAAGGGAAATATTGAAAAAAACCATAGGATAAGAGAGGTACAACTCCACACAGTTCCCACCACCAGAACTCCATATCCCATCCCCTCCCCTGATAGCTTTCCTATTCTTTATTCCTCTGGGAGTATGGACCCAAGGTCATTGTGGGGAGCAGAAGGTAGAAGCTCCGGCTACTGTAATTGCTTCCCTGATGAACATGGGCAGAATATGGGAAAGAGAAGTTTTCTAAATTAATATTTACCTTAAATTTCAGAGAAGAATAAACTTATCTCAAATCTTCAAAACCACATATTTTCTGCAGTTAGGAAAACAGAGTCTAAGAAATCCAAATTAAAATCACTAATAAAAACAAGAAAAGAAATCCAAATTAAATTAAAACAAAAGTAATACAGGTTAGGAGAAACAGTGGAAGTAAAATAGTGATGGAACAATAGCAATACTTTGTAGTACCCATAGTAATAGCACTAGTACTATAGCAGTAGGCAGTGGTGACAATTGTGGTAGTTAGTACTAAACAGTAACTAACTTTGTATGAGTACTTTTTTATGTGACAGGACTTGTTTTAAGTATTCCACATACATATGCTCATCTAAACACAATCTGTGAAACATATTCCCATTTTACCAATGACAAAATGCATGCACAGGAAAAAAAAGATAAAAGAAAGACCTGATGAATATTTGTGAGTGGATGAGTGGGGCTCATACATGAATTCAAACATAGACAGGAAGTCACTCCAAATTAAATCAGAAGAGTATGGACATCCTAAAGTCACTTACAATGTCTTTTGTATTTTTAATTCTAGACTTGGAGCCAAAGTCAGAGGAGAAAACATTCTTCTGTTGTTGTTTTAGGTGGAGTCAGGGATCTCATACATGTGAAGTTTCACCAACACTGGTCACTTTTACATTTAGTTAGAGGCTGGGGGAAGGGAGAAAGAAAGGGACAGATAACACAGCAAGTGTCCCTCAGTTCCATGGCGAATCTGCATGAGGCACATGGCAAGGCATTCACCATACTGATGAGCTGTTTAAAAGTAATTATACAGGGCTGGGTGGTGTTACACCTAGCTGAGTGCACAAATCACAGTGCACAAGGCCTGAGTTCCATCCCCCAGTTCCCATCTGCAGGGAGGAAGCTTCACAAGCATTGAAACAGTATTGTAAGTGGCTTTCTCCCTCTCTATCTCCCTTTTCCCTCTCAATTTCTCTGTCTCTATCGAAAATGAATAATTTTTAAAAAATAATAATACAACAGAAACAAAGCCAGATAGCTTCCTGGGATAGCGTAATATCAATTTGTCTTCTCTGTTGGGTAGTATGCCAGCGCCCCCAGCTTAAAGCTTCTGTCTCTAATCCTGCTTAACTAAGCACTGGCATGCCTGCATGGCATTGGTTTGATCCTACTCAAAGCTGCGGTCTATTTACATAAACCACTGTTAACTAAGCACCACCCTCCCTCCAGGGTATTGGTTTAATCCCCACTGGTTCACGATGTCTTTTTGCTCCGCCCCCTCTCCTTGTCACACCCTGATTTTCACCTATCTCTTTTTTTGCTCCACCCTCTTTACGTCACACCCTGTTTCCACCCTACTTGGCTAGTATATATACAAGCTGCTTTTCTGAGTAAAAACACTTGGAATTGCTTTCCAGTTCCGAGTGTTCCAGAGTGTATCTCCTGCGATATTAGTGCAGCACAAGTTCCTGATCCCTCTCCCATGCAGCAGCCTAGATTGGCTCCAGTTGAGTTCTCTCCAACCCAGAGAGCACTTGCTAGGGAAGAAGCACCCTCAGGCTATCCCGGCATTTTCTATCTTATAATTTCTTCTATCCTTTCACATTAAACAGTTTCTTTCACTTCTCCTTTGACATAATAGTTATATTGATGTCCAAAATGAGGTTTCTAGAGTCCGTGTTTTTTTTCTGCTATTCTGCACTGCAAGCAATCGGTGGATGCATTGGATCGACCTTCTCATGGTGCATCCGTGAGTACCCATTCATTGGGGAAACTGATGATCCTTCCTAGCCGACTGAATCCACATGGGTCCCAGTCACTTTCAAAGCCAGCAACAAACAGCTCCTGACAGCTTTCAACCTGACGCTGTTGACTGGCTACGGAAGAAGGGCAAACACTAGAAGAAGAAGCAAGCAATCGGCAAGGTTAAAAAAAGAGACAGTGGGCAGAAAGGAGGTACCACTACTTTAACGATGACTCTTTAGTTACTATCAGGCCATACCATCAGCTGGGACCCTAGTCAGGGAATGCTGAGATTCCCAAACAGACATGATGGGCCTAGACCTCAAATAAATCCCTCTCTCCATTGTTACCAGTCATCTCTATCAGGAACAACAAAATAGACCCCTTTGTGGGCCCCCATAGGACTTTGCCCTCAATGTGGATCAACAATGGTAGAGAATGTTCCATCCTCCTTTTGGAGGCTGGACAATATATTCTTATGCTACTCCTGAGGAAGATAGGTCCTGATATTGGGGCAGCTTGGAACATTCCTGCTCATGACCACAGAATGTGAGCTCAGATCTACAGGGATACAAAGGTCACATAGGCTCCTAAGCTGAATATGGGCCCCAGATCACACCTTTTCCATATTTGGGAGCTACTCTCTTCCCTGATCCAGATTTCTACTCCTTTATCTAGCCATGACATCATCTCCCCAGACAATAACTTGGATCCACCTGCATATCAGGTGGTAGGCTCAGGGGAAAAAAAAAAAAACTAGTATACTCATGGGCTCTTTGGAATATAACTAAAATAGAACTACTATCTACAAAATGGAGACCCATCAACTCCTCATCTGAACTATTCCAGCCTTTAGGTTCATGATTAGTCAACAATTTTTTTGGCTTTATATGTTAACTCTTTTTTCAGCCACCAGGTTCCAGATGCTAGCAGATGCCAACCAGACTTCCCTGGGCAAATGACCCCACCAATTTGTCCTGGAGCCCTACTTCCTCAGAGCCTTGCCCCACTAGGGAAAGAGAGAGACAGATTGGAAGTATGAATCGACCTGTCAACACCCATGTTCATCGGGGAAGCAATTACAGAAGCCAGACCTTCCACCTTCTGCAGCCCATAATGACCTTGGGTCCATACTCCCAGAGGGATAAAGAATAGAACAGCTATCTGGGGAGGGGATGGGACATGGGGTTCTGATGGTGGGAACTGTGTGGAGTTGTACCCCTCTTATCTAATATATCTCTCTTTTTCTCAACTTCATTATCACTTTTTTGAGGAAATGTTGATTTACAGGATTGTTGCCCTAACAGTGGAATACTCCACATTTCCCCAGGGCAGATGTCATATACCTCACCCATCCATCTCCATAAGATGCACACAGGACTCCTACCTTCTCCCCACACCCCACCCACACACACACACTCCCAGAATCCCCTCTTGCCTCTTGAGTCCCTTGGTGGTCCATCTCTTTAGTGATATAAAGCACTGTCATGGAGGATGGAACATGGCTCACTTGGTAGAGAGCACCTGCTTCCATGCACAAGGACCTAGGTTTAAGTGCCCAGCCACCACATAGAAGCCCTTACAGGGGAGAAACTATACAAGGGTCAGAGCAATGCTACGTATCTCTCCTCTCTTCTCTCTTCTCTCTCTCTCTCTCTCTCTCTCCCTATCTCTCTCTTTCTCTCTCTCACTCCCTCTGTACCTCTGTCCCTTAACATTCTATCACGAAAATATGGCCTCCAAACTTTCAGAAGGCTAGACATGAACCTACTTTATGACCTTGCAATTCCTCTCCTAGGGATATATCCTAAGGAATCAAACACACCCGTTCATAAAGATTTGTGTATGTCTATGTTCATAGTAGCATGAATTGTAGTAGCCAAAACCTGGAAGCGACCAAGGTGTCCAACAACAGATGAATAATTGAGAAAGTTGTGGTTTACACCTCATTATCTGGGGTCCTAGTTAGGGAATTCCCATACACATATGATCGGCTTAGACCTCTAAAGGGTCCCTCTCTCCACTACCGCTTCCATAAGGACCGGCATCTTTTGGGCCCTCCCAGGACTTTGTACTCACCATAAAGCAATGACAGTAGGGATAGCCCCAGTCTCTGAAGGGAGGTATCCTGCCCTGCCACTTGAAAAAGAATGGTCCTGAAATGAGTGCAGCCTGCAATGTCCCTTAGATGTGGCCATGAGCTATAGGCTCAGACAAATAGGGGCTTAGAGGTTACACTGGATCTGGTGCTAAATATATATAGGCCTTGGAGCAGGTGGATGGAAGTAAATAGTTAATTTTAGCCACTTTTATTTTCAAGAACAGGATCTACTCTCTGCCCTAATCCAACTTTCTAGCCCTTTTTCTCTACTCTGACACCATTCTCTCATACAGTATTCTTATCCAACCTCAGGCTAGCTACCAAATGCAAGCAAAACTACCATAGTTATGTGCCCCAAGGGACATGCCTAAAATGGTTCTCCTAACTTTCTTCTACCCTAAAATTCCTAATCTCATCTGCTCTGATCCTACTTTTTGGTTAATTAACCATTTTGTCTCAACTTAAGTCAATGCCACCTTCCAGACACCAAGTTACAGATGCTACCATAACTCCATCCCAACTTCTCTGAGCAGATGACCTCACCAGTGTGTCCTGGACCCTCACATCTCCAGAGCTCTGGCCCATTAGGGAAGAGATAGAAACAGGCTGGAAGTATGGATCGACCTGTCAACGCCCATGCTCAGTAGAGAAGCAATTACAGAAGCCAGAACTCCTACTTTCTTCACCCCAAAAACAACCTTGACCCATACCCCAGCAGGGGAGAAGTGATAGGATGAAGATAAGAGAGCTCTGAACTCCAACTCCATCAGCACCCAGAGAGAGAAAAGGAAAAGGAGAGAGACATATGAAGGTAGTTACAATGTCATGAGTGGCTTGGAGGGTAAGAGAGGATTGAATCAGAAAAAAAGGGGGGCAACTATGTATAAATGTAGGCAGATAGCTGTAGAGAAGATGGCTGGCTCATGTCCACAACCTTTGGGGAACTGTGGTGGATTGCAGTGGGGAGACTGAAGATTCAGAGCTCTGGTGGTGGGGACAGTGTGGATTGAAACCCCTGTCTACATGTAATTCTGTATTATAAAAATAAAATAAATAAGAAAGAAAAACAAGGGAAAAGAGAAAGTTGTGGTTTATATACACAATGGAATACTACTTGTCTATAAAAATTAATGAATTCACCTTCTTCACCTCATCTTGGATGGAGCTTGAAGGAATTATATTAAGTGAGATAAGCTAGAAAGAGAAGGATGGATATGGGATGATCTCACTCACAGACAAAAGCTGAGAAATAAGAACATAAATGGAAACACAATGAAGAACTTGGACTGGAGTTGGTGCTTTGCACGAAAGTAAAGGTCTGGGGGAGGTAGAGGGGAAGGTTCAGGTCCTGGTGCACGGTGGTGTAAAAGGACCTAGGCAGATGGTTAAAGTGTTGTGCAGAAAACTGAGAACATAAGCCAATAACTATATTTACTGTTGACTGTAAAATAGTGAAAATTTTAAAAATTAATATATATGTCCTCCAGGATGAATGGATCTATGCAGACATCAAGTCTCAGCAATAGCCCTGCTGGAAAAACAAAACAAAGCAAAAAAAAAACCTATCATATGATTGTCTGTTCTCCATGCAAAAGTCTTAGTGGAAGATCCTTATTTTATTTTATTGTTTTTATTCATTTTTTTGGAAAAAGACAGAGAGAAATTAAGAAAGAAGGGGGAGATAAAGAAGATAAAGAAGAGGGAGAGAAAAAACCATGAGGTCTCCAGTTTTATCCCTGACATTGTACGTGTCAGAGTAATGTTCTGGTTCTCTCTTATTAATAAATCAGTCTTTAAAAAAAATGAAGGACAGAGAAACAGAGATACCTACAGTACTATTTCACTACTCATGAAGCTTCCCCTCTGCAGGTGGGACCAAGGGCTTGAACCCAGTTTCTTGAACATGGCATCATGTACACATCATGTACACTCTACCAGATACCACCACCTAATACCAAATCTTTATTTTCTAGTTAGAAATTTTGTGCTGTTTTATTTTTTTTAATGGTAGTTTCCTACTCAGTCACAGGGAAGGGTTAACATCTCAAGTAGAAAATGAAGAGATTCTTCCCTGTGCACAGAATCCTAAGTGAAAACAGACACTGGGATCTAGGTGATCACGCCACCTAGCGGCACACTGGCTCCTCTGTGTGCCTCTCTCAGATTGAAAGGAGGATGCCCAGCCAGCAGTTAAATTATTCCATCTCACAGCCTATGAATTTCAATAAATAGACCATCTGTTCACCTTCTGTGTGGGAGTTCAATTATCTCCTTGGCAGTAGTATTATTCTACAGCAATTACCTATGTCTTCATCACCTCTCATTGAGCTGCAGTCGCATCACTGTAAAAACAGTGCATTTTAAAACCCGTTTCTGAAGCTAAGACAGTTGCTATGGCTAGAACACAGGGAAATAACTATTTGATTTGAGGGAAACCTGCAACCTAAAGAGATGAGCAGCATATTTGTTTTGTACTGTGCATAGGAGAAATGGAACACCTGCATTTTAGTTGTGTTGAAGCAGTAAGACTGCAGAAAGGGAAGGGCTGTGCTAGAGAGAGGAGCCTCATTCAGGCAGGCAAAGCATCAAGAGATGGGGGATCCAGCTCCAACTCTGCCGCCAACTGGCTGTACGGCTGTGTGGCACAGTCAAGAGCATTCCCTCTTGGCCTCAGTTTTCCACTTCTGAGAATAATAATAACAGAAATAATAATGGTTTGCAATGAACCTCTGACCACTGAGCTTCACTTTAGTTCTGAAACTGAGACCTCAGTGGAAGAAGAATAGGAGCCCACAGTGCAGCCCACATAAGGGATAGCACATAATTGCTGCAATTCCTTGAAATTAAAAATACAGCTAGGGAATAAGGACAAGAGACTGGCATACTTTAACAATGACCCTTTAGTGACTGTCAGGCCAACCCATCAGCTGGGGCCCTAGTCAGAGAGTCCTGAGATTCCCAAACAGACATGATGGGCCTAGACCTCGAATAAATCCCTCTCTCCATTGTTACCAGTCATCTCTATCAGGAACAACAAAATAGACCCCTTTGTGGGCCCCCATAGGACTTTGCCCTCAATGTGGATCAACAACGGTAGAGAATGTTCCATCCTCCGAAGGGAGGCTGGACAACATACTCTATGCTACACCTGAGGAAGATGGGTCCTGAAATTGGGGCAGCTTGGAATGTTCCTACTCATGACCACAGAATATGTGCTCAGATCTACAGGGATGCAAAGGTCACATAGGCTCTTAAGCTGAATATGGGCCCCAGATCAGATCAAACCAATGGTGTTTACAATCAACAATATTTATACACCTTTCCCATATTTGGGAGCTACTCTCTTCCCTGATCCAGCTTTCTGGTCCTTTCACCAGCCATGACATCATCTCCCCAGACAATAACTTAGATAATGACCTTGGGTCCATACTCCCAGAGGGTTAAAAAATAGGAAAGCTATCAATGGAGGGGATGGGATACGGAGTTCTGGTAGTGGTATTGTGTGGAGTTGTACCCCTCTTATCCTATGGTTTTGTCAGTGTTTCTTTTTTAAAATAAAAATTTTTTAAAAAAACCAGCTAGAAGAAAAGTCACAGTCACCAAAGTGATTTGAATTTTTTAACTTGGATTATTATAAATGATACTTTCTTATAGAAAAGTGGTCAATAGACTAATCAATGGGGCCAACGGGACACCTAGTAGAGCGCACATATTACCATGCAACAGGACCCTATTTCATACCCCCCATCCCCACCTGCATGGTAGAAGCTTCACAAACAGTGAAGCAGGCTTTCTCTGCCTCTCTGTTTCCTCACTCCCTCTCAATTTCTGTCTGTTATATAAAATAAAATAATGAGTATTTTAAAAGAATGACCAATAAGACAAATGATGGCACTTTATGTTTATCTGACCATGATCCATCACCCATTTACTCATTTCTAAATCCAGTCCTCAACTCCAGCTTTCTGGCACCTTGATTTGTCTGAACTTCAGTCTACATGGTTCCAGAAGGGTAGAGGGAGGGCTCAGCTTTAAGGTCTATCAGCATATTCAAATGGCCACATCAGTTCAATGAGAGGCAATCCTGACAATTTTTGCTGAAAGTTTGAAAAGAGAAAAGAAGAAAAAAAAACTATTGGGGGAGCCATGCAATAACACAGTGGGTTAAGAGCACATGGCACAAAGCGTAAGGACCGGCATAAGGATCCCGGTTCAAGTCCCCAGCTCCCCACCTATAGCCCCGGGGGTTGCTTGATAAGCAGTGAAGCAGGTCTTCAAGTGTCTATCTTTCTCTCCCCTTCTCTGTCTTCTCGTCCTCTCTCCATTTCTCTCTGTCTTATCAAACAATGATGGCAATAATAACTACAACAACAATGAAAAACAACAAGGGCAAAAAAGGGAAAATAAGTAAATATTTAAAAAAAAAAAAGAAAAAAACTATTGAAAGTGAAAGAGAAAAACGTTTTACACTGGGAAAGTTAAGCTGGAGAACATAAGTCTGGAAGTGCAGGAAGCTACCACAGGAGAAAGTTTATCCTAGAATAAATAAATATCAGTTAAGAAGTAGGGTAAAGAATGCACAAAGAAAGGAAGAAAGATAAAGAAGGATATGGGGAGAAATAAAAGGACAGGAGATAGAAGTGAATCCCTGGGTCCACTTATACTTAGTCAGCCTCACATGAATTTCTCTGTTAAATGAGTCAAAATCTTTTTTTTAATTGTTTTATATTTATTTATTTTCCCTTTTGTTGCCCTTGTTTTTCATTGTTGTTGTAATTATTATTGTTCTTATTATTGTACAGGACAGACAGAAATGTAGAGAGGAGGAAAAGATAGACACCTGGCATACCTGCTTCACCGCCTGTGAAGGGACTACTTTACAGGTGGGGAGCCAGGGGCTTGAACCGGGATCCTTACACCAATCTTCACGCTTGGCACCATGTGCACTTAACCTGCTGTGCTACCACCTGACTCCCAAAATCTATTTTCTTATTTCTCCATTTTAATTGGGTTCTGCTACTTGCTACAGTGACTTATTCTGCATATTTTCCAAACCAACCTTAAAAAGAAAAATGAAAGCAACAAAAAATAAAATGACCCAATTCAGATGTGGGGAGAGGATACGAACAGAATATTCACTACAGAAGAGATACAAAAGTCCAACAAACTTATGAAGAATTGCTCTAAGTCACTGAGTGTCAGAGAAATGCAAATAAAGAGAACAATGAGATACCATCTCACCCCTGTAGGAATGTCATACATCAGAAATAACAGCAGCAACAAATGCTGGAGAGGTTGTGGAGACAAAGGAACCCTCCTGCACTGCTGATGGAAATATAAACTGGTCCAACTCCTGTGGAGAGGAGTCTGGAGAACCCTCATAAGGCTAGAAATGGACCTCCCATATGACTCAGTAATTCCTCTCCTAGGGATATATCCTAAAGAGTCAAGCACACCCATCCAAAAAGATATGTGTACACCTATGTTCATAGCAGCACAATTTATAATAGCCAAAATGGAAACATCCAAGGGGCCCAATAATAGATGAATGGCTGAGAAAGTTGTAATATATATACTCAATGGAATACTACTCAACTATTAAGAATAATAAAACCACCTTCTCCAACCCATCTTGCATGGGTTGGAGAAGGAATTATGTTAAGTGAGATAAGTCAGAAAGACAAAGAAAAGTATGGGATGATCCCACTCATAAACAGCAAATGAGAAAGAACAGAAAGGGGAACACAAAGCAGAATTTGAATGAGTATGGAGTAGACTGGGGGGGAGGTAGACTTTCAGCTTCACTATAGGGGGACACAGACCTTTGGTGGCAGGAATGGTGTTAATATACACTCCTATTAACATATAACCTTATAAATCACTATTCAGTCAATATGAAAGGGGAAAAATAGATTGACTGTCTCAAACTTTTTCAAGCATAAACTCCAGTTCTGAGTATATATTCCTTCAGTCTACGTACTTAAGGTTTCAAATTGGTAACCTAATTGAATTTTAACACTGAGCTTAATTTGTTAATAGATTTCCAATAATGACTTTTTCTTTGAAATAATCTATAATCTTAGACCAGAGAGACCAGAAGCAACTGGTCTTGTCAGTATATAAGATACATTTATTTGTAAATAGCATTAAATAATATAAATCATGGTGAGGTCTTGTCTGATACAGCAAATCCTAACCATGGGATTTTCAAAGTAAACCAAATTCCCAAATAACTTAGTTATAACAATAACAATCTATTGCCTTCTTAAACTCTAAGATAGCAAGAACCTTCCCTACTCCCTGTAATACCTATATTTCTCCCAGTCCTGGAACCTCTGGGGCATGGCTCATTTTCTTTCATGCTTCTTTTGATCCATACCATTTGATACTGCATCTGCTGATCTCAATCAAAACAATGCAACCAGTACCACTCCAACATGTTTCACTTCAGATTGTGTCCAGAGGCACCAGACATGGGATGTCAACCCTTCAGCTCCATTACTCTGGTGAAACCTTTCCTATCTCATAGGAATTTCATTAATTCCATTTTGGGTGGCACACTTCCTAACAAAGCCATAGAACCAAGATATAGACCAGGACCCATAGCATAGAGCATATGCACACATGTATCCATAAGTGAGGGGAAAATATATACCTTAAAGTAAAAGTGCACAATAGTTTGCAGTGACTCAATAAGTGCAGCAAGCAAACAGATCTAAAAAGGACACCTTAAGATATTTAATAAATAGCTTCTACTTAGACCTACATACCTCCTCACTTACTTCCTATTTCACTTCCCTCAATCAATCTAAGCCTAGCCTTGTCAGATAAAGTAAGGGCTACAAAAACTGGATAAGGGCAAGAGACCATCGTACTTTAATGATGGCCCTTTTGGTCATTACCAGGCCACCCCATCATCCAGGGCCCTAGTCAGGGAATTCTGGGATTCTCACATAGACATGATGGGCCTGGACCGCTAACAGATCCCTCTCTCCACCAACACTGGTCATCTCCATCAGAACAACATCATAAACCTTCTTGTGGGCCTCTATAGGACCTTGCCCTCAATGTAGAACAACAATGGTAGGGACTGCCGCACTCTACGAAAGGAGGCTGAGTCAACATATTCTGCCACTTGAGGACAGGTCCTGAAATGAGTGCAGCCTAGAATGTTCCTTGCTATATTCAAGGAATCTGAGCTCAGACCTACAGAGATACAGAGATTGTACAGGCTCCTGTGCTGAATATGAGCCCTAGATCAGATCAATGGGATTTACAGTTAACAGTATTAATATACTTTCCCCATATTTAGAAGCTACTCTTTACTCTGATCCAGCTTTCTGGTCCTATTTCCAACTCTGACACCATCTCCCCTGACAATACCTTTAACCCAACTGCATGTTAGCTGTCAGGATCAGGCAAAATTTTATGAAGTCATAGGCCCCTTTAGAATATACCTAAAGTGGACTTCCTAGCTTCTTCCAAAAGGGAGACCCCAAATCTCATCTGCTATATTCTGCATGATTCTTTTCTCTCAACCCTCATCTTATTGCCTGTTCTAATAAGTTGTTCTGTATTGATGGTCTTTTCCCAGTGCAACTTGCCTGGCTTCTGTCTTTCACATAATCACTTAGAATTGTGTAAGGGCCTTAGCTATGGGTTCCTTCAGTCATGCTGTGGAAGTATCTATGTCATGTGAACCTCATCCCACAGGCTGCTCTAGCTGCTGCAGCTCAAATCACCCCCATGTGAATCAACAGTGAGCTGAGATTCATTGTTCTGCATCTCCCTAAAGCCACATTCTCAGTCATAGAAAGAGAAGAGGACTCATTTGAAATGCAAGTCAATGTTCAAATGCAAAGGGAAATAAAGGGGGAGAGGAGCACATGCTTGCCATAAAGAGTAAAGGCAGGAGAAATACAGAGACAGGTTATGTGGGAATGCTTAGGAGAACACATCCTGGAAATAGGGAGTAGAAAGTAAATTAGAGAAAATCCTCCTTTCAAATGCTCACAGCAAATAAAACATTGACATTCTCTAGAGTCATAAGAAGGGTATATTATTGATTTGTGAATTTTAAAAGACAAAAGGAAAAACCTTAGCTATAAGACAAGGAAACATTTTCACATGTTGGGAGCAAATGTCAACTCCTCTCTTAGTGAGCACATTGGAAGTGAAGGCACCGCACTCCAGGGATTTCTTTCCTTCAGCATATCTCACATCCACTCACACAAAAAGATATGCTTGACATTGCCCACAAGGTCTTTTTTTTCACTTCACAGATACTTATTATTTGCATTTCCTGTGCACATAGGGTTTATACATTTTCTAATTTCTACATAGGTTTAAATAGTGAAGGAAGTACTAGATTTCTGTGTAAATCATTTTAGTCGGTTGAGGAAAGTATGGCTAGTGTTTTTTTTTTAATCTCTGTTATCACATCTTCTTTTTAAAATTACTTTACTGGGGGGTAGATAACAATTTGAAAGTTGCTGTTGCACATGTACTCCCAGGATAGCTGTCTGCACCCCATACCCACTGCAAACTGAGATCATCCTCCCCTATATTGAACCCCCTCAAGCCCCTTCTGCCTTCCCCACTCAGAGCCCTTGAACTTGCTACAATAGACCACTAAGCTAGTCTAAGTTAAAAAAAAAAAATCACTTTTGGGGCCTGGGCGGTAGCACAGCAGGTTAAGCGCACATGGCGCAAAGTGCAAGGACCAGTAGAAGGATCCTGGCTTTTCAGCCACCAAATTACAGATGTTACGATGACGTCAACCTGACTTCCCTGAGCAGATGACCTCACCAGTGTGTCCTGGAACCTTACCTCTCCAGAGCCCTCCCCCACTAGGGAAAGATAGGGACAAGCTGGGAGTATGGGTCAACCTGCCAACATTCTTTTTCAGTGGAGAAACCATTACAGAAGCCAGACTTCCCACTTTCTGCACTCCATAATGATCCTGGGCCCACACTCCCAGAGAGATAAAGAATAAGAAAGCTGCCAATGGAGGGGACAGGATACAAAACTCTGGTGGTGGGAATTGTGTGGAACTGTACCCCCTCTTATCCTATGGTCTTGTCAATCATTATTAAATCAATCAATCAATAAACTATTTAAAAATAAAATAGCTTCACTGTAAACTATTAATCTCCCAATAAAATGATAAAAATAAATAGGATCTTTCTACTAAGACCATAAAATATAGATTCTATTTTACTTCAAATATCTCCTTGCTTTGTCAAATCTCAGGGAACCATTTATTAAACATTAACATGTCAATATGCCCATGAATTCATCCATGCAGTTATTAACATCAAGGTGAATATACATTTAGTGTCCCCTGAAAGATCAAAAATGCTTCAGCCATTGCCCTGTAACCTCAACAGTAATAAAGTAATAAGTCATAACCATCACTATCAACCATGCATTTTACATAAATAACTTTACCATAAAAACTGTGTGAAAAGTACTATCACTATCCTCCACTTCCAGATAAAGAGCCTATGGCATAGAGTAGAAAAGTTGCTTATCCAAGCTCACTCAACTAGCTAATTTCCACCTAGGTTCAGATCTAAATCTCTAGTTCAAGAGTCCATGATGGGTTGGGCAGTGGCGCAATGAGTTAAACACATATCGTACAAAGCACAAGGTCCTATACAAGGATCATGGTTCAAGTCCCTCAGCTCCCGACCTGCAGGGGGTTGCCTCATAAGCAGTGAAGTAGGTACACAGGTGTCTTTCTCCCTCTGTATCTTCCTCTCATCTCTCTATTTCTAGCTAATAAAAATGAAAAATGGCGGGAGCCAGGCAGTGGCGCAGCAGGTTAAGCGCACATGGAGGAAAGCATATGGACCGACTCAAGCCCCTGGCTTCCCACCTGCAGGGAGGTCGCTTCACAGGCAGTGAAGCAGGTCTGCAGGAGTCTATCTTTCTCTCCCTCTCTCTGTCTTCCCCTCCTCTCTCAATTTCTCTGTCCTATTCAACAACAAAGACAGTGATAACAACAACAATAATAATAAAAACAACAATGATGATAAACAACAAGGACAACAAAAGGGAAAAAATAAAAAAATAATCAAAAAATTTTATAATCAAAAAATTTTTCCTAAAAATGAAAAATGACCACCAGAAGCAGTGGATTTATGTTGCCAGCACTAAACCCTAGTAATAACCCTGGAGGGAAAAAAAGAACAGTCTATGACCAAAGATTTTCACACCTATATTCTAATGTATGTATCCCTCCATGTACCTATTCAAAATGGGCATTTTCAAATTATTTATTTATTTATAAAAAGGAGATATTAGTAAAACCATAGGATAGGAGGGATACAACTCCACACAATTCCCACCACCAGCTCTACGTATCCCATCCTCTCCCCTGATAGCTTTCCTATTCTGTATCCCTCTGGGAATATGGACCCAAGGTCATTGTGGGATGCAGAAGGTGGAAGGTCTGGCTTCTGTAATTGCTTCCCCACTGAACATGGGTGTTGACAGGTTGATCCATACTCCCAGACTGTCTCTCTCTTTCCCTAGTAGGGTGGGGCTCTGGGGAAGTAGAGCTCCAGGACACATTGGTCCAGTTGTCTTGTCCAAGGAAGTCTGGTTGGTTAAAAAGAGAGTTAACATACAAAGCCAAACAAATTGTTGACCAATCATGGACCTAAATACTGGAATAGTGCAGATTAATTGTTGGGGAGTCCTCCATTTTGTAGATAGCTAGTAGGCATATTTCAGTTATATTCCAAAGGGCCTGTGGCTATACTAGTTTTTTGGTGTTTTTTTTTTTCCCCTGAGCCTGAAATCTGATCTGCAGGTAGATCCTAATTATTGTCTAGGGAGATGATGTCATGGCTGGTGAAAGGACCAGAAAGCTGGATCAGGGAAGAGAGTAGCTCCCAAATATGGGAAAGGTGTATAAATATTGTTGACTGTAAACACCATTGGTTTGATCTGATCTGGGGCCATATTCAGCTTAGGAGCTTATGTGACCTCTGCATCCCTGTAGATCTGAGCTCACATTCTGTGGTCATGAGTAGGAACATTCCAAGCTGCCCCAATATCAATCCATCTTCCTCAGATATAGCATAGAGTATGTTGTCCAGCCTCCAAAAGGAGGATGGAACATTCTCTACCATTGTTGATCCAAGCTGAGGGCAAGGTCCTATGGGGGGGGGGGGGGGCACAAAGGGGTCTGTTTTGTTGTTCTTGATAGAGATGACCAGTAACAATGGAGAGAGAGATTTATTTGAAGTCTAAGCCCATCATGTCTGTTTGGGAATCTCAGGACTCCCTGAATAGGTGGGCATTTTTTTTACATACTTTCAGACAGGTAATGCACTTTTAATGACACATTCCAGAGCATCTCTTTCCTATGAAGGAATTAAAACTGGATGTGGCGCATACAAAATAGAAACGATTTTGCTTAAATTTTTCATGGAGACATTATTCCATTATGCTTATGACCCTAGGTCAAAACAGGACAGTTTGACTTTGTTTCCTGGAGGCCTCTGGTTTTTAGTGGGTCCCAAGTGAGAAGTCTGCTGGATTTTGTTCCAAGCTGCCCATCACATTTATTGACTTTCTGCCCTACAAACACTGGGAAGAGTGACTTCATCTCCAATCAGTGTAACAGATCTTGACATTGAATGAGAAAAAGCTTTTTGCACTCCACAAAAGCAATTATATTCTGAAGAAGGGGGAGAAAAAGTCAACTTATTAGGCATAATGAACCCACCTATTAATCTTGTCCTGCTACTCTTGCTAATTCTGGAAATAGGAACATAGTCATGCCTTGTTGCTCTCAATTTTTAAAACCATGCACTAACATCAAAACACAAAGGACTTTCCAACTTTGTCCTTCAATTGGTCAAGGCTTTCATCATGTAACTAACTACTCAGGCATCAACTGAAGGGAAAAGATGTTATTTAATTGTCCTTTTAAATTTGAGTTTTGGCTTTTGTCATGGGATAACTAAATATCATTGAAACCCAGAGCCCTTTAATAATTACAAAATGCCCTTCTTTAGTTAAAAATTTATGTATAAAATGTAAGGAACAAAACAAAATGATTTCAGATCTATGAACATAGACCTCTTTGAATAGGCGTTTTTATGTTTTGTGGGCAGAACCACATGAGACAGATTGCCAAATTAGAAGGTGTGTCTATTTCTAGTGTTCTGAGGAATCTCTGGTTTTCTACAGGGATTGGACTCATTTACACTCCCACCAGCAGCGGAGAAGGGTTCTTTTATCTCCACATTTTCACCACCACTTATTGTTTGTATAGATCTTTCTTTTCCTTGCTGCCACTGCTCAGCTCTGGTTTATGGTGGTGCCAGGGGTTGAACCTGGGACCTCAGAGTCTTGGGCATTAAAGTTATTTGTATAATCACTATGTTAGCTCCCTAGACAGTGAAGACATTTTATTAATATGGCATGAAGAAATAAACATAGAAATGAACAATACTGCTAAGCAGTCTTCCTGGTTCAATTTTTTATGGAAAGAGACCAAGAAGAGATGGGGGAAACACCAGAGCACTGCTCCAACATCCAAAGAATTCCCCCTAGTGCTGTTCATGGTGCTCTCATTTGTCAGTAGGGGTCAAAGCCAACGTTTCACATATATAAGATGTATGTTTTACTTGTTAGAGTTGCACATTTAATAAGACCACATTAGTTACAACATCGATAACTGATTGGAGTAAAGTAATACCAGAGTTGTAAGCAGATTAAAATAAGAACTCAGAAGCTGGAACAGTAATTCAACATAATCCACAATGCTGCAATAAACATGAATATGCATATATCTTTTAAGATAGTGTTTTCATATTCTGTAGACAAATACTCAGAAATGGAATTGCTAAATCATATACTAGTTCTATTTTTAATGTTCGAAGAACTTCCACACTGGTTTTCATAGTGGCTGTACCAGTTTAGAGAAAGAAGAAAGCAGATGGATTTAGAAAAAGTATTTAGGCAGCAACATGATCAGGCTGTAAAATACCTGGCATGAATTCAGAAGAACATATGTTCAAGCTGGACACAGAATTCTATAAAGTTTTGAGAATAGGTAATAAGGAAAGAAAAAAAAACACCATACATGTTAGTGAAAGAAAATTTCATTTTGAACAGTGTCAATTTTACCCAAAGTTCCCTAGAAATTCAATGAACCATTAATCAGAATTCCAACAGGAGACTGTGAAATTTAAGAAATTAACAGTAGGGAACCAGGTAATGGCACGCCCGACTCAGCACACACATTACCTCTGGCAAGGACCCAGGTTCAAGCATCACCTGCTGGGTGATGCTTTGCAAGTGGTTAAACAGGCCTGCAAGTATTTATCTTTCTCTCTCCCTCTCTATCTGCCCTCCTCTTTCAAATTCTATCTGTTCTATTAAATAATAAAAAATTAGGGTGTTGGGCGGTGGCGCAGCGGGTTAAGCACACGTGATGCCAAGCACAAGGACCAGCGTAAGGGTCCCGGTTCGAGCCCTCAGCTCCCCACCTGCAGGGGAGTCACTTCACAGGCAGTGAAGCAGGTCTGCAGGTACCTATCTATCTCTCCCCTCTCTGTCTTCCCCTCCTCTCTCGATTTCTCTCTGTCCTATCCAACAATGACGACATCAGTAACAACAACAATAATAACTACGACAACAATAAAAATCAAGGATAACAAAAGGGAAAATGAATAAATAAATATTAAAAAATTTAAAAATAAAGAAAATAAATGGTCCCTTGGAGCAGTGGACTTATAGTGCCAGCACCCAGCCCCAGTAATAGCCCTGGTAGGGGAGGAAGGAAGGAAGGAAGGAAGGGAGGAAAGAAGCAAGGGAAGAAGAAAGAGAGGGAGGGTAAGGAAAGAACTGTATTAAAAAAAGAAAGAAAACCTCAGATAATAAAGGACCAAGAAGAACCAGTACACTTCTAGTGTAGACAGGAAAGGAGCACTTGCTCCAACATGTCAGGACTTATTGTGATGGTGGGTAGCTACTGGAAAAAAAACAACAACAAAAAAAAAAAAAACAGGCTGTGCTACATCAGCATGCAAAAGATAAGCCTAGAAACTGATCCACTGCCTATAAGATTTATTATAGAATTAAGGGATTCCTATAATTTATTGTTCAAAGTAGGGCATTAGAAAGAAATCCTAATTCACAATTATTTCTAGTCCTCAAATGTAAGCCATTATTAAACATGGCATATAAAGACGCACAAGAGAACAAGTCTTTGGTGAGGACCCGGATCCTTGCACACTGCAGTGAGTGTGTGCACTTAACTAGGTGTGCCATCGCCTGGCCCCCCTGATTCAATTTTTATAGAAAGAGACAGAACAGATGGGGGCAACACCAAAGCACTGCTCCACCACCACTAGAATTCCCCCTAGTGCTGTTCATGGTGCTCCCATGTAGTAGTTGAGGTCAAAGCCAAGGCCTCACATATATAAGATGTATGTTTTACACTTCACCTACAAATACAAGGGAGAAATGGAATATGGATAACTATATCAGAGAGCCATCATGTTTGATGATGGGGCATTTGGCCTGCCTTCCTACTCTCATTTCCTCAATAAGTTTTTGAGGCAAAGTCATAAGCTGAGTGTAAATGGGAAAGAAGCCTGGAGACTGTTCTATGAGAAGAGAATATACATGTTCTGGAGAGAGTAGAATGAGTATGATAAGTAGGTGTGCTAGGAATACCAGGCAGCTTCAAGGGTTAATTTTTTTTCATCTTTTTTACCCTCTTGGGGGGGGGGTGTTAATGGTTTACAGTAAGTACAGAGGTTGACTCAGGTAAAATTTCTCATCTCGGGAGTCGGGCGGTAGTGCAGTGGGTTAAGTGGACATGGCGCGAAGCACAAAGATAGGCATAAGGATCCCAGTTCCAGCCCCCGGCTCCCCACCTGCAGGGGAGTTGCTTCACAGGCAGTGAAGCAGGTCTGCAGGTGTCTGTCTTTCTCTCCCCCTCTCTGTCTTCCCCTCCTCTCTCCATTTCTCTCTGTCCTATCTCACAACAAAATCAATAACAATAACAACTACAACAACAATAATAATACAACAAGGACAATAGAAAGGAAAATAAATTTTTTTTTAATTCTTATCTCATCATGATAGGTGTTTGCAAAACACTCTCATGTCCAGCCTAGGTTTCCTTCCACCAGCATGGACCAGGACCTGAAAGGCCTCCCTCCACTTTCCCCAGAGTCCTTGTTTTGGTACAATACACTGAATCCAGTCCAAGTCCTACTTTGTGTTTCCACTTTCTATTCTTTTTTTATTATTATAAAAAGGAAACACTGACAAAAAACATAAGATAAGAGGGGTACAACTCCACACAATTCCCACCACCAGAACTCCATATCCCATCCCATCCCCTGATAGCTTTCCTACTCTTTAACCCTCTGGGAGCATGGACCCAGGGTCATTATGGGGTGCAGAAGGTAGAAGGTCTGGCTTCTGTAATTGCTTCCCCACTGAACATGGGCATTGATCCATACTCCCTGCCTGTCTCTTTCCCTAGTGGGGCGGGGCTCTGGGTAAGCAGGGCTCCAGGACACATTGGTGGGGTTGTCTGCCCAGGGAAGTCTAGTCGGCATCATGCTAGCATCTGGAACCTGATGGCTGAAAAAAGAGTTAACATATAAAGCCAAACAAACTGTTGACTAACCATGAACCTAAAGGCTGGAATAGTTCATATGAAGAGTTGTGGGGTCTCCATTTTATAGATAGTTAGTAGGGTTATTTCAGTTATATTCCAAAGGGCCAATGACTATACTAGTTTTTTTCCACTTTCTATTGTTTCTCAAATTTTGTCTATGACTGAGATAATCCCATATGACTGAGATTCATCCTTCTCTTTCAGGCTTCTCTCACTTAACATGATTTCTTGAAGATGAAGTGAAGAAAGTGACTTTGTCATTCTTAATAGCTAAGTAGTGGGAGTCGGGCGGTAGCACAGCAGGTTAAGCGCACATGCCGCAAAGTGCAAGGACCAGCAGAAGGGTCCTGGTTCAAGCCCCTGCCTCCCCACCTGCAGGAGAGTCCCTTCACAGGTGGTGAAGCAGGTCTGCAGGTGTCTACCTTTCTCTCCCCTCCTCTCTCCATTTCATTCTGTCTTATCTAACAACGAAGACATCAATAACAATAATAACTACAACAACAATAAAAAAAGAAAACAAGGACAACAAAAGGGAAAATAAATACATATTTAAAAAATAGCTAAGTAGTATTCCATTGTGTATATATACCAAAGCTTTCTTAGCCACTCATATGTTGTTAGACATCTAGGTTGATTCCAAAGTTAGGCTATTACAAATTGTGCTGTTATGAGCATAGGTGTAAACAGATCTCTTTGGATGGGTGTGTTTGATTCCACAGGATATATCCCCTGAAAGGAATTGCCAGGTCAAAGGACAAATTCATCTCTAGCCTTCTGAAATTTCTCCAGACTGCTCTCCACAGAGGCTGAACTAATTTGCATTCCTACCAGCAGTACAGGAGGGTTCCTTTATCCCTTCAACCCCTCTTGTCTTTTTAAAAGTATTATATAGGTAAAAGAGGGACAGAGGGAGTAAAGAGAATCTTGGGGTCCTGTTGCATAATGATGGAAAAGGACCTAACTTGTGGATGAGAGTGTTCTGCAGAGAACTTTCATGGGGAGATGAGAGATTGTACTCTTGTCTCTTGTGTCAACTGCACTGTAAACCATTAACCCCTCAATAAAAATTATTTTAAAAATATATTACTTATCTATTTTATTTTAATAAGAAAGATACAGAAAGAGAGACAGAGAGAAAGACAGAGAGAGAGAGAGAGAGAGTAGAGTATTGATCATCTCTATTTTATGGTGATACTGGGGATTAAACCTGTAACCTCAGAGCCGCAGACATGAATATACTTTGTATAACCATTATGCTCTCTCCCCTGCCCCATGAGAGTTAACATCTTGAATGTATACATTGATGAGCATAAGCAGGCTCTTTTTCCTATAACATTTAGTTGCTTAAATAGTTATAATGACAGTAGAAGAATCTAAATTACAGAACTACAAAGAGAAGGAGAATCGTAGACAACGAAAATGTGATGAGACCATGGATTTGAGGGGCTGTGGGGAGGCAACACTAGAAAAGGGTGAGGGGGAGGATGGGGGAGGGGAGACATCAGAAGCAGGCTCTTTAGTTTGTAAGTCATGTTGCCACTGTTGGTGATTAAAGGTCAAGGGACTATGGAAATAGGGTGTCTGGGAGTAATGTTATTTAGGCTACAAAATCCTGAATGATAAAATATTTGCACTAAGTTTCAGGGAGATAAAATGACTTACCAAAAGTAGAAAAGGAGCAGAATGTACATTGAGCTCTTGCACATGAGCACAGAGGTCCCCTGTATACTCGTCCATTAGTTTCAACTCTCTGTTACTAAGTTTATTAATGTGCAGGCCAAGTTGTTTATTTTAAGTCAGTGGGTCCCAACTAGGAAAATCATTATTAATGTTACTAAGTGTTTTCTATGTGCCAACAATACAGTATCTGCCTTGGTGGTATTCCTAGGTGGGATATAATACTGACCTTCTCCTTAGAGACACATTAAGTTCACTGAGAGAAATGGACTCACACAAAGAAGCCAAATGTATAACAGGAAATGGTGGGGAGAGATGATATATGCTTTGATTAATTGTCTATCTAAATTAGTGGTGAGGATCCATATACAGATTTAATGCCATTTCCATTTAAGGTTTTAAGAAACTTCTTTAAAAGAAAAGAACAAGGGGGCAGGGCAGTAGTGCAGCAGGTTAAGTACCCATGGCACAAAGTGCAAGGACCAGAGTAAGGATCCCAGTTCGAGCCCCAGCTCCCCACCTGCAGGGGGGTCACTTCACAGGCAGTGAAGCAGGTCTGCAGGTGTCTTTCTCTCCCGCTCTCTGTCTTCTCCTCCTCTCAATTTCTCTCTGTCCTATCCAACAACAACAGCAATAGCAACAATAACAATAACAACAACAAGTGCCAACAAAAATAGGGAAAATGGCGTCCAGGAGCAGTGGGCTCATGGCGTAGGAACCGAGCCCACTGGAGGCAAAAAAAAAAAAAAAAAGTTACAGAAATTTATACCTAGAGCCAAAAAAATCCCCAGGATTGCCAAAGAAATTGTAAGAAAAAAGGAGACCAGAGACATTACATAACCTGACCTCAAGCTATACTATACAACTACTGTAATCAAAACTGCCTGGTACTGGAACCAAAATAGATACACAGACCAGTGAGGGGAAACAAATAAAGATCCAGAAATAGGTCCCAACATCTGCAGCCAACTAATTTTTTATAAAGGGGCCCAAAAAATTAAATGGTGAGAGTCTCTACAACAAATGATATTGCGAAAATTGGATTGAAAAATGCAAGCAAATGGAATTGAACCATCACATATCAATGTGCACAAAAGTCGATTTCAAGTGGATCAAGGACATTAAGTCAGAAGCTATTAAATATATAGATGAAAACATTGGCAGGACACTTCAGGATCTGTGCTTCCAAAAAGCATTCAAGGATTCAAATCCAGCAACAAGGAAACCAAAGCAAAAATAAACCAGTGAGACTACATCAAAACTGAAAAGCTTCTGCACAGCAAAGGGTATCGCCACCCTAACACAAAGACATCCTTATAGCATGGGAGAAGGTCTTTACAAAACACATCTCAGGCAAAGAGCTAAAAACCAAAATACATAAAGAGCTCAGTAAACTTAGCACCAAAAAAGAAGCAAGCAACCCCATTAAAAAACAAGGCCAGGACATGGACAAAAATTTCAGAAAAGCCAACAGATATATGAAAAAGTGCTCAAAGTGACATATCATCAGAGAAATGCAAATAAGGACAACAATGAGATACCACTTTACAACTGTGAGAATGAAATTTACCATAAAGGACAGAAACAACTCATGTTGGAGAGGATGTGGGGGAAAGGTACACTTCTGCACTACTGGTTAGGTTTAAAATGGTCCAACCTTTATAGAAAGCAGTCTGGAGATTTCTCAGAATACTAGAAATAGATCTACCCTATGACTCAGCAATTCCTTTCCTAATAATTTACCCAAAGTAAACAAAAAATACCTATCAGAAGCAATCTATGTATACCTATGTTCATAGCAGCACAATTTGTAATCTCTAGAACCTTGAAGCAACCTAGATGTCCAAAGTCAGATAAGTAGAATACTACTCAGCTGTTAAAAATGATGGTGTTGCTCAGATCTACAGGGATGTAGAGGTCATATAGGCTCCTAAGCTGAATATGGGCCCCAGATCACATGAAATTGAAGGGGTTTACAGTCAACAATATTTATACACCTTTACCATATTAGGGAGCTACTCTCTTCCCTGATCCAGCTTTCTGTCCCTTTTCCAGCCATGACATCACCTCTCCAGATAATAATTAGGATCCGCCTGCATATCAGATTTCAGGCTCAGGGGAAAAAAACAAAACACTAGTATAGTCATAGGCCTTTTGGAATATAACTAAAATATGCCTACTAGCTATCTACAAAATGGAGGGGCCCCCAACTCTTCATCTGCACTACTCCAGCCTTTAGCTTCATGATTAGTCAATAATTTTTTTGGCTTTGTATGTTAACTCTCTTTTCAACCACCAGGTTCCAGATGCTAGCATGATGCCAACCAGACTTCCCTGGACTGACAACCCCACCAATGTGTCCTGGAGCTCCACTTCCCCTGAGCCCTTCCCCACCAGGGAAAGAGAAAGACAGGCTGGGAGTATGATCAACCTGTCAATGCCCATGTTCAGTGGGGAAGCAATTACAGAATCCAGACCTTCCACCTTCTGCATCCCACAATGACCTTGGGTCCATACTCCCAGAGGGTTAAAGAATAGGAAAGCTATCAGGGGCAGGGATGGGATACGGAGTTCTGGTGGTGGGAATTGTGTGAAGTTGTGCCCCTCTTATGCTATGGTTTAGTCAATGTTTCCTTTTTATAAATAAAAAATTAAATTTAAAAATTGACAGAAAATATTTATTTATTATTGGAGAGAGACAGAAATTGAGAAGGGTGGGGAGATAGGGAAAGAGACAGAGAGACAACTGCAGGCCCGCTTCACTACTCATGAAGCTTTCCCCCTGCAGGTGGGGACCCAGGGCTTGAACCTGGGTCCTTTCACATCACACTGTAATGTGAGTGCTTAACCAGATGTGCCACCACCTGGTCCCCACTCTCATCTTTCTAAGTAAGCAATATAGCAACTAGGAATTTGGCTCACTGGTAGCAGAGATAACTTGCATGTGTGAGGCCCAGGTTGAACCCCCAATGCCACATATGCCAGAGCATGTATGTATGTATATATCTATCTTATAAAGTAAATATGTCTCTTTTTCTATTTGTACAATTGCTATATTTACTTTTCTTTCATCATGATAAGGAATTCTCTTCCTTCCCATAATTCTGTACATTTGCTGCATTTACTGATCTGTCACCATGATAAGAAATTCTCTTCCTTCCCATAATTCATATTCTAATTATGATGGCTTCTTTTCCCCAAGTATACATTGCAGTATGTGTTCTGGGAGGGCTGCCTTATCCCTCCTTCTCCAGAAAGCTGCTCTGGGACCATTTAGTGTGCTTTGGTAGAGGAGAATCTGAAATGCATCCTCATTTCATAAAGTCAATATATCTTTAGAGATAAATCAGTAATATAGAGTCAAGTGTGCTAGCCATATTGGCACAGCTCCTAGATGAATCCCCTCTCTCACAGCTCCTAGACTGCCACTTCAAGCTGCTTCCACTGAAGAGTTCTCCATCTCCCACTACAGGCTGACTTAAGTCTTTCTAATGTTCTTTTCAATGCTTCCTAACCCACATCACCAGGAGAGGGAGAGTTTTAAGTTCATTTTGGATTCTCTACTATTATGAAAAGAGAAAGCGGGGACGGAAAATGACAAAGGACTGGAAATTCAAATTACTTCAAAACACAGATTTGTCTGTGAATCTGGCCGAGATGTCTTCCTTTTCTTTTACCTCAAATAAAAATCCCCAGGATTTGGCAAGGCAGTCGTGAGAGATGAGAGTTTGCTTCAAGTATCACCATGTTGCCACTGAGATTGATTTAAAAGCCAAATAGATCTGAGAATCAGACACATTGTGCTTTAGTCACATGTCTGAATATGGGAATCATGCACGTGACAACGACCCTCAGAATTTTCTTTCATGGATGCTATAACAGGGCTACATCTCTTATTTTTAAATTAGATTTGGGGTGGGGGTAGAGGGTTATTAGGACAATTATAAGACAGTTGTTGTCTCAGAGAGGCAAGTTCATAATCTCTCCAAAATATATGCCAACACTTTACCCGCCACCAAAGTGTCATCTCCCACAGAGTTCAGTGTCCCCAACCCCAGTTGACCACCCTTCCTGCTTTCCATATAGTGCCCTCAAATGTGCCGATGTTGACTAAAGATATATTCATTTTCCACCCTGTATTTTTCTCTAGCTTCCCTAGCTTTGTTTCTTCTCTTTTTTTATTTTGATGAGCAATTTTTTTATTTAAATGATTTATTTGTAGAAAGAGAACAAAGAAATAAACTCTACTCAAGAATTTTTGTACTGGTTCAAGAACACAAAGGATGGTTTATAAAATATGCACAACCACTGAGTTATTATTTAAAATCCCTAGTTTAGCTTTTAAATACCACATATGAATAAGCTCATTGGGTATTTGTCTTTCTCCTTCTGTCTTACTTCATTTAGCATAATTCTCTCCAATTCTATCCTAGTTGTTGCAAAAGACAAGATACCATCTTTTCTTATAGCTGAAGAATATTGTGCATATATATCCTACAACTTCCTTTTCCATCCCTCTGTCATTGGGCACTTGTGTTGCTTCCAAATCCTGGCTATTGTATGCAGTGCTGCAATGAACTTGGCTGTGCATATGTCTTCTTTGGATACGTATTTTTGTGTTCTTTAGATAGATATCGAGGAGTGGAATTGCCAGATCATATGGTAGGTCTATTTAAAATGAGATTTTTTTTTTTATCCACTCCGGTCTTCCCACAAATGAGAGTTTACATAACCTAGAAAAACAGAGCCAAAAAGAACTTTTGGCTTATGGCTTTCTAGGAGAAATGCTCTCTCTTTTGTCATTATACTGAGGAAGTCTTTTAAGATTTTAGATCATCTTTGTTTTTAACATGATAGTAACCAGTGTTTTTGCACATTTGTTTGCATGTTTTTAATGCAGCACTGTGACATGAACTTACAAATTTGTACTACCAAACAGACTCCTTGGTCTATTTTTTATTCTATATAGCTGGAGAAAGAGATGAGAAAAGGAGAGACCAACAGAGAAAGAAAGACAACATAGCCCCTCTCTACCATTCATAGAATTCCCTTCTGTGCTGCCCATGGATGCTCCCATGTGATAATGGGAATTGAACCCTAGCCCTCATGTGTGGTGAGGCATGTACTTGGCCGGGTAAGATAGCTCACCTGGGTAGTGCGCTAGCTTTGTCATATATACAACAAGGCTCAAGCAGGGTCCCCACCCCACTGGAGGAAGCTTTAGTGCTATGGTGTCTTTTACTCTCTCTCTCTCTCTCTCTCCCTGTCCTACCCTATCAGAAAAAAAATAGTAATTGGAGCTTGGAATAGTGAAGTTCCAAAGAAGACAAAAATTATTAAATAAAAAAGCATCTGTTCTACCTGCTCAACTTTCTCCTGACCCCTAGTTTATTTTCAGTTCTTTTTTTTTTAAGACAAAAAGAAATGGTGAGGAGAGTAAGAACTGCATCTTCTTAAAATTATGACTGTTCCAAACCTACTACTATTGCTCATCTATTTGATTTTTCCTCTCACTCCTAGAGAGTGATAAGTGGTCGAACTGGTAACCACACACCCCAGGCCTAGCTTGGGTCTGATAATTTTCCATGTTTGCCTTGACTTTTCTGCCCTTATCATTGTTCCTGGTCAGAAACACCCCGGGGTTATGGGTTTTTTATTAATTTCCTATAACGTAGTCACTTCTTTAATTTTTCTACTATTTCTACCCAACAATAAGACTGTTACCTCCTGTATGCTCCCAAAGAAGTAAATGTTCCTACCCTAACTTAAAGACCAAAGAAAAGAACCTACCCCTGTAGGACTTGTTGCACAAAGAATCTTAGGGAGCAGAACATAAAACAAATTCAACTCTTGATATGCATGCAGCCTAGGCTCAAGCCTAGTCTCCACCACACTGGAGGGGGACTTTGGCATTGTGGTGTCTATCTACCTACCTGTCTATCTGGGAAAAAAATTGACCCAATATGCTAAAAACTCCGGAGACAACAGCAACAACAACAGCTCAAGTTTGGACAGGAGTGAAGAAAGCTATGGACTTTGGTCCCTGATCTTTCTGTTCCCAGCATGGTTCTTGGACCTCAACACACTCTTTTTTTTTTTTTTTGCTTGATCCTATGAAAGATTATTTTTAAAATTTCAATTGTTCTTAATTTTTTTTTTATGTTTTGTTTTGCTTCCAGGGTTCCAGGGTTATTGCTGGGGCTCAGTGCCTGCACCACAAATCCACTGTGCCTGGAGACTGTTTTTTTCCCTTTTGTTGCTGTGGTTATTATTATTGTTGTTGTTACTGATGTTGTTGTTGTTGATTAGGACAGAGAGAAATCCAGAGAAGAGGGGACGACAGAGAGTGGGAGAGAAAGACAACTACAGCCCTGCTTCACCTTGTGAAGCGACCCCCTACAGGTGGGGAGCCGAGGGCTTGAACCAAGATCCTTATGCCAGTCCTTGCGCTTGGAGCCAGGTGCACTTAAGCCGCTGTGCTACCACCCAGCCACTCAACACACTTTTTTTTTCCTTTTTGTTGCCCTTGTTGTTTTTTTATTGTTGTGGTAGTTATTCTTGTGTTATTTATGTCACTGTTGTTAGGACAGAGAGAAATGGAGAGAAGAGGGGAAGACAGAGAGGGTGAGAGAAAGATAGACACCTGCAGAACTGCTTCACCGCTTGTGAAGCGACCCCCAAGGCTGCATATGAGGAGCCAGGGGACGGGCGAACAGGGATCTCTTATGCGGGTCCCCTTGCGCTTCGGCCACGGGCAATTAACCCCTGCGCTACCACCTGACTCCCTCAACACACTCTAACAGCTAAGTAAGGAGAAAATAGGACTGATTTTTTTTTTACTTGGCAAAGCTTTTTAATATTTTATTTTATTTATTATTTATAGAACAGAGAGAAAAACTGAAATGGAATTGGGAGGTAGAAAGGGACAGAGAGAAGAGGCACTGCTTCACCTGCTCATAAAGCTTTCCCCCTGAAGATAGGGATCAAGGGCTTGAGCCCAGGTCCTTGTGCACAGTAATGTGTGCTCAGCCAGGTCTACCACTACTTGTCCCTCCCCACCTACCCCAGGCAATTTTAAAATCAAGAGAGGATCAGACTTTGTGAAAGACCTACTAACTATGCATTGGTAGGGAGGAATGAGCAAGAATATATAGTTTGTAAAGACTCAAAAAGGGAACTGAATGCAGTTAGGTTACAAATCTTTGCCCTAGTACCAGAAAGTAGGACCCTCAGACTTGACACCAGATTAGTGTCTCTGTCTCCCACCTGGACTCCAGACCTAAAAGTGGGAGTGTGTATGAGACAGGTTCCTTCCTTGAGGTGCAAGTGAGAATTCCAGCAAGATAGCATGTCACACACCATTCAGATGGAAAGGGTGAGTGTAATACTCCGTTTACAAGAGCTCCACTGGCGTCCTGGTAGAGTGAAAAAAAAAAAAAAAAAGAAGAAGAAGAAGAAAACAAGAGCCAGCTCCCAAAGAAAATCTGCCCACCCCAATTAATACAAACTTCACTGACAGAGTTTTGAGACAATGCATTAGAAGCAAGTGAGTCTTGCTAAGTGGAAGAAAGCGAGTAAATCTGAGGAGAACCCCCTCCCACTCCACAAAGTCAAAGAGAAGGCAAGGCTCTCACTTCAGCTCTTTAGAGAGCAGATAGGTAAATTCTGAAAGTAAGTGACCTGGTTTCTCCAGCTGTAGCAGAGACACAAGATATTTTTGTTTCTAAGCAACAGACAGATGCCTTTATTTCACATCATTGCTCAGGCTGGATAATTTAATTCCCTGTTTCCCTTACACCTCAACCCCTGCTACATACCTGTCTGAAGAATAGAAATGTGATGTTCTGATGCACTCTCACATAGAGACAGTAATTTTCTGAAAGATGCAGTCCTGTTCTTTTTGGGTAAAAAGAAAGGAACATAATCTAGAACACCATCTGTCATCCTGAAATAGCCAATAGTGGCACTATTTTTACCCAGCAATTATCAAACAAATGGAGTCATTTGAAAGAGTCACAGCTGTTCCTTGGTGTTATCTCAGTACAAATATGACATAGGGCATGCTGATTTTGTTTTCATCTTTGTGTCTCATGTACACCAAGGCAGTGATAATTTCTCAACCCACCAGAACACAAGTCAAAGTGTGTACTACACAACTGAGTCACTCAGGCAAATTTAAAAAATCCCTCATTATCTTGATTACACAGTCAGGATTTCACTAAATATGGTTCTCATTTACAAAGTGAATGCAATGAACTCCATATTTCAGAGTGAGTGCTAGGAAGCTTTTTAATTTCACAGAAAACTAGTTTCCTCCTAGCTAAATGCAACTTAGAAAAGTAATTGGTACTCTTGATTTATATGTACTCTTGATTTATACCAGCACTTCTAACAACAAAAAAAGAACAAACTTCTGAAAAAAATCTTATTTTCTCATTTCCAATAACTATATATATATTATATACATATATATATACATATATATATGAATGTGTGCTACACACAAAGAGGTAGCACCATCAAACATTTCTCATTCCTTTTTGTTCATCTGAATTTCAAACTTATTCTCTTCTATGGAAACTTCCCCAATGTAATGAGACAGTGATGAACCTCACAATAACAATGAACATGTCAAATACTTACTTTCCCAGTTACATATATTTGGGGCAAAGGTACATGGTCTAGACACCACCAACCATCAGATAAAACCACCCAGGAGTACAGAAATGATCGAGAGCTGCTCTGGGAACTGTGAAGCTACAAGCTACCTTTCCTCAAAGTGGGGGTCAGCATGAGCACTTATGTTCATTATCAGTGACACCAAGGTGCAAGCTGCAGCCTTGAATGCTCTGTCATAACAAGAATATACACTAGTCCAGCTCTGCAGACAGAATCAACCACTGTCCTTGTTTCCTAGTCATACTTAGCTCCAGGGAAGTCACTTTTTAAAAATATGTTCAGTAATGTAAAGTACAAATATTTGCTTATAGAGCTTGTTATCCTTCAGGATTTTCCAACTCTTTCACAATTCCTGAGTTTCTGTTCTTTCTGCACAGGCAATCCACGGTTATTTTTCTAGTCTCCAAAAAGTCCCTAATCCCTCACTCTCAATTAAGAATTTAACTAAAAGTAGGATAACAGAAGTGATGGGAGGAAAACACAGTGACTTTCTGTAGGACTATTGCCCAAAGAATTAAGAATATATAAATATTTATGTTCTGGCCTGGCAAAACTGTTTACTTAGTATGCTATTTTGCCATGTACATGAACTAGATTTGATCTTGGCACCCACATTAAAGGAAGCTTTGGTACTGGGCTCTCTTTCTCCTCTCCCCCATCTACTACTATCTAAAAATAAATAGCTAAATAAATATCTACATGCCAAAGCCACATCACCAACCTTAGGTAAAGCACAACAATTATCTTTGAGCAGTGCCTCTCTCAAACTTCAACGTGTCTATGAACCCCATGGGGACTGCAGTAAATTGCAGACTCTGACTCAGTAGGCCTGAGATTCTACAGCTCTGACAAACTCCCAGCACTGCCCCATGTAGTGATTCTACCACACTTTCAAGGTTGTCAACTGTTCAGGCTTTACTCCTAAACCAACAAAATAAAACTATCCTGGGGGGGGGGGGGGACATAGTCTCTCCATTTGCTGTAACTCACTTCTTTTATTGTCCTTCTTAATTTTATATTTAGAATAACTAAGTTTGAAATATTGATATTCCATCCTTTGGCACATGGCTTGCAACAAATGGAAAATTCCTTATGTGCAGAGTCACATTCAAATTCAGTCCTTCTTCATTGGTTTTGAAAAATGTTAAAATCTGTAAAACTGGCTTATTTAATACAAAGTTCACTTAGGTTTTCAGTTTGGAGCCTACAAAGCAAATGGAACCAAAATCTAATAATATTTTATGGTTCCTAAAATTCTGACACATAGATAGACTTTAACTGAGATAGACTTTGTTTTCAAGTGTAAATCAGTAGAACAAAGGTTTATCTCCAAAGCAAAGGAAATTCTAGACACTAAATTATGGGAGTGAAAAGAAAAAAAGGCATTCTCTAGGCATCATTCTGTTGCAAAAATACATTTTGTATTTATTTTATTTTATTTTTTGCCTTCAGGGTTATCACTAGGGCTCGGCTTAGGCAGTATGAATCCACTGCTCCTGGTCATCATCTTTTTTCCGTTGTTGGTTGTTGTTGTTGTTATTGTTGTTGTTGGATAGGACAGAGAGAAATTGAGGGGGGGAAGAAAAGAAATTGAGAGGGGAGGGGAAGACAGAAAGGAGGAGGCAAAGATAGATACCTGCAGACCTGCTTCACCGCTTGTGAAGCAACTCCCCTGCAGGTGGGGAACCTGGGGGTCAAACCGGATCCTTGCGCTTCGCACAGTGTGCGCTTAACCCAGTGCACTACTGCCCAGGTTCCCTGTATTTTATTTTTTATCGTTAATGGTTTGCAGTTCAGTTGTTGACACATGAGTATAATCTCACATGGTGTGTATTTTCTTATCTTGCTTTCCTCTCATACCACTGATAGATTTTTCCATAATACTGTGTTTTAAAGAGGAAGATCTATTTCTTTCCTACTTTAACAAAACTGACTTGTGATGTCCACCATAAAGCTCATGTACCAGTTCAGAAGTTTTCACCAAAAAATTTATTATCTTATTTTTCTAGTAATTAGCCAGTGTTATTTCTGAAGACAGAATGTATTTAATTGTATTTCTAAGGAAGATGTTTCACTAAACATGTTAAAAATTTCACAGCACAAAAAAAAGGAATCCAATTATTCTTTTATAAAAACAACTACAAACAGCCAGTAGTTTCTGAGGCCAGGCAGTGGTGCACCTGGGTAAGTGCACACATTATAGTCTGCAAGGATATGGGTTCAAGGCCCTGGTCCCCACCTGCATAGGGAAGGCTTCATAAGTGGTGAAACAGAGCTGCAGGTGTCTCTCTGTCTCCTTCCCTTTCTATCTCCCCTTCCCCTTTCAATTCCTCTGTCTCTATCCAATAATAAATAAAATACTTACTTAAAAAAGAAAGACTAATTTAAAAATCAGTAATTTCCTAAAGAACATGTCTTCTTAAAAGAAAAACAATCTATAATGTCAGTGCAACTCCAATCAAAATTCCAATGACATTTTTCAAGGAAAAATGGAGTGTGTGGAGTCACACACACACACACACACACACACACACGAACATGGATAATCAAAGCACTCCAGAAGAGGGAAAATGGAGCTATCATGCTCCCTGACTTCAGCTTATAATACAAAGCAATAGTAATCAAAACAGTGTGGTATTTGTAACAAAGGTAGGCACTGAAACCAATGAAACAGAATAGTGAGCCCTGAAATAACCCCACACATATGGGTACCTAATATGTGAAAAGGGGCCAAAACTGTTAAATGAAGAAAAAAATCATATTCACAAGGTGCTGAGAAAAATTGGACAGTCACATGTTTCTTTTGTATGTTTTTTCCTGGATACAGAATACATGGGTCTTGCTTTTTAATCCATTCAGTCACTCTGAAACTCTTGACTGGTGAATTTAAACATTCACAGTTAGGGTGATTACTGATAAATTTGGTTTGCTTATAGGCATTCTGGTTTTTGTTTCAAGGTTGTTTTATGTTCTTGTTGACTTTTCATGTTCCTGTTTGTTATTTTATGTGGATGGTTTTCTATAATGGTCTTGCCTACTGTATATATTTTTCATATTTGTGCTATATTTTGTTTTGTGGTTATTATGAACTTTGTATTGTATCTATCTAACTTATAATATCTACAAGTCTTTCCTTTTCCCATTTTGTTGCCCGTGTTGTCACCCTTGTTGTCATTACTGCTATTGTTGCCATTGATGTTGTTGTATAGGACAGAGAGAAATCGAAAGAGGAGGCGAGACAGAAAGAGGAAAGACAGACAGACACCTGTAGAACAGCTTCACTGCTTGTGAAACGAACCCCCTGTAAGTGGAGAGCCAGGGGCTTAAACCAGGATCCTTAAGCCGGTCCTTGTGCTTCACGCCATGTGTGCTTAACACGCTGTGCTACCACCCAACCCCCTACAAAAGTCTTTTTTAAGTTGGCCTTGATTCACCAACACTGGGCCATGTTGGTCTGACTATTTTACTCTCCCCTTTCCTATATCTGCTTTTCCCTGTTGTTGTGCTCCTGATTCTATTCTAATACTCATTAGTCATCTCATTAACAAATAATGTCAAAGGACATAAATTATGGTGATGTTGGGTATTATACAGCAAATCATAAAAAAGCTATTTCTCAGAGTCAACCCAATTACCAAATAATGTGATTATAACAATAACTATCTATTGTCTTCTTGAACCCTAAGACAGCAGGAACCTCACATTTCCACTATAAAGCCTAAATTTCCCCCAGTCCTGGAACTTTAGAGTGGGGCGCACTTTCCTGCATGCTTCTCTCAATTCATACCAAATAATATTGCATCTGCCAATCCCAACCTAATCAACACAACGATTACAACCTCAGCATGCTTCACAGACTGTGTCCAGAGACTTCAGGTGTGGAATGACAGACCTTCAGCTTCATTACTTGGGTGAGACCTTTCCTTTCACAGTATTCTCTAATTTCATTTCACTTCCTAACAAAGTCCCAAAACCTAGATATAGACCAGGTATGTTCACATGTATCCATAAACTAGGGCAAAATATATACCTGAAAGCAAAAATACACTAGAGTTTGCAGTGAGTACCCCTCAACACTTCATCTGCACTATTCTAGCCTTTAGGTCCATAATTGTTCAACAATTTGTTTGGCTTTGTATGTTAACTCTCTTTTCAGCCACCAGGTTCCAGATGCTAGCATGAAACCAACCAGACTTCCCTGGACAGATGACTCCACCAATGTGTCCTGGAGCTCTGCTCCCCCAGAGCCCCATCCTACTAGGGAAAGAGAGAGGCAGGCTGGGAGTATGGATCGACCAGTCAACGCCCATGTTCAGCGGGGAAGCAATTACAGAAGCCAGACCTTCAACCTTCTACATCCCACAATGACCTTGGGTCCATACTTCCAGAGGGATAAAGAATAAGACAGCTATCAGGGGAAGTGATGGATACAGAGATCTGGTGGTGGGAATTGTGTGAAGTTGTATCCCTCTTATCCTATGGTTTTGTTAATGTCTCCTTTTTTAAATAAAGTAAAAAAAAAAGTTGGAATTCCTTTTATTATTCTTTTCATGTGGGACATCTCTCAGTAATTCTTGCAAAACAGGATTGGTAATGGCAAATTCCTTTCATTTCTGAATGTTTGCAAAAATTCTGACTTATTCCTCATATTTGAAGGATAATTTAGCAGCATACAGAATTCATGGGTAGTAATTATTATCTTTTAGTACTGTGAATATGCCATTCCACTCCTTCCTTGCCTCTAGGTTTTGAGATGAGAAATCTAATGAAATCCTGATGGTTCTGCCTTTGTACTGGACTTTCTTTCATTCCCTGGAAACCTGTAGTGTTGTTGTTGTTGTTGTTGTTTTCCCTTATCCCTGATTTTGTACAGTTTTACAATGATTTAAAAATTTAGGTTGCTGCAGCTATCAAGAACAATGAACCCACCTTCTCTGACCCATCTTGGACAGAGCTAGAAGGAATTATGTTAAGTGAACTAAGTCAGAAAGATAAAGATGAGTATGGGATGATCCCACTCATCAACAGAAACTGACTAAGAAGATCTGAAAGGGAAACTAAAAGCAGGACCTGATCAAATTGTAAGTAGGGCACCAAAGTAAAAACCCAGTGGTGAGGGGTAGGCATGTAGCTTCCTGGGCCAGTGGGGGGTGGGAGTGGGCGGGAGGGATGGGTCACAGTCCTTTGGTGGTGGGAATGGTGTTTATGTACACTCCTAGCAAAATGTAGACATATAAATCAGTAGTTAATTAATATGAGAGGGGGAAATCAATTGTATGTCTCAAAGTTTCTCAAAAGACAAACTGAATCTTTTTAATATATAGGCTATGTATTTGATATGCGGACTCTCTCAAAAGCCTAGACCAAGTAGATTAGAAGCTTCCAATAGCACAGCTATATACAAGATACTGGGTACTGTCCAGCAAACCATAACAAAGGGACTTTTCAAAGTTAACCCAATTAACAAATAATGTGATGATAATATTAACTATCGATTGTCTTTTTGAACCCTAAGACAGCAGGAACCTCACATCTTCACTATAGAGCCCCTACTTCCCCCAGTCCTGGAACCCTTGGATAGGGCCCACTTTCCCGTATGCATCTCCCAATCCAAACCAAATAACACTGCATCTGCCGATCACAACCTAACCAAAGCAACGATTGCTACCTCAACATGCTTCACCTCAGAATGTATCCAGAGACTTCACGTGTGGAATGACAACCCTTCAGCTTCATTACTCGGGTGAGACCTTTACTTTAATAGTACACTCTAATTTCATCTCAGGTAGTTCACTTTCTAACAAAGTCCCATAACCTAGATATACACCAGTTTCTGTGAGAGAGAGCTTATGTGCACACGTATCCATAAACTACTGCAAAATATATACCTGAAAGCAGAAGTACACTAGAGTTTGCAGTGAGTACCTCCCTAACACTTCCTCTCCACTATTCCAAGCTTGGGATCCATGATTGCTCAACAAATTGTTTGGCTTCGTATGTTAACTCTCTTTTCAATCACCAGGTTCCAGATGCCACCAGGATGCTGGCTAGACTTCCCTGGATTGAAGACCCCACCAATATGTCCTGGAGCTCAGCTTCCCCAGAGTCACACCCTACTAGGGAAAGAGAGAGGCAGACTGGGGGTATGGACCGACCAGTCAACGCCCATGTTCAGCGGGGAAGCAATTACAGAAGCCAGACCTTCTACCTTCTGCAACCCTCAACGACCCTGGGTCCATGCTCCCAGAGGGATAGAGAATGGGAAGGCTACCATGGGAGGGGGTGGGTTATGGGGATTGGGTGTTGGGAATTTTGTGGAGTTGTACCCCTCCTACCTTATGCTTTTGTTCACTAATCCTTTCTTAAATAAAAAATTTAAAAAAAAAAAGAAAAAAAAATTTAGGTTGCATTCACCTTCTTGGATTTCTATATTTTGAACATTGCTCAGGTATAGACATTTTTCTGCTAAAATTTCTTTGAATATGTTCTCTACTTTCTCTCTCTCTCTCTTTCCGTCTCTTCTTGCTTGGGGATCCCAATAACTCAGATATTTGTCTTTCTGATAGAGTCTGCTATTTCATGGAGAAGTACTTCACTTTTCCTAAACTTTTCCTTTCCAAGAATTTTAAATTCAGAGTGTGGTGGTTGTGTCTTCTAGTGTTGAAATTCTTTCCTCTACCTTATTAAGTCTATTTTTGAGTCCTCTTATTCAACTCGAACTACCTTCAAAGTGTCCTTTGACCCTGAAAGTGTCCTTTAGACCCTGAAGTTTGTATATTTTTTTTCCTCGTACTTTGTAATTCTTTGGGAAAATGATCACTGAGTTTTTTACTCTTAAGTTTAGTTACATGAATTTATTTCATAATGAGTTTTCTGAACTCTATTTCTGTCATTTTTTCTAGATCTGTACCTGTCTGGTAATTTGGTGTCTCTGTCATTGCTGTTTGTGTATTTCTCAGTTTCTGCATTTAGTGTGGCTTTTGTGGTTGCGCCAGCAGGAGGCACTGTGGCTGAGGTGTTCAATTTCCCTGTTCCTATATCTTGGTCGGGAGGGGAGATTTTTGTCCTGAATCTCCTGGCCGGTTCAGTGACCTTGATGTCAAGAAAGGGTTTCTCTGCTGCTGTTCCAACCTCTGCTCACAACTGGACTGGAAACTCAAGAAGTCACAGTTGTAAATCAATGTGTCTTTGGTGTCTTTTTTCTTTTTAATAGTTTTTGTTGCTTAAACTGGGGCCCAGAAATAGTGTGTTTCAGTCACCAGACTCCCAGTTTGGTGTAAGCTCTCCCTGAGAACTGTTTTTTATCATCCTAGGAATTGCTCTCCCAACCCAGTTCTGTCCACAAGCCACGTGTCTATACTCACCCATGGCTTGGTGAGTTTTTGAAGGAATCCTGGTCGTATTTTGTTGAGTTTCCAGATGATTTTTGTTGCTTTTCCTAGTATACTGGGGTGAGCAAGTGACTCTCCTATTACTCCACAGCCATGCCTAATCTTGTAAATCATTACTGAAACATTAACTTAAAGAAGAATATCATCTCTGTTTAACTAAGTTAATATGAAAGTCTTTTTATATTATGAGGAAAGATTGGATTATTGGTTTTTTAAAAAAAAAGGAAATCATAAATTAGGGACATGTTTGCACTTCCACTGTGAATACTAATCATCTTCGTACTACCAGCAGAATTTCTCCTCTTCTGCCTTCTTCTTTTTTTTTAATATTTTATTTTATTTATTTATTCCCTTTTGTTGCCCTTGTTGTTTTATTGTTGTAGTTGTCGTTGTTGGATAGGACAGAGAGAAATGGAGAGAGGAGGGTAAGACAGAGAGGAGGAGAGAAAGATAGACACCTGCAGACCTGCTTCACCACCTGTGAAGCGACTCCCCTGCAGGTGGAGAGCCGGGGTTCAAACCGGGATCCTTATGCCAGTCCTTGTGCTTTGCACCACCTGCGCTTAAGTCGCTGCCCGACTCCCCTCTTCTGCCTTCTTTGCCCTATCTTCGGTGAAGAAATATGTTCAGATTAAAGAACACAATAAAGTTATATTATGAGTAACTAGAATTCACTAAAGTGATTTTATGTTGTATGCTCTGAAAATGTCAAGGTCCATAGTCATGAGATCAGACAGAAATATTAGACAAAGTACAAAACAGAGGAAACAAGCTATAGAATGGACCCAGCTGAAAGGGACTAGAAGAAGTAAGGAGGGGGTGGGGATTATTAAGGAGAAGTCTGGCATACTAGCTTAAAAAAAACAGATACAGAAATGAATCAGGAAGAAATGACTATCAAACTAGAACTGAAATCACAAAATTCATAGGAAAAGCAAAGGTAATAATCACCTAATATTTCCATATCAGAGATATACTTGGAGAGTTAACTCCACTGATAAAAAAATAATAATAACAAAACACAAGCCTTACTATGCATAAGGCCCTGGGTTTAATCCCTAGTACCAGATGGGAGCTCCATGGATGGTGGAGCAGCGTTTTTTTGGTTTTGTTTTTGTTTTTGATGTTATGGCACTGGAGAGCTGGTGGTGGGTGTGCTGAGTCTTATGCATATACACAGATGTAATACTACATTCCCCAAATTTTATAGTATAAAACAAGGTTAAATCAATAAAAGAAAGAAATGTATATCCATCCTCTTGACACCAAGTCCATTCCTATCTAAATGTAAACATGGAATATTCTGAAAGAACTCCTTTAAGACTAGCAGATGACTTCTCAACAGAACTACTACAAGCCAGAAAGGACTGGCAGGATATATTCAATTTTTGAAGTGGGAAAGGACCTTCACACAAAAATGTTATATCCAGCTAGGTTAACATGTGGGCTTGAAGGAATGTTGAGGAATTTTTCAGAAACAATAACAAAAGGAATTCATTGCCACCAAACCATCTATATAAAAGAAAATACTTCAGGGATTTATTTAAAATTGAGATATAGAATGAAGTCACCCATCTAGGATAAATATATCAAATAAAATAAGCAATTCAAACTTAGAGAAATCTTTTGACTCAAACAGCATGACTGAGATTACCAAAGGGGGTGGGGGAACTGGGTTGCAAAAGTGGATGAAATTTAGTCAACTTTGGTAAAGGAATATTGGAATTTTGGTGGTGGGTTTGGCATAGTAATATATTTTGAAGAAGTGTGAAACTGAACTTCTAAAACATTTATATAGCAATTATGAGAAGACAGCTCTAAATCATCCATTTCAGAAATATAGCCCTTCCTCCCTATCACTAATATGAATGTGACATAGTAAGCAGATAACTTCACTCATAATAGGGACCTGAGAAAACAACCAAAGGAACCAACCAAGAGAAATAGTGTGAAACATGAACAAGATCTTGGTCTTTATCAACAGACCTGAGGTCACTATTGGGGTAGACAGGGAGGATAAAAGAAGAGACTAGAAGAAGTAAGGAGGGGGTGGGGATTATTAGGAGAGGGAGATCATCTGGGACCACAGCAAGGCAAGACTAGAATGACTTTAGGAAGCCACCAAGTCACTGGTGAGTGCATATACATGTGGCTCATGGACAGAAAGGAGCCTAGGGAGAGATTAAGTGGCTCATAACAGTCCAGCAGTTTACCAGTTGAGGCACCACCTCCAGTCTGTTTTACCAGCAAACAGACTGCTGAAGGGAGGAGAGGACTCCCCTAAGACTCACCAAATACAACTGTGAGTCTCCATTGCTACTACCCTCAAAGGCTGGAGCAGCAGGGTGGAGGCCCTGTGCTGACATCTGGGAAGAGAACTGACCAGAAAACTCAGGAGAAGAGCTACACCTCGGTGGCCTAGCAGTGGGGTTGTATAGTGGGAACTTTTCCCTGTTCTCCTGATGAGAACATAGTGAATAATTGCCTCAGAAACTACAGACTATAAGCGGGACTTGTTTAGAAACTCACAGAGCCCAGCAGTGCTGCCTTACTTGGCAGAGAAGCTGAATTGAGCCCAGAGCTTTGGATACATGGGGTGTGAGAGTCTCTTTGCATAACCACTGTATTATCTATCCCCCACCCTGCTTTATCTCTTGGTCAGGAGTAAGGGAAAAGTTAAGAAGCCTACTTATAGTTTAAAAGCCCTCAGGCTCCAATGTCCTACTGGGAAGAAAGAGAGCAAAAGAGGCTTTAAAAGCCCTGTGCTGCAACTCAGGGATTGAAATAATATAGAAAAAACTCTTAATTTCCACAACACTGAACCCATTAATTACCTTACTTAGACACAAGTCAATCCAGAAAAGAGTGATCTTTAATTTGAAAAGTACTGAGAGAGGAACCTCATAACATACTATATAAAATGATTAAACCAACAAAAAGAAATATTGGAGAAATGAACCAGGACAAGAGTCCAACTAAAAGTCCCCCAAAGGTTGAACCACAAAATAGTGAGGTCAAAATCCAAACACTAGTTAAGGAAATAGTCACAGAATCACTCCTGTGGCTATCTGAAAAAAAGAGTTTGAAATAATTGTCATCAGAAATGCAGAAACAACAAATGAGACTCTGGAAGAAAACACTAATTATCTCAAGGTTATTAGAGAACTGAAAGCTGAAATAGCTGAGCTAAGAACACAACTATATAAAAAATCTAAAACAGTATCAGAACAAGATAACAAAATAGATGAACTCCAGAAAACAATAGAGGGGAGAGAGAATAGAATCAATGAGGCTGAAGACAGAATTAGCAATATCAAGGACAAATTATAGACAACTAAAAAAGAAGTAAGAGATTTCAAAAAAGAGATTAATGTATACTGAAAACAACAACAAAGACCTATGGGATGACTTCAAAAGAAATAATATACGCATTACAGGCTTACCAGAGGAAGAAAGAGAGGGAGGGGAAGAAAGCATTCTTCAGGCCATAATAGCTGAAAACTTCTCTAGACTAGGCAACATCAAAGACATAAATGTTGAAGAAGCCCAGATGGTCCCAAACAGAATTAACCCAGACTTAAAGACACCAAGAGACATCATATTTAAAATGGAAAGGAATAAGGATAAAGAAAGGATCCTGAAGGCTGCAAGAGAAAAACAAAGAGTCACCTACAGAGGAAAACCCATAAGATTAGCAGCAGACTTCTCCACAAACACTACAGGCCAGAAAAGAATGGCAAGATATTTACTGAGGGCTCAATGAGAAAGGCTTTCAACCAAGAATACTGTACACTGCTAGACTGTCATTCAGATTACATGGAGGCAGAAAAACCTTCTCAGACAAGCAACAGTTGAAAGAATCAACTATCACCAAGCCTGCCCTGAAAGAAGTTCTGAAAGGTCTCCTATAAACAGTCAGACCACCATAAATAGGCCATATATCAGAACACTCTAAAACTCTACAAGAATGGCATTAAAATATCTTCAATCTTTGATATCAAAAATGTCAATGGCCTGAATTCACCTACTAAAAGGCACAGAGTAGGAATATGTATCCGAAAACACAACCTAACAATATGCTGGCTACGGGAAACCCACCTAACTCAACAAGACAAACACAGACTCAAAGTGAAAGGACGGAAAACTATCATACTAGCTAGTGGCCCACAAAAAAGAGCAGGAAGAGCTATTCTCATATCTAACATGATAGACTTTAAAGTAAATAAAATTTTAAAATATAGAAATGGACATTACTTAATGCTCAGAGGATCAGTCAATCAAAAGGACTTAACAATTATTAACATCTATGCACCCAATGAGAAGCTATCCAAAGACATCAAACATCTACTGAAAGAGCTACAGCAATATATAACAGCAACACAGTAATAGTAGGGGACTTCAACACCCAAAGCTCTCAACTTGACAGATCATCCAGGCAGAAAATCAATAAAGATATAAAGAGGCTAAATGAGGAGATAGATGAACTAGTACTATTGGATATTGTCAGAGTCATTCATCCCAAGAAAATGGAATATACATTAACTCAAGTCCACATGGGTCATTCTCAAGGATAGACCATGTGTTAGGCCACAAAGACAGCATAAGAAAATTCAAGAGCATTGAAATCATCCTAAGCATCTTCTCAGACCACAGTAGAAATAAACTAATACTTAACAATCCGCAAAAGATTAGTAATAGTCCAAAAATGTGGAAGCTCAACAGTACACTCTTTAACAACTACTGGGTCAAAAAGGAATTAAAAGAAGAAATCAAAATGTTTTGAGAGTTCAGTGAAAATGAAGACACAAGCTATCAAAATATTTGGGACACAGCTAAGGCAGTACTGAGAGGGAAGTTCATAGCCATACAAGCACACATTAAGAAACAAGAAAAAGCACAAATAAACAACCTGATTGCACATCTTAAAGATCTAGAAGAAGAATAAAAAAGGAATGCTAAAGCAACCAGAAGAACACAAATCACTAAAGTTAGGGCAGAAATAAATAACATTGAAAATAAGAAAAACAGACAAAAGATCAATGAAAGTAAATGTTGGTTCTTCGAAAGAGTGAACAAAATCGACAAACTTTTAGCCAGACTCACAAAACAAAAAAGGGAGAAGACCCAAATAAATCGGATACTAAATGAAAGAGGAGATATCACAACAGACACATATTCATATGAAATTCAACATATCATGCGAGGCTTCTATGAACAACTATATGCCACCAAGCTAGAGAACCTGGAAGAAATGGATGATTTCCCAGATACCTAAAAACTCCCAAAAGTAAATAAAGAGGAACCAGATAGTATGAACAGGTTCACCACAGCCAACAAAACTGAAACAGTTATCAAGAACCTTCCCAAGAATAAAAGTCCTGGATCAGATGGTTTTACAAATGAATTCTATAAAACCTTCAAGGAAGAACTCATACCTCTACTTTTAAAAGTCTTCTAGAAGACTGAACACTGGAATACTCCTTTCCAGCTTCTATGAAGCCAAAAATCACTCTGATACCAAAAGCAGACAGGGACACAACTAAAAAAGAAAACTACAGACCAATATCTCTGATGAACATACATGCTAAAATACTGAACAAAATTCTAGCCAACTGGATACAGCAGTATACTAAAAAAGATTGTTCATCATGACCAAGTGGGGTTTATCCCAGGCATGCACGGTTGGTTGAATATACATAAATCAATCAATGTGATCCACCACATCAACAAAAGCAAGACCAAAAACCACATGGTCATATCAATAGATGCAGAAAATGCCTTTGACAAAATACAACATACCTTTATGAACAAAGTACTACAAAAAAAATGGGAATAGATGGGAAATTCCTGAAGACAATGGAGTCTATAAATAGCAAACCTACAGCTAACATCATACTCAATGGTGAAAAACTGGAGGCATTTCCCCTCAGATCAGGTACTAGACAGGGCTGCCCAATATCACCATTATTATTCAACATAGTGTTAGAAGTTCTTGCCATAGCAATCAGGCAGAAGCAAGGAATTAAAGAGATACAACTTGGAAGAGAAGAAATCAAACTCTCCCTATTTGCAGCCATGATAGTATACAAAGAAGAACCTAAGGAATCCAGCAAGAAGTTTTTGGAAATCATCAGGCAATGCAGTAAGGTGTCAGGCTACAAAATTAACATACAAAAGTCAGTGGCATTCCTCTATGCAAACACTAAGGTAGAAGAAGATGAAATCCAGAAATCAATTCCTTTTCCTATAGCAAAAAAAAACAATAAAATATCTAGGAATAAACCTAACCAAAGAAGTGAAAGCCTTGCATACTGAAAATTAAGAGTTACTTTTCAAGGAAATTGAAAAATACTCAAAGAAGTGGAAAAATATTCCATGTTCATGGGTTGGAAGAATCAATAACATCAAAATGATATTGAATACCCAGAGCCATATACAAGTTGAATGCTATCTGCATCAAGATACCAACCACATTTTTTAAGAGAATATGCTACAAATGTTTATCTGGAACCAGAAAAAGACTTAAAATTGCCAAAACAATCTTGAGAAGAAAGTACAGAACTGGAGGCATTACACTTCAAGATCTCAAATTGTATTATAGGGCCACTGTGGTCAAAACTGCTTCATACTGGAACATGAATAGACACACTGACCAGTGGAATAGAATTGAGAGCCCAGAGTAAGCCCCCACACCTATGGACATCTAATCTTTGACAAAGGTTCCCAGACTACTAAATGAGGAAAGATGAGTCTCCTCAACAAATGGTGTTGGAAAAAATGGGTTGAAACACTCAGAAGAATGAAACTGAACCACTATATTTCACCAAACACAAAAGTAGATTCCAAGTGGATCAAGGACTTGGATGTTAGACCATAAACTATCAGATACTTAGAGGAAAATATTGGCAGAACTCTTTTCCGCATAAATTTTAAAGACATCTTCAATGAAATGAATCCATACAAAGAAGACTAAAGCAAGTATAAACCTATGGGACTACATCAAATTAAAAAGCTTCTGCACAGCAAAACAAACCACTACCCAAACCAAGAGATCTCTCACAGAATGGAAGATCTTTACATATCATACATCAGACAAGAGGCTAATAACCAAAATATATAAAGAGCTTGCCAAACTCAACTACAACAAATAACCCTATCCAAAATGGGGAGATGACATGGACAGAATATTCACCACAGAAGAGATCCAAAAAGCCGAGAAACACATAAAAAAAAAAAAAAAAAACAGCTCCAAGTCTTTGATTGTCAGAGAAATGCAAATAAAGACAACAATGAGATACCACTTCACTCCTGTGAGAATGTCATACATCAGAAAAGGTAACAGCAGCAAATACTGGATAGGTTGTGGGGTCAAAGGAACCCTCCTGCACTGCTGGTCAGAATGTAAATTGGTCCAACTCCTGCAGAAAGCTGTCTAGAGAACTCTCAGAAGGCTAGAAATGGACCTACCCTATGATCCTACAATTCCTCTCCTGGGGACATATCCTAAGGAACCCAATATACCCATCCAAAAAGATCTGTGTACAGCACAATTTATAATAGCCAAAACCTGGAAGCAACCCAGGTGTCCAACAACAGATGAGTGAGTGGCTGAGCAAGTTGTGCTATATATACACAATGGGATACTACTCAGCTATTAAAAACAGTGACTTCACCATTTTCAACCCATTTTGGATAGAACTTGAAAAATTCATGTTAAGTGAAATAAATCAGAAACAGAAGGATGAGTGTGGAATGTTCTCACTCTCAGGCAGAAGTTGAAAAACAAGATCAGATAAGAAAACACAAGTAGAACCTGAAATGGAATTGGCGTATCACAACAAAGTAAAAGACTCTGGGGTGGGGGTGAGTGGGTATGGAGAATACAAGTCCAAGAAGGATGACAGAGGACCTAGTGGGGTTATATTGTTATATGGGAAACTGTGGAATGTTATGCATGTACAAACTATTGTATTTACTGTTGAATGTAAAACATTAATTCCCCAATAAAGAAATTAAAAAAGAAAGAGAGAGAGAGAGAAAACACAAGTAGAACCTGAACTGGAATTAGTGTATTACACTAAAGTAAAAGACTCTGGGGTGGGTGGTGGGGGGAGAGTACAGGTCCAAAAAGGATGACAGAGGATCTAATGGGGGTTGTATTGTTATATGGAAAACTGGGAAATGTTATGCATGTACAAACTCTTGTATTTACTATTGAATGTAAAACATTAATTCCCTAGTAAAGAAATAAAATAATAAATAAAAAGAGATTTGGGAGCATTGTACCCTATGATGAAGACATATAGAACTTCTGTGGTGAGTGAAGTATGCTGGCATATATATTGGTAAGATGTGAAATTATATCACTGAGAGAACTACCTTGTAAAACAACTTTTCTCCAATTAAAAAAGCAGTTTAATTACAGTTGTAGAAGCCCAAGATGTATCAAAAACAAATTATTTTTTAAATCTCTAGATTTCACAAAATGATGGAAATAATATGTACACAAAATAGTCAGTGCATAAAAAAATTAACAGACTAGGAAGCAAATCCTTAGAAGCATTTTGCCTGAATAATAGAACTAAATTAGCAGTACAATATGATTGATCTGTATCCACCTAATAGAATTTAAAAGCAAACCTCAACCAAATTAGACTAATTCAAACTAACAAGATATAAAATATTTCAAGATGTAAACCACCACTCAACAACATAAAATTTACCATGTCTATCATTCAATTAAAAATAACAAGAAAGAAAAACAGAATAACCAGAAAGGAAATCAATAAATAGAAGCAAAACTAGTAATGGCAGAGATCATAGAATTATCAGACAAGGAGGTTAAAACAACTGTTATAAATTTACTCCATATGATCATGACAACAGAAATAGAAGACAAAATGAATTTATGGAGATTGACAGTACAATGACTCAGATAAAAATACACTGGATAAAATCAACATAAGATTAGACATTCTAGAAGAAAAGAGTAGTTACTTAAAGATACAGCAATGAAACTATTAAAAATAAAATGCAAGTGGCTAACGCAGCAGAATGCAAACACAGCATGTTTGGGCTTGAGCTTCAGGCCACCACATAGGAGTTTCTGCAGGCAGGCCATTTTACAGGCAGTGAAGTGGTGCTATGGTGTCTCTTCTCTCTATCTCTCTCTTACCATCTAGAGGAAATAAAAAAAAAAAAAAAAAGGCCTCCACGAGAAGTGGAGTCACACAGGCATTCTCAGCAACAAGAGAGAGACTTTTTTTTTTCCTCCAGGATTATTGTTGGGGCTCGGTACCTGCTGCACCAGGAATCCACTACTCCCAGAGGCTATTTTTCCCCCTTTTTGTTGCCCTTGTTCTTTTCTCATTGTTTTGGTTATTATTATTGTTATTATTGATGTAGTAGTTGTCAGATAGGAAAGAGAGAAATGGAGAGAGGAGGGGAAAACAGAGAGGGGGAGAGAAAGACACCTGCAGACCTGCTTCACTGCTTGTGAAGCAACCACCTGCAGGTGGGGAGCCGAGGGCTTGAACCGGAATCCTTATACCAGTCCTTGCGCTTCACGCCATGTGCACTTAATCTGTTGCGCTACCACCCAATCCCCAAGAGAGAGTTTGAAGTAAATAGATTCAAAGTCAAGGAGAGATAGCTCACCCAGGAGAGCACATGCTTTTTCACATGAAAGAACCTGGCTCAGTTCAAGCACTAGCATCACATGAACATCAGAAATGATACTACAGGAAGCACCAGATGGTGAGATATTTCTATGTGAAATAAAAATAAATACGGTTCAAGCCCCCGGCTCCCCATCTGCAGGGGAGTCGCTTCACAGGTGGTGAAGCAGGTCTGCAGGTGTCTACTTTTCTCTCCCCTCTGTCTTCCCCTCCTCTCTCCATTTGTCTGTCCTATCCAACAACGACAACATCAATAACAACAACAATAACTACAACAACAATAAAAAAAAGGGCAACAGAAAAATGGCAATGAACTTCTCATATGAAACAATTCAAGACAGAAGATATTGTAACAACTCTTTTGCTTCATCTTGGATCAAACTTAAAACAATCATGTTAAATGAGATAAGCCCAAAAAAAGGACATATCATTGCTGGGAAAACATAATGGATATGCAAAAAAGACTTTCATGCCTAAGGCTGGGAGATGTCAGGTTCAAATCCTACACCACCATAAGCCATACATGAGCAGTGTTCCAGTCTCTCTCTCTCTTTCAATAGAATAAGTAAAATGTTTTTTAAAAGGGAAAAATGCTAGATAATCTCACTTATAGGTGGAATTTAAGCAACAAGAACAGAGAAGGAAAAACACAAAGTGAAATTTGGACTGGGTGGGATGTATTGCATCAAAGCAAAAGACTTGAGGGAAGGAGGGAAAGAAAAAAGAACCTTGGGGTCCTGGTGCATAATGCAAAAGGACCTACGTTAGGGGAGAGAGTGTTCTGTATTCTCAAAGACCTTACATGAGAAATAATAAATTGTACCTATGTCAACATAAACCAGTAAACACCCCCCCAATAAAAATGATTTTTTAAAAATTGAGTGAAATAGGGCTAACAAAATAGGCCACACTGGATAGCACACATTGATGCATATGACCCAGATTCAACCAGATTTAAGCCCAACCCCCAACACACTGGAGGTAGCTTCAGTGCTGTAGTGTCTTTCCCTCTCTACCTATCTGAAAAAGTCGATTCAGAGCAGTGGAGCTGTGGTGATCACAGAAGAAAAAAGTGAAATAGAGCTGTTTTTGACATACAGTTTTAAAATCATACACTATAAGAATTTTTGTGAATATTAAAAAAGTCTATTTATTTACTCTGATAAAAAGAGAAATTGAGAGAGGTGGAGGATATAGAGGAGAGAAAAAGAGACACACTTGTAGCACTGCTTCCACACTCATGAAGCTTCCCCCCCTACAGGTGAGAATGGGGGCTTGAAACTGGGTCCTTACTCATGTAACATGTATGCTTGACATGGTGCGCCACCACCTAGCACCAAAAGAATGTCTTTCAATGAAAGACTAATAAGAAATTTGGATTTATATAAAGGAATGAAGAGCCTTGCAAGTGAGGAAAATGAAATGTTTTCCTATTTCCAGCACATTTAAAGACAATTTTAAGGGAGTTGGGCTGTAGCGCAGAGGGTTAAGTGCACGTGGTGCAAAGCGCAAGGACCCGATTAAGGATCCCGGTTCAGGCCCCCCTGCTCCCCAGTGTCTATCTTTCTCTCCCCCTCTCTGTCTTTCTCTCCTCTCTCTATTTCTCTCTGTCCTATCTAACAATGACATCATTAACAACAACAATAATGACTACAACAACAATAAACAACAAGGGCAACAAAAGGGAATAAATAAATAAATATTTTCTAAAAGACCATTTTAAATGGCCAGCAAGATACCTCACTTGGATTGTGCACTTGCTCTGTCATATGCACAACCCAAGTTTGAGTACAGGCCCTGCTCCTCCTGAAGAAGCTTCAGTGCTGGGTGTCTCTACCTCTATCTTTCTGACTGAAGCCCCACTAATGACAAAGAAAAAACAATAATTTTAAAGTAAGGAGAATGTTAATTTAACATTGTCTGTATAACATATCTAGTGGTAAAACATATTTTTGTTAAAAATAGCACAAATGCCAAGAAGAAATATAAGTATATAGTTCTAAGTTTCTTTCATTATATAGGAAAATTGCAACATAACTTGAAATGGCTGTGATAAATTCAAAAATTATACTATAAATCACACAGAAACCACTAATCAAAAATGCAAGGCTAGTAAACAACAAGCAAGATACTCATTTAATAAAAAAAAGGGGGGAGATAAAGAAGAAAAGCGATAAGGCAAATAGAAGACACATAGTAAGGTAATATATTTAAATCAACAGATTAACTGAAATATAAATGTCCTAAAATCACCAACTGAAAAACAGATTGTTAGAAAGGATAAAAATAAAAGCAAGAGTCAACTATACATCCTATGTACAAGAACTCCACTTTAAGGAAAAAAGCTACAGAGAGGTTACATTATGTTTTGTCATCTCCAAGGCTTCACCACTCCGGATTGACTTTTTCAGAAAGGATAAAAAAACAAACAAACAAACAAACAAAAAACCAGTGAGGCAGAAAGAGTGGGTGAAAGAAACAGCAGCACTAAAGCTTCCTTCCCTTGTGTAGGAAACAAGCTCATGACAAAGCAGCACACTAAACAAATGAGCTATTTTGCCAACCTGAGACAGGTACTATGAAAGTCCACTCAAGGGGGTCAGGCGGTAGCGCAAAGTGTTAAGCGCACTGTGGCGTGAAGCGCAAGGAACTGCATAAGGAACCCAGTTCGAGCCCCGGGCTCCCCACTTACAGCCCCAGGGGGTCACTTTACAGGTGGTGAATTAGGTTTGCAGGTGTCTTGTCTTTCTCTCACCCTCCTCTCTCCATTTCTCTCCTATCCAACGACAACATCAATAACAACAATAATAACTACAACAACTATAAAAAACACGGGCAATGAAAGGGAAAATAAATAAATATAATTTTTTTTTAAAAAGTCCACTCAAGAAGAAACAGTGATGTCAGCAAGACAGCAAAATAGGAGGTCACCAACTCCACACCTGTAAACAAAGAAGCAGCCCTGTCTCACTCTAGGTTCATCTGCAGTACAGGCTCTTCAGGCCTAGTAATAGGCCTACCAAATTTAGATCCAACTACAGACTGAGCAACAGCCCCTAGGAGGAGCTCTGGACTCCTGGGTATCCAGCAAGAGCTGTGCTCACCTGTGCCCCTGTAGCAGAACTACTGACAGAAGGTCTGACTTTACTGAAAGCAGCTTTCTGACCCAGCATGAGCCCCTTTGGAGTCTAGCCCCAGAATACTCCAGAGGCCCAGCAGAAGAGAATCTTTACCTGCTTATGTAAAAGTAAAAGCTGAAAGAAGTTCAACTGTGGAAGTGACTAAACAGGGTAAAGAGCATGTTTTCCCCTGTCCACCCCTGACACCAAATACAACTAAGCAGGGCTCTGATCTCTTTCTCTCTCTCTGTCTCTTTCTCTCAGAAATGAAAATATATATATATTGTTGAGGGAGGGGGGCAACTACAGCTACAAATGCACAGACAACAATGTATAGTTACTAGGATTGTGAAGAATCAGTCATACATAGAATCACCAAAGGAAACTAATAGTGCACTAATAACCAACCCTGAAGAAATAGGAAATCCACAAACTGTCTGGTAAAAAATCCTAAAGTAGTGGTCTAGGAGGCAGTGCAGTGGATAAAGCATTGAACTCTCAAACATGAAGTCCTGAGTTCGATCCCTGGCAGCACATGTACCAGAGTGACGTCTGGTTCTTTCTCTCTCTCCTCCTATTTTTCTCATTAACAAATAAATAAAATTCTTTAAAAAAAAAAAAGTCTGTTCTATAACTAGTAATCCTTCAATAAAATTAATTTTAAAAATAAAAGCTTAAAGGGGGCCAGGCAGTAGTAGTGCAGCAAGTTAAGCAAACATGGCTCGAAGCACAAGGACTGGTGAAAGGATTCCAGTTCAAGCCCCTGGATCCCCACCTGCAGGGGGGTCACTTCACAAGCAGTGAAGCAGGTCTGCAGGTGTATATCCTTCTCTCCTCCTCTGTCTCCCATTCATCACTCGATTTCTCTCTGTCCTATTAAAAAACAACAATAGCAATGGCAACAATAACAATAACAACAACAAGCGCAACAAAATGGGAAAAATGGCCTCCAGAGCAGTGGATTTGTAGTGCAGGCACCCTAGAGATAATCCTGGAGGCAAAAAAAATAATAAAAAACAAATAAATAATAAAAGTTTGAAAAAAAAACTAATCCAGGAGAGATATATCACATAATGGTTATGCAAAGAGACTCTCTAGCCTGAGGCTACAAGGCCCCAGGTTCAACTCCTGGCACTACCATAAACCAGAGCTGAGTAGCGCTCTGGTAAAAAAAAAAAAAAAACTGATCCTAAATGTAGCAACAAAGAAAAACAAATATATTCAGTCTCCAAATGGCTCAGCAATTCAAGGGTCTAAAATACTACAGTTCTCTAACCTTTTTCTTCGACAGACGGGGGGGGGGGGGGGGGGGAGGCCAGAGGCAGAAAAGAGAACACAGCAGCTAAACCCAGGCTCAAACTTGGGTCATGCACAGAGCAAACCAGTGCACTGCCCAAATGAACTATTTCACCAGTCCTAGCCCACCTTAATTTAACATTTAAAGTTATGTTGGTTTAAGACAAAGAAAAATTTAAAAAGTTGAACTCCATACTTTAAATCATTAATAAATCAACAGACAATAAAATTATATATTCATAGTATTCACTTGGCTCAAAAAAAATAAATAATTGGGCAGAGGTAGATAGCATAATGGTTATAACAAAGAAACTCTCATGCCTGAGGGTCCAAAGTACCAGGTTCAATCCCCTGCACCACTACAAGCCAGAGATGCTCTGGTTAAAAAAAAAGAGCAATGCTCTGGCTAAATTAAAAAAAAAAAATCTGTGCTGAAAGTTGGATTTTTTCTTTCTTTCTTTTTTATTAATTTTTATGAAAAGGAAACACTGACAGAAACCATAGAATAAGAGGGGTACAACTCCACACAATTCCCACCACCAGAACTCCTTATCCCATCCCCTCCCCTGATATCTTTCCTATTCTTTATCCCTCTGGGAGTATGGACCCAAGGTCATTATGGGATGGAGAAGGTGGAAGGTCTGGCTTCTGTAATTGCTTCCTTGCAGAACATGGACGTTGGCAGGTCAATCCATACTCCCAGCCTGTCTCTTTCTTTCCCAACTGGGGCGGAGCTCTGGGGAGGTGGGGCTCCAGGACACATTAGTGGGGTCTTCTGCCCAGTGAAATCCAGATAGCATCATGGTAGCATCTGGAACCTGTTGGCTGAAAGAAGAGTTAACATATAAAGTCAAACAAATTGTTGACTAATCATGAACCTAAAGGCTGGAATAGTGCAGATGAAGATTTGGGGGTCTCCATTTTGTAGATAGTAGACCTACTTTAGTTATATTCCAAAGGGCCCATATGACTATACTCGTGTTGTTTTTTTGTTTGTTTGTTTGTTTTGTTTTGTTTTGTTTTGTTTTTTCTGAGCCTGACATCTGATATGCAGGTGGGCCCAAGTTATTCTCTGGGGAGATGATGTTATGGCTAGATAAAGGACCATAAAGTTGGATCAGGGAAGAGAGTAGCTCCCAAATATGGGAAAGATTTGTAAATATTGTTGATTGTAAACCCCATCGATTTGATGTGATCTAGGACCCATATGCAGCTTAGGAGCCTATGTGACCTCTGCATCCCTCTAGATTTGAGCTCACATTCTGTGATCATGAGTAGGAATGTTCCAAGCTGCCCCAATATCAGGACCCATCTTCCTCAGGTGTAGCATAGAGTATATTGTCCAACCTCCCTTCGGAGGATGGAACATTCTTTACCATTGTTGATCCACACAGAGGGCAAGGTCTTATCGGAGCCCACAGAGGGGTCCACTATATTGTTCCTGATGGAGAGGACCAGTGACAATGGAGAGAGGGATTTATTCGAGGTCTAGACCCATCATGTCTGTGTGGGGATCTCAGCACTCTTCGACTAGGGCCCCAGCAGATGGAGTGGTCTGATAGTGATTAAAGAGTCATCGTTAAACTATGCCAGTCTCTTACCCTTATTCAGCTTTTGTAGTCCTTACTTTGATAGGTTCACTTTTTTTTCTTCTTTACCTATAAGAAACTACTAGGAGTTTTGTTGGGTTTTTTGTTTGTTTTGTTTTTCCTTTTTTTTTTTTTTAACTGGGGAACTGGTTTTCCTGAGAACCATGCTCTTTGATTCAGGACAGGAATAGAAAAACAAAAGAGAATGTGGTCTGGGAGGTGACGCAGTGATAAAGCTTTGGACTCTCAAGCATGAGATCCTGAGTTCGATCCCCAGAAGCACATGTGCCAGAGTAATGTCTGGTCCTTTCTCTCTCTTCCCATCTTTCTCATAAATAAGTTTTTAAAAATCTTTAAAAAAAAAAAGAGCATGGCCAAATGCTGCTCCTTTTTCCCAAAGATAGAAAGCAACTTTTAAACCATCCTCTTTTTTTTTTCCTGTCTTTTAAATTTTTTTAATGATGGGAGAGTAAACTTTTTTTTTCCTCAGAAAACAAACAAAACATTTGTAAACAAGAAGGCTTGGCATGGGAGCCTTCAAAACAAAATGGAAAGCCTATTCAAAGTGCAGGGCCTGGCCTGGGTGGCAGGGTACTACACATTGCTCTGTTAAAGAATTTTCTCTGTCAAAAAAAAAAGAAAGAAAGAAAATGAAAAAGCAAACAAAAAACAATGCTTGGAGTTGGGCAGTATCACAACGGGTTAAGCGCACGTGATGCAAAGTGCAAAGACCGGCATAAGGATCCCAGTTCAAACCCCGGCTCCCCATCTGCAGGGCAGTTGCTTCACAAGCGGTGAAGCAAGTCTGCAGCTGTCTATCTTTCTCTCCCCCTCTGTCTTCCCCTCCTCTCTCCATTTCTCTCTGTCCTATCCAACAACGACAACATCAACAACAATAATAACTACAACAACAATAAAAACAACAAAGGCAACAAAAAGGAAATAAATATTTTTAAAAAACATTTAAAGCTGGAGTTTGACCAAACAACAACACTTAAAGCTGTCTTTTTATTAGTGAGTGATGACAGTTTGCTGATAATCAATAATACAAACAACTGTTTGTAACCCCATCAAGTGGCTCTCTCTGTTCCTGCTCCCTTGTGACTTTGTTAAAGTTTGTTGTACCTTAAAGCTGAAATCAGTAACTATGCATACTGTAACCAAGGGATTGGGCTTACAGAATTGTTCGTTGTATAAAGAGAATTTTAAATGTTATTGCAAACTAACAAGTTACACCGTTTTAATTCTTTTTTTTATTCCCTTTTGTTGCCCTAGTTGTTTTATTGTTGTAGTTATTACTGTTGTTGTCATTGTTGGATAGGACAGAGAGAAATGGAGAGAGGAGGGGAAGACAGAGAGGGGGAGAGAAAGAAAGACATCTACAAACCTGCTTCACCACCTGTGAAGCTACTCCCCTGCGGGTGGAGAGCTGGAGCTCGACATTTTTTAAATTCTTTTCTCCCCTCCCGCCTTTTATTTTCGTTGTCTTCGTTGCCCACAAATTGTATTATAATGTTTGCTTAGTAAAAGAGAGAGACTAAACAAGGGTAAAAATTTTAACAGTACAGAATTTGCCATCATTTCATTGCCTTGATTCTGTTTGTGTCCTAAGATGCAAAAGAAGCCAGTGGCTTTTAACTGTTTACAAATAGAATGTGATTGTAAAATGTACAGTTTGGTTGTGTTTCAATTATGAAATTTCTTCATATATAATAAACCATGACTTCTTGGCTGCTCAACAAAAAAATCATAATTACTACACAACCAGATGAAAAAAAAAAGTCTTTCATTTTAAAATAATCCTTCAGAACAACTGTCATTTTAAAAATAACTGGCTCAGTCCCTTAAGCCTGTCAAAGTTAAAAGGATGACATGATGTTGATTTCAAGAATAATCAAAGGGGGAGGGGAAGGTGGTGGAGCACCTGATTGAGTGCACATGTTACAGTGCTCAAGGACCCTGGTCCCAATCTGCAGAGGGAAAGCTTTACAAGTGGTGAAGCAGTGCTGCAAGTGTCTCTCTGTCTCTCTCCCTATCACCCCCTTCCATCTCAATTTCTGGCTATCTCTGTCCAATATATAAATAAAGATAATTTTAAAAAGGAATAACTAAAGGAACTTTAAGATTCACTAATTTGGGCAGGCATAGATAGCATAATGGTTATGCAAAGAGACTCTCATGCTGAAGGCTCTGAAGTCTCAGGTTCAATCCCCTGCAACCATAAACCAGAGCTGCTCAGTGCTCTGGGGGGGAAAAAAAAAAATTCACTAATTATCAACAGCACACACAAGAACCTCAAACCAAACCAACAGATTTTTGATGTAGAAAACACCAAGAAATAGTCATAAAAGAATTCCTTTCTTCACAAGGTAACAATCTAGTTACTGAGAAGACATAATAAAATTAGGAAAACAATATTTGAAAGATGATTATTAGAAAAAAATAGAGAATTTCAAATTAGCAAGACTCAAAATTCCAAAAAAAAAATCTTAAATATGAATCTTGGAATTCCTGCTTATTTCTAATTGTATGCTACTGAGCAAAGACAGAAGATAATGTCATTCATTTTTCCTGTAACCAACTCAAATATCCAACAATTAGCTGGAGGGCCACCAAACATAAAACAAAAACTTGGGATGTAACTATGTGTCCCTATCAAATGATTCACAGGAGTGATATTTTGTGATACCCTATTTTTTTATTATTATTGCCTCTGGGGTTGTTACTGGAGCTCAATGACTGAAGCCATTTCTCTCTCTCTCTCTCTCTCTCTCCCCCCCTCCTTCCATTTATTATGGATAGAGACATAAATTGAAAGGGGAGGGAGAGATATAGATGGGGAGAGAGAGACACTTGTAGCACTGCTTCACAACTAACTAGTGAAGCTTCCTCCCTACAGGTGTGCTGGGATAGCCTGAGGGTACTTCTTCCCAAGCTAGTGCTCTCTGGGTTGGAGAGAACTCAACTGGAGCCGATCTAGGCTGCTGCGTGGGAGAGAGATCAGGAACTCGTGCCACACTAACTTCACAGGAGATACACTCTGGAACTCTCGGAGCCGGAAAGCAATTTCCAAGTGTCTTTAATCAGAAGAGCAGCTGTTTTTATACTCTCCAAGTAGGGTGGAAACAGGATGTGATATAGAGAGGGTGGAGTGAAAAGTGACTGGTGAAAATCAGAGTGTGACAAGGAGAGGATCAGGGTGTGACAAGGAGAGGGGGTGGAGCAGGTGAGAATTCTACCACTAAACCACCAATGCCCTGGAGGGAGTGTGGTGCTTTATGTAAATGTAAAAGTGATTTATGTAAATAGACCAAAGCTTTGAATGGGATTAAATCTATCCCTATATAGGCACATGGTTAAGCAGAAGCCAGGGGGAGCTGACATACTATCCAACACAGGTGGAGACCAGGGGCTGGAGCCCAGCTTCTTGTACATGGTAATGTGTGCACTCTACCAGATGAGCCACAGTATGGCTACACTCTATAAATGTTTTAACTTGGATGACATTTGGTTCAAGGAGGCCAAAATACTATCCCCAGAAAGACTTTGGAGATCTTAGAGACCTTTTGTTACTTCCTGTAATGGCTTTATTTCAGGCCAAGAAAATGAGAGGGGAGTTCGAACACTGCTTCAGTAGATTCTCATTCTGATTTGGTCCTTTGTCTCCAAAACTGTTTCCAAATGACATCGATAACCTAATCCCACTGCCTCTCTTCCTGTGTGGCTAGTTCCTTAATTATTTCTTGTTTTATATCTCAAAAGTCTTTCCTACATTACTTTTTTCGGCCCAAGCTTATAAACAGACTCAAGTAATACCTTCTTAGCTAGAATTCGTTATTGAAATACTAAACTGCCCTTTTGTCTTGTCAATTGTACAAATTTCTTGACAGAAAAACCTGTACTCATAAACTCTACCTCCTCACCTCCCTTTTTACTTCAATTACTCTGATTCAGTCAATTCAGCTAAAACTAATTCACAAGTCATTTGCTACCTTGTCAATGCCATTCTGAAGACCCTTGTTCATCCTTCACACTGTGGTTTCTGCTTGTTTTATCTCACTAAAATTGTTCTCCTTAGGAAAGAGGAAACAGCATGATGGTTATGCAAAAAGACCAAGATCAGGGCAAGGCCAAGGGTCAGGTTAAGTGTCAGTTTGGGGTTAGCTCTAAATTTCAGGGTCAGCGTCAGAATTAGGCATTAGAGTCAAGGTCAGTATCAGGTTTATGTTAGAATTATAGTCAGGGGGAGTTTGGCGGTAGCGCAGCGGGTTAAGTGCAGGTGACTCAAAGCACAAGGACTGGCTGAAGGATTTCAGTTCAAGCCCCCGGATCCCCAACTGCAGGGGAGTCGTTTCACGAGTGGTGAAGTAGGTCTGCAGGTGTCTTTCTCTCCCCCTCTCTGTCTTCCCCTCCTCTCTCCATTTCTCTCTGTCCTATCCAACAACGACATCAATCACTACAACAATAAAGCAACAAGGGAATAAATAAATAAATGTTTTTTAAAAAAGAATTATAGTCAGGATCAAAGTCAGGGTCAGTATCAGTGTCAGAGGTTAGGGATAGGCTCAGTTTAAAGTTAGGATTACAGTCAAGATCAGGGTCAGAGCTAGAAATCAGTCAGGCTCTGTTGTATGCTTTACATTGGGTTGTTCTAGCTCTCCCCCTGCCAAGAAAATTGGTTCAGTCCTGCTAGTTTTCGCGGGCCCACTTGTCCCCGCCCCAAGGAACCCCGCCAGAGTTCCAGAGTTCCAGAGTTCGAGAGTTCTTGGCGCCGCCGCGGGGGGGAAGAGGCAACAGAGTTCTGTTTGGTGATTAGTTTGGGTTAGTTTATGAATCGTTGTTCCTGAATAAAGAAATACAGCTTCCCTGCCCAGCCGTGTGTCCACGAGTCTCTGTTACCCACCCGTGAAGCTAGCCTGGCCAGCTGGAGCCTCCGAATTTTAACAACAAGGCTCAGGGCCAGTGTTAGATTCAAGGTCAGGGAAAAGCTCAAGGTCAGGTTTAGGATCTGCCTGAGGCTCAGAATCAGGCTCAGTGTTCAGGGAAAGGTCAAAGATCAGGTTAAATTTCAGCTTAGGGTTAGGGCTAAGATTCATGGTCAGGGTCAGAATAAGGCATTAAAGTCAGGGTCAGGTTTATGTTAGAATTAATGTCAAGATCAAGGTCAAGGTCAGGGTCAGTATCAGTGTCAGAGGTGAGGGATAGGTTCAGTTTAAAGTTAGGATAACAGTTGAGATCAAGGTCATCCGCAGGGTCAGAGCTAGAGTCAGGATCAGGGTCAGGCTCAGGACCAGTGTGATAGTCCTCATTTACAATATTCTCATATGTTTTTTATAATATATAAAATACATAAATACATATAAATATATGTTTTCTCTCAGCTCTCTTTCTGGTCACACTCCCCATACAAGCAATCCTGTTCACTTGCAAGCCTTCTTAAAAATCTATTTATTGTGGTCTCCCAAACTTAACTCCAACACTTCTCTCCCAAGTTAGAGAATCACACATTCCATTGCCTGCCATGCTTCTCTGTCCAAGACCTGCATACATATTAAAGGTGCCCCAAACCAACTCATTATCTTGGCTTCCAAATGCAGTTCTCTCCTCACTTTCTGTGTCCGACAAAAAGCTTTTCATGCAACCAGGTATCTAATCATGAAAACACTATCATCTTTTATTTCTTCCTCATTCCCTATATCTACTCTAGCATCTGTAAGCCCTGGATTTTATTTCTATAATGTCTCTTATGTTCCCACAAACTGCCTGAGCTCAGTCCCTGAACAACTCTTGTTGACCTGGTCCAATAGCTGCTAATTTATCCCCTCCCTCTCCTTTCCCTAGTCCCTCTGCCCTCTCTTCTTTAATGTTCCACATGTTCTCTACCATGTTAATTACCGTCTTTTGAGCTGGAGAGCAATGCTAGAGGTATAGTTAGCTATGAGGGACTGGCATGTTTCTCTAAGTATGTCCATGGGAATCTTAACACAATAGAATGGATTGTTAACTTGCTAACATAAAAGATACATTAAATTTTTGATAGTATAATAAATGAGGCCTTCTGTATTGGGCTCTGACCCAGTTCACCTGTGCTTCCTCTTTACTCAGAAAGTCTCAAACTGAACCACAAAGCACTCTCCCTGGCGAACCCACACTTCCAGCAGTTGAAAACTGAGGTGGTACTCCTCCTACTTGTGGTACATTCAGCCTCACCTCCAGGTATTCTCAGCCACTTCCCTTACACTTCCATGAGTCTTGAAGTATCCCTCTCCTAACAGTAACCATTTCCATTATGTGATTCCATCTGTGAGATCATCTTATTGCAGGGATCCAATATAGAGATTAGTACCTTGTATAAACATAAGAAATAAATACCTAGCAACTGCCAGCAGTGACCATGAAACAGAACGAGTTCAGCCTGCAGCAGCCATAGGCCCACTGCCAATACCAAACACAAAGGAGCAAGATGACTGAGCTGTCAATGTGTGCTTCTTTCTGATACTGCAGGTGCTGTCAACCTTTTGTGTTCTCCTTTCCAAGAAAGTACACAACTTCAAATTAGGAGTTCTAGATCCTGTGGATAAAGTCTCAAGGCAGTTTTAATGATTTTGTGTATAACCAGGTTATAAATAGACATTGCACAATATGCATGTAAGTTCTCATTCAGAAGGTGGCTTGGGAAAGGAAGTTTCTACTGAAAAGGAATAAGATATGGATACTTCTCTTTTTTAAAAGAATATATATATATACATATATATATATATATGCTTTTAAAGGATATATATATACATATATATATATATAATGGAGATATGATATATATATATCCTTTAATGAAAAAGAGACACACAGGGAGAAAGGCCAGAGAATTGTTCAGCTCAGGCTTATAGTCCCAGATTGAGCCTGGGACTTTGGAGCCTCAGGTAATAAGAATCTTTTAAATAACCACTATATGATGTTTCCCCAGCCCTGGATACTTCTCAAGACCAAAAGCAAAATGAGTTTAGACCCCTTGCAATATACCTAAAATAGACTTCCTAGTTCCTTCCAACATGAAGACCCCGAATTTCATCTGCTTTTACCTTTAGGTTCCTGATTATTAAACAAATTGTCCTGCTTTATATCTTGATGCTTTTCAGCCAATAAACTGCAGATGCTACCATGACCCAACCTGACTTCCCTTGGTAGACAACCTCAACAGTGTGTCCTGAGGCCCCACCTCCCCAGAGCCCTACCCCACTAGGGAAACATAGAAACAGGCTGGGAGGAGAACAAAAACAACCAGTGGCACAGATATATACAAATAATGTCAAAGGACATGAATTATGGTGATGTTGGGTATTATACAGCAAATCATAAAAAAGCTATTTCTCAGAGTCAACCCAATTACCAAATAATGTGATTATAACAATAACTATCTATTGTCTTCTTGAACCCTAAGACAGCAGGAACCTCACATTTCCACTATAAAGCCTAAATTTCCCCCAGTCCTGGAACTTTAGAGTGGGGCGCACTTTCCTGCATGCTTCTCTCAATTCATACCAAATAATATTGCATCTGCCAATCCCAACCTAATCAACGCAACGATTACAGCCTCAGCATGCTTCACAGACTGTGTCCAGAGACTTCAGGTGTGGAATGACAGACCTTCAGCTTCATTACTTGGGTGAGACCTTTCCTTTCACAGTATTCTCTAATTTCATTTCACTTCCTAACAAAGTCCCAAAACCTAGATATAGACCAGGTATGTTCACATGTATCCATAAACTAGGGCAAAATATATACCTGAAAGCAAAAGTACACAATAGTCTGCAGTGAGTACCCCCCAACACTTCATCTGCACTAGTCCAGCCTTTAGGTCCATGACTATTCAACAATTTGTTTGGCTTTGTATGTTAACTCTCTTTTCAGCCACCAGGTTCTAGATGCCAGCATGACGCCAACCAGACTTCCCTGGACAGACGACTCCACCAATGTGTCCTGGAGCTCTGCTTCCCCAGAGCACCACCCTACTAGGGAAAGATAAGAGGAAGGCTGGGAGTATGGATCAACCTGTCAACGCCCATGTTCAATGGGGAAACAATTATAGAAGCCAGACCTTCCACTTTCTGCACAGTGACCTTGGGTCCACACTCCCAGAGGGATAAAGAATAGGAAAACTATCAGAGGAGGGGATGGGATACACAGACCTGGTGGTGGGAATTGTGTGGAGTTGTACCCCTCTTATCCTATGGTTTTGTGAATGTCTCCTTTTTAAAAATAAATAAATAAATAAAAAGAAAGAAAGAAAAGAAACAGGCTGGGGGTATGGCTAAACCTGCAAACACCCATGTCCAGTGGAGAGTCAATTACAGAAGGCAGACCACCCACCTTCTGCACCCCATACTCCCAAGAAGGACAAAAAATAGGGAACCTTCCAATGGAGGGAAGGGGATATGGAACTCTGGTGGTGGGAATTGTATGGGATTGTACCCCTCTTATATCACAATCCTGTCAACCATTATTAAATCACCAATATAAAATAAAGTTACAAAAAGGAAAAGAAAAATGAACTTGGGATATTATACTGTTGGTATGTTTCTGAATTCTGCTTCTAAGACCCCTTCTGTTTCATTAGTTTGGTCCCCCCTGCTTGGCACTGTGTTCTATTTACATAACTAAGCACCCCCTGCCTCCCAGACATTGGTTTAATCCTCACTGGTTACCGCTTTTTCCTTCTCCCCGCCCCTTATCCTACATACATCCTCTTCCCACCTGACTCTTCCGCCTCAGGATAGAGAAGGACAAGATTGTGATTAGAGATAGCTTAGATTGCGCTGAGTTCCACAAGAATAAAGACTGAACTGCGTACCACTCAGCCTTGAGTCCCTGGTCATCTCTGTCTCCTGCCCGTGAAGCTCAGCCCAACATTATACCCTGTCAGAATGTGTGGGGAACAGAGAAGTACTTCAGGAAGCTTATGCACTATCTCCATAAATGTGGCCAGTGGCATGAACAGCTAGGAGGGTCACTTGACTCAGCATGCTTACAATGCTTACAATCCAGATTTTGGCTGCAGTTAACCAGAATATTCAACAGTCCTAAAGGAGTCAACTGGGCCATCCACCCCCACCCCAAATTTAGAGTCTTAGCCTGAGACTCTTCTATGACCACCTAGGTTAAGCAAAGGTAACTCAGTAATGATTAAGATTAAATTTCCCCTCAAGTGGACAACTAAACTAATTTAACTGAGGGATATAAATGAATGCAATCTAGAAATAAAAGTGTGATAAAAACAAAAGCAATAGGGGGCCAGGCAGTGGTGTACCTACTTGAGCACATGCAATACCATGTGCAAGGACCTGGATTCAAGCCGCTGCTCCTCACCTGCAGGGGAGAAGCTTCATGAGCAGTGAAGCAGATCTTAAAGCATATCTCTCTCTCGACCTTACCCACCCCCTCTCAATTTCTCTCTGTATTATAAAATAAAATAGGAAAAAAGAAATTACATGGCCACCATTAGGGAAGGATTCATAGTGCTGGCACTGAGCTCCGGTGATAACTCTGGTGGCAAGAAATAATAACAACAGTAAAATTTCTTGCATATATATTTCTGCCTAAAACTACTAGATATTTTTGTTTTTTTTTAATATTCAGTGACCTATCCTTTTGAATCATATTGACTGGCAAAGTCAAAGGCAGAAACAATCCCAGTTGACACATGCTACCCATAGCTTTGCAGGAACTTGACATTTGAGGAAGTACAGTTTTCAGGCATGGCCACAAGGTGGCAGAGTGACTCTGCACAAGAGAAGCTAGAACCTAGGGTCTGTTACCAGGAATCAGTTAACAGGATAGTTGGAACATCAGTTCCTAGAGAACTTTCCTACTAGGGAAGTTATGTTCATATTATCAATGTCCCTGTTTCATATAGATAGGTCTTCTGTAAGTCTTAGCGATGCCTGAGTAGCTTCCAGATACTGAGCTCCCAGCTCAAGGATCAGCTTCCCAGTGCTCATGGAGTATGCTATGAGCACCTGGGAGCAGATCTAGCCCGGCTTGCTTGCCCAGAGTTATCACTCAACAGAAGTCTAATTTGAAACCCTTGAATCTCAAGGCCCTGATGGAGTCTGCAAATGAGGGGTGAGGAAATGATGAGGGAAGAGCAACTGAATGCCCAGAATTTCATCAAAAGCAGGCTCAATGGCCCCAATAAAGGGAGAGCGGTCCTCAATCACAAATGACCCCCCCCTTGCTTCACAACACTTCCCTCACTCCAACTGCAGAGTTAGTGAACCCTGTCCTTAGGAGACTGGCAAATCCAAACAGCAAACAAAAAAATTACCATGCACTCAAGAAAGAAAATACCTAATCTGAAGCTACAACTAAAATTATTCAAAGAAATTTAGGGAACCACACAAACACGTGGAGACAGATTTTACCTACCACTGAGTGGCTAACAAGTGTGTCTCCCTATTCTGTTCTCAGAATTCTTTCAGCTGTCCTATACCTTCAAGTTAAATCACTTTTTTTAGAGAAAAAAAAAACTTTTAAAATGTTTTCTTTATTTATCAAATAGGGGCAGAAAAGGAATAAAAGAGGAGGGGGGAGATAGTGATGGAGAGAGACAGAGAGACACCTGCAGCCCTGCTTCACCACTTGTAAGGCTTTCTCCCTGCAGGTGGGGACCTGGGGCTTGGACTGGCATCCTTGCACGTTGTAATGTGTGCACTTAATCCAGGTGCGCCACCGCCTGGCCCCATTAAATCACTTTTCAACAATAAAAATTCAGGTCATTGAAAAAGATATAAAAGCAAATGGACTTGAAAAATCACTGTGCAGAAAGAAGAAAATCAAAGGGAAGAGAAAATGAGCCGAAGAATGGCTATAGGGTTTCAGAATGTCCAAATCTAGTATTCGGTCTTTAATGTCTTGTTTCTGAAAAAAAAAAGAACACAGCTTCATCATCCATGGAGTCATAGCTCCACTTAGCCTTTGTTGCTCTACTGGGGTGCCAGAAATCAAACCCAGGGTGTTAAGTGTGTATAAGATAAAGTGCCATAGACATCTGAGCCCTCTTCCCTGCCCCCCCCCCCAGTATTCATCACTGATGTCTGCCAGTTACTACAAAATAATCTTCTTTCGTTTCCACAAGCCATCAGTTGGTCCTCTACATAGGCAAGTATTTTTCAGTGAATCAATTGTGGATTTGTGCAGATTAAGAAAAATGGACTCAGGGGCTGAGGAGAGACCATGGTGGCTATGCAAAAAACTTTCATGCCCAGGTTCAATCCTCAGTACCACCATAACCCACTGTAACATGTGCACTCAACCAGGTGCAGCACCACCCGGCCCTTTTTTTTTTTTTTGAGAAAATACATCTTAATAATAGGTATCCCAGATACTTATCATCCTGAAGATATGTCCATTTCTTTTAGTTTATCATTACTGCACTATAAACCAAGTTGGCCACCACCCCAGCAAACCCGACAAAAATCCCAGAAAATTATTTTCTGGAAAAGACAAGTCAATAATAGCTGAAAATATTCCAAATTTGGAGAAAGTTACAAGTCCAAAGATTCAGGAAGCTGAGTAAATCCCAAGTAAGACAAGCCCAAAGAAATTCACGCTCAGACAAACCAAAATTAAATCCCTATAATCTAAAGACAAATAATCTTGAAAGCAGTCAAAGAAATAGCCATTATTGTTCACAGAAAAATAACTCAAATGAAAAGGAATTTCTCATGTGAAATCATGGAAATCAGAAAAAACAGATACATCCTCAAGTGCTAACATGAAAAAATAATCAAGTCAAAATTCTAGATCCAATGAAAATATCTTTTCAAAATCAAAGGGAATAAATCCATTTTCAGATGAAAGACATTAAGAAAACAGTTGCCAGTACTCCAAATCTCAATTATTTGCTACAGGTAACTCTTCAGGAAGAAAGGAAATGATGCCAGGGAAAACCCATCATTGTTTGGAACATAGTTAATGAAAAACGTGCAACAGAAATGGTAAATATCAGAGTAGATATAATAAACTATTATCTTATGGTTTCTTTAAAATATTTTCTGAAAACTCTGAAAGCAAAAACCAGCACTGTCTGATGAGGTTTTAAATGTACGTATGTTACTTTGCTAGAGATACCAAAACAGATTACTACAGGTTGGGTGGTTAAAACGACAAAAATTCTATGAGACTAAAGTATCAGCAGGCTTGATTTATTCTGAGATCTCTCTCTCCTTGGCTAGGAGATCCCAGCCCATTGAAAGAAGGCACTGTGGTGTCTCTTTCTCTCTGCCTCTCGCTTCTCTCTCTAAAATAAATATGTGTGAAATCACCATTTCCAACAATTTGTGTGGAACTTTAATAAGGAGAAAGACACATGCCAGATGGTTCTGTTTTGTTGTGGAATATAAAGAAATTCAAAACAAACTCTTAGATGGTCCAGGAGGTGACACAGCAGTTAGAATATCAGATCTGTGAGCATAAGGTACCAAGTTTGATCCCCAGCACTGAATGTCAGAGTGCTGCTCTGTTTTCTGTCTCTCTGTATTTCTCTGTGTGTATCACTCTCATTCGTTCATTTACTCTTCACTCACTCATTCATTAATAAAGAAATTTAAGAAAACTTTGGATCTGACAGAAGAACTGAAGTTACCAAGGGGGGGAGCGTGGGGGGAGCAATAGATTGTGATGAAGAGTTTTTGATACATAGGTGATAAGCATCGTGCGATAACAGTTAAAGAAGTCTGAACGTATATTCTAGAGACTGTGTAGTATTTTAAATCCATGTTTACTGTGTGTGTGTGTGTGTGTGTGTATGTGTTCATACTGAATGAGAGCTCACCCTAAAGATTTCATTTTAACTGAATTTTACTTTACTTTAATTTTAACCTGATATATAAAGCCCTATTTCCAAATATAGTCACATTCTAAAGTACTGGACTTTAGAATTTCAACATAACAGTTTTAGAAGGACACAATACAGACCAAAACAGAATGTGGACATAATTTAAAAGTATGAGGAGGAGAGTAAGAACTTATATGGTGTCAAATTTTCTATACTTCATTGGAATGGTTAAATATTAATTCTAATTAAACTATGGGAAGTATTTATTTTGTAGTCCCTAGTGTAAAGTAAGGTATGGTAGTAGATAATTTTAAATGGAATATTTTTAAAAATATGTAAATAATGCCTAAGAACACAGCTGGAGAAAACATATTACCTTTCATAAGAAAAGAATCTTGGTGGTTTGGGAGGTGGCGCAATGAATAAAGCTTTGAATTCTCAAGCATGAAGTCCCAAGTTCAATCCCTGGCAGCACGTGTACCAGAGTGATAACTGGTTCTTTCTCTCCTCCTATCTTTCTCATTAATAAATAAACAAAATCTTTTTTTTATAAAAAAAAAAAAAAGGATCCTGTGGGGGGCCAGGCAGTAGCACAGCCTGTTAAGCACACATGGTGCCAAGCGCAAGGACCAGTGTAAGAATCCTGGTTCTAGCGCCCAGCTCCCCACCTGCAGGGGAGCCGCTTCACAAGCAGTGAAGTAGGTCTGCAGGTGTCTGTCTTTCTCTCCCCCTTTGTCTTCCCCTCCTCTCTCCATTTCTTTCTGTCCTATCCAACAATGACAGCAATAACAACAATAATAACAATAACGATAAACAACAGGGGTAACAAAGGGGGGAAATAGCCTCCAGGGGCAGTGGATTTGTAGTTCAGGCACTGAGCACCAGTGATAACTCTGGCGGCAAAAAAAGAAAAGAGAAGAGAAGAGAAGAGAAGAGAAGAGAAGAGAAGAGAAGAGAAGAGAAGAGAAGGGAAGAAAAAGGTCTTGTTCTAAGAAGATTAAGTTTGGCATCTTCAAATTTTAAATTCCAAAATTCCAAATATGTAAAGAACACAAACAACATATATCTTGAGTTCTATTTATTAATATCTACCAAGTTCAGAATTAAGAATGAGTTTTTAAAAAAACAAAACAAAACAAAGACTAGATAGCACTTATTCTGTTAGCCACAGAATTATATCATGACTCCTTGTACAAACTCTGATACTCTGATACATATGCCCCAAAACCATAATGAAAATACAAACACTATCTTAATATAATGAGAACATTTCTACCTCACTGACCTTCTAAACCCTCCATCACTCTGGGCATACACTCTCAGAATTGCTGGCATGAATCATGAGAACCAGGAAAAACAAGAGCATCACAGTAGAGATACAGACAGAAGCCAACAAACAGGTGAGTGATTATGATAGGAAATCCAGCATGCTTGCTCAGTAGAATGACAAACTTAAGTTAACATCTGTAAAGTAATCTTTTCCTCAAGGAACATATAGACCATAGGAAGGCCACTTTTTTAAGAGCATAAATAAAATGAATGCTGAAATTTTGTTCTGGGAAAGTTGATAGGGGCTTAAAAGAGACAGGGTCATATGATAACCAATGATGAAAAAATAATTTAAGAAAATTATTTCAGGTGTTTCCCTTTCTATATCACATATAGCCTAATTTTATCAGACAAAAATCAAAGTGCTACCGGGAGTCAGGCGCTAGTGCAGTGGGTTAAGTAAGGATACCGGTTCAAGCCCCCGGCACCCCCACCTGCAGGGGTGTTGCTTCACAGGCGGTGAAGCAGGTCTGCAGGTGTCTATCTTTCTTTCCCCATCTCTATCTTCCCCTCCTCTCTCCATTTCTCTCTGTACTATCACAATGACAACAACAACAATAATAACTACAACAACAATAAAACAACAAGGGCAACAAAAGGGAAAATAAATAAATAAATGTTTAAAAAAATTAAAGTGCTTCCCTACAGGATCCAACTCCATTTAAGACTAGGATAGTATTATTTTGATTACAAGTAGCTAATGGCTCTACTTAGAGCTCTTTTTACTACAGAACAGCTTTTGGGGTTAGATAAGTAGCAACCAAAGACCAGAATGTTCAAAGTTTTTTAAAAAGGACATGCATGCTAGTTTTTTTTGTCCCTGAGCCTGACATCAAAAACAAAAAAAAAAACAACACTGTAGTGGGGCTCTTTGGAATATAACTAAAATAGAACTACTATCTACACAATGGAGACACCCCACGCACACACTCTTCATCTGAACTATTCTAGCCTTTAGGTTCATAATTAGTCAGCAATTTGTTTGGCTTTATATGTTAACTTTTTTCAGCAACCAGGTTCCAGATGCTAAAATGACTCCAACCAACTTCCCTGGACAAACAACCCCACCAATATGTCCTGGAGCCCCACCTCCCCAGAGCCCCGCCCCACTAGGGAAAGAGAAAGAAAGGCTGGGAGTACAGACTGACCTGCCAGAGCTCATGTTCAGCAAGGAAGCAATTACAGAAGCCAGACCTTCCACCTTCTGTGCCCTACAATGACCTTGGGTCCATACTCCCAGAGGGTTAAAGAATAGGAAAGCTATCAGGGGAGGGGATGGGATATGGAATTCTGGTGGTGGGAACTGTATGGAGTTGTACCCTCTTATCCTATGGTTTTTGTCAGTGTTTCCTTTTCATAAATAAAAATTTAAGAAAAAAACAATTGTATATTGTTACCACTAAAAAAATGTTTACAAGTTCATACACAAATTTTTTAAAAGGACATGATTCTTTTAAAACCTCTATTTTCCATTAAGCAAACAGTTTCAGGATAGTTTCCTATTCTTATCATTAACTATAATGATAAGTTTAAAGGGTGAATTGAGCCAGCAATTGTTGTTGTTATTGTTGCCATTGTTATTGCAGCTGTGGTTGTTTTTGCCACCAGGGTTTTTGGTGGGGCTCAGTGCTTGCAGGACAGTCTTGGTTTTTTTGCTTTTTTCAGTCTCTCCTTCTTCCTTTCTTTATGTCTTCCCTTCTTTCTTTTTTCTTTCTTTCCTTACTTCTTTCTTTAATCTGATTTCTTTCTTTTACTTGATAAGGCAAGGAGAAATTGAAAAGGGAGGAGGAGAGGGAGAGAGAGAGAGAAAGAGAGGCACCTGAAGAACTACTTTACCACTTGTGAAGTCTGCCCCCCGTATGTGAGGATCAGGGGCTTGAACCCAAGCTCTTGAGCATGATAACATGTGCACTCAACCCGGCACATCACCTTGTCCCCAACCTTTAGTTTGTTGTCATGCAGAACAGTATCAGGCAGCTTCTGGGTATTGATATTGAATAATATCAATAAGAATATAGAACACAAGCATATAGAGCCTTAAACTTTAAAGCCGACCCTATCTCCATTCAGTGCTTCACACATTGTCAAAGCAATTTTATAAAATCCATATGACTCTATGACAGAATAGATTCTTTTTTTTTAATTTTTATGGGTTTTTTATGGTATAGGTATAATTTAGTTTGAACTTCAGCAGTGAATAAAGCAATCAAAGCATAATGATCTTGTTACCACCCTAAGGAAAAAAGTAAGTCAAAGGACTATTAAGCATTTGACTGCCAGAGACAGGTACCTAAAAGAATGTAAAAAGTATAATCCACTTATCAGCTCTTTTCTCAAAACAAGGGTCTGAATGTGGGAGAACACATATTGAGGTATACATTAAATGTACTTTGTGGGTTTATATTTGATCAATTACGTTTCCAAGGATATAGCTTAAGTTCCTTATAATCAAATCCATACTGTCACTAGCTAATAAAGATATGTAAAGCAATTCAAACAAGGTATCAATGAATCCACCAATCCACTGCACAGCATAGTGGTTAAGAGCACAGGCCAGGGTGTCTTGGAGCCCCACCTTCCCAGACCCTTGCCCCATAGGGAAAGAGAGACAGGGGGCGGGGGGGCGGTTAATGGTTTATAGTAGATACAGTTTTCTGCAAAACACTCTCACCTCAGTCTCAGTTTTCCTCCACCATCAGACACCAAGATCTGAAAGCCCCCACCACCAATACTTTTTCCTCTTTCTGTTCTTATTGCTCAACTTCTGTCTGAGTGGAATCATCCCATATAAGTCCTTCTCTTTCTCAGTTACTTCACTAAACATGATCCCTTCAAGATTCATCCAAAATGAGGTGAAAAAGGTGAATTCATCATTCTTAATGGCTGAATGGTATTCCATCGTGTATATATACCAAAACTTTCTCAGTCACTCATCTGTTGTTGAACACAGTTTGCTTCCAGGTTTTGGCTATCACAAATTATGCTTCTATGAACATAGGTATACACAGATCTTTTTGGATGGGTATGTTTGATTGCTTAGGATATTTTATACCATCTATTCTCATCCTCTTTATTTTTCCAAACACGTCGCATCCTTCACCAACTTTAAACTCAATTTCATTGGGTTTATTTCCTTTTTTTTTAATTATCTTTATCTATTGGATAGAGACAGCCAGAAATTAAGATGAAGGGGGAAATAGAGAGGGAGAGAGACAGAGATACACCTGCAGCTCTGCTTCACTACTTGCAAAGCTTTTCCCCTGCCAAAGGCTTGAACCCGTGTCCTTGCACATTATAGCATGTGCGTTCAATCAGGTGCACCACCACCCAGCCCCAATTTCCCATTTTTTTAAACATTTCCAAAAATAAGACTTTGAGTGGTTGCAGGTATGACTCATCAGGTAATATGAATTGTCTTACCATGTGTGAGACCTGTGTTGCATCCCTGGCACCAAATGGAAATACTGTGGACATCACCAAAAGAGCTCCATGGATGGTGGCATAGTGATATGAACTCAATGCTTCTCTCTAGGCCTTGTTCTCTCTCTCTCTCTCTCTCTCTCTCTCTCTCTCTCTCTCTCTCTCCCCTCTCCCTCTCTCCCCCTCTCCCTCTCTCCCCCTCTCCCTCTCCTCCCCCTCTCCCTCTCCTCCCCCTCTCCTCCCCCTCCATCTCTCCCCCTCTCTCTCTCTCACCCTCTCTCTCCCTCTCCCTCTCTCCCCCTCTCCCTCTCTCCCCCTCTCCCTCTCCTCCCCCTCCTCTCGCTCCCCATCCCCTCTCCCTCTCTCTCCCTCTTCTCCCCCTCCTCTCACTCCCTCTATCCCCCTCTCCCTCCCATCCCACTCCTCTCTCTCACTCTCTCTCTCCCTCCCTCTCCAGAATAAACATAGGGACTTGAAGCTACTCAGCAGTATCATTCATACCCCAGGTTCTAGGTTTACTTCTTAATGTCACATTTTTAAAAGAGAAAGACTTAGAGTGTTTCACTTTTTATAAATCTGTAATATTTTTTTAATTCACAAAGTATACCATCTTCTGGTTAGTCAAAGCTCACTCACAATGACCTCTGATTCAGATGTAATTTTCCCAATATAAGCTCAAAGACCACCATATACAACAAGCCCACTGAACATCATACTTAGTGGGGAGGAAAGGATATATTTTCCCTCTAAAATAAAAAACAAAAAAGAATGTCCACTAGGGCCAGGTGTGGCACACCAGGTTGAGTGCACGTGTTACAATGCAGAAGGGCCTGGGTTCTAGTCCCTGGTCCCCACCTGCAGGGGGAAAACTTTGCGAGTGGTGAAACAGTGCTGCAGGTGTCTCTCTGTCTCTCTCCCTCTCTGTCATCCACTCCCTTCTCAATTTCTGGTTGTCTATATCCAATAAATAAATAAATAAAGATAAGTTTTTTTTTAAAAGGATGTCCACTTTTAGCATTATCATTCAACATAGTTCTGGAATTCCTAGTCATAGCAATTAGGCAAGAAAAAGAAAAAAATGAATCCATATTGGAAAAAATAAATATAATTGCTATTATTTTCAGATGACAAGATAGTATACATAGAAAATCACAAAAAGTGGTCTGGGAGGTGCCACAGTGGATAGGGCACTGATTTCTCAACCATGAGGTCCTGAGTTCTGTCCTAGCAGCACATGTACCACAGTGATGTCTGGTTCTTTCTCTCTCTGCCTATCTTTCTCATAAATAAATAAATTCTTACAGAAAAAAAAGAAAATCACAAAAAACAGTATAAAATTTTTTAAATAAATCAATATATTAAGATTGCAGACTATAATATTAATACACAAAAACTGAAGATGTTCCTTGAACAAATGGTGAAAGGAAGAAATCAATTCCATTTAAAATATCGTCAAATGAACTAACAAAAGGAATGTTATTCAGAAATAAATTTAACTAAAGGAAGTAAAATGTGTGTCTACTGAAAACTATACATCACTACCAAAGGAAAAAAATGACATAAAGAAATGGAAAGACATTCCATGCTCCTGAATTAGAAGAATTAACTTTGGGCTGGGAAGATAGAATAATGGTTATGCAAAAGACTCATGCCTGAGACTCTGAGGTCCCAGGTTCAATCCCCAGAACCACCATAAACCAGGTCTGAGTAGTACTCTGATCTCTGTCTGTCTCTCTCATTAAAATAAAATAAATAAAATTAAGTTTAAAAAAAAGAATTAACTTTGTGAAAATGACCATACTACTCAAAATAATAAATAGAAAGATTCAATGGAATCCCAAAGTCCAAATGAAATTTTATAAAAATAGAGAGAATGATATAGAAATTCGTCTATAGCCATAGAAGACCCAAAATCACCAAAGCAATCCCAAGGAAAAAAAAAAAACAGGAATGGAAGTGTTATACATTCTGACTTTAAACTATATTACAGAGCTTTAGTGATCAAAACTATGTGATACTGGAATAAAATAGACTTTTAGATCAATGAAATAGAATTGAAAACCCAGTAATAAACCCGTACACATATAGACAGTTAACTGTTTTTTATTGTTTAAAGCTTTACTTTATTACACATGAGAGAATTCCACTCTGGTACATGAGGTGCTAGGGATCAAACTGGAAAGCTTAGGCACACAAATCCAGCTCTACCAGTTGAGGCATTTTCCTAGACACTGAACCTGTATTTACATGTGCATACTCTATTTTTCTTAATTTCTGTATTTATAAAATGGAAACACTGACAAGACCACAGGATAAGAGGGGTATATTTCCACACATTGCCCACCCCTAAAGCTCCATATCCAATCCCCTCCCTTGTTAGCTTCCCTATTCTTTATCCCTTTGGGAGTATGGACCCAGGATCATTGTGGGGTTCAGAAGATGGAAGATCTGGCTTCTGTAATTGCTTTGCTAAACATGGGCATTGGCAGGCCAGTCCATACTTCCAGCCTTAGACAGTTAATTTTATGATAAGGCAGTTCACAGCATAAAAATGGAAAAAGAAAATTATTTTCAATAAATGGTGATGAAAAACTGGATGACTATATGCAAAAGAATAAAATAAGATCACCAAATCTCTTAACTGAAAATGTATTAAAGGCTTAAATGTTAAAACAAAAACCATAAAACACACAGTACACTCCACAATGTCTGTTTCAGAAATATCTTCCAACACTACAGCTCATTGGGCAAGAAAAATAAAAGCAAAAAACTAAATTAGTGTGGTTACATCAAATTTAAATATTTCTACACAGCAAAAGATATCATCACCAAAAGAAAGTATATATATAATCACCAAAAACTAAAAGATAGCTTGTTGAATGAGAGAATATACTTGCATGCTACACATTAAAGAACTCATTACCAAAATATATAAAGAACACACAAAATTCAGCACCAAACAACTCTGAAAAAAAAATGGAGATACAATACTAAAAGACCATTAGCTATACAAATGAATTTCATGAAACATTCAAAGAAGAAGTAACACCCATTCTCCTCAAACTCTTCCAGAAAATAGATGAAGAGGGAACACTCCCAAACACATTCTTTGAGACTAATATCACTCTCATCCCCAAATCAGGAAAGGACTCCACCAAAAAAAGAAAACTATAGACCTATATCCCTGATGAACATTGATTCAAAGACCCTCAACAAAATCTTGGCTAATTGAATCCAACAACATATTAGGAGAATAATCTACCAAGACCAAGTGGGATTCATCCCTGGGAAACAGGATGGTTCAACATCTGCAAGTCAGTCAGTGTAATCCACTATATCAACAAAAAGAAAGACAAAAATCACGATTTTATCAATTGGTGCAAACAAAGCATTTGACAAGGCCCAATACCCATTTATGATAAATGCCCTCAAGAAATTGGGAGTGGCAGGAAAATCTCTCAACATAAAGGCTACATATGACAAACCCACGGCTTACATCATATTCAATGGGCAAAAGTTAAAAGTTTTCGCTAAAATCAGGAATTACAGAAGCCAGAACTCCCACCTTCTGCACCCCAAAAAGAATTTTGGTTCATATCCCAGAGGGGGTAAACGTTAGTGGAAGATGACTAGAGAGCTCTGCACCCCAATTCCATCAGGACCCAGAGAGAGAACAGGAAGGACATTCAGCAGTAGCAATAGGTATAGATGTGACTTAGGAAGGAGAAGGGAGGAAGCGGGTGGTGGCACAGTGGGTTAAGCATACATAGTATATAATTCAAGTATCTGGGTTCAGTCATCAGCTCCCTAACTGCAGGGGAGATGCCTCAAAAGTGGTGAAGCAGATCTGCAGGTGTCTCTCTTTCTCTCTCCCTCAAATCTCCCCCTTCTCTCTTAATTTCTCTCTGTCCTATCCAGTAAAGTGGAAAAAATGGCCACCAGGAAAAGTGTTCATAATGCTGGCATCAAACCCCAACAAGCAATAACCCTGGAGAAAACAATAATAATGAGCAAATATATATCAATATAGAAATAACAGTCAACCCATATCTGTGACCTTGAGAGAACTACTGCAGTTTCCAGTGGAGGGAATGGGGAGACAGAACACTGGTGGTGGGGGCAGTGTGGAATTAAACCCCGATTATGTCATAATTTTGAAAATCAATATTAAATCACGATTGAAAAAAAGACACTGTTAAAAGAAATAGAGGATGACACAAAGAAATGGAAGAACATCTCTTTTTCATGGATTGGAAGAATATATTGTGGTCCAGGAGGTGGCGCAGTGGATAAAGCACTGGACTCTGAGGCACAAGGTCCTAAATCAGTTCGATTCCTGGCAGCACATGTACCAGAGTGATGTCTGGTTCTTTCTCTCTCTCTTCCTCCTCCTATCTTATTCATTAATAAATAAATGAAATTTTTAAATAAAAAATAATGTATATATGTTTATTTATATATTAGACTTAGACCTAATAAGCCTGGAAATCTAGTAGAATGGCCTAAAGAAAGCAATATAAATTCTCTAACTATACTTATTACTTAGGGCTAGACACTCTCCTGTTTCACTAGCCTCAATCACTCTGTCTACTCAATTACTACACAAAAAGAAGTAAGAAAGTTATATTCTTCCATCTTTTAATCTCTTCTGATGCAGCATGAGCATTATTGTTACTGAAATGGGAAAACCAGCAGACAAAAACGAAAGAGGAAGTTAAGTTTGTGGCGGGCCTGCACTCCCGAATTCCTACAAGCTGAGAAGAAACTGCACCCGTTTCTGGTGGGTTTCCACTTTCACATTCCCATGCCTTTGACTGTTCCTGCCAGAGTCCCAGTTTAAAGAACCCCCCACCCCTCTCACCCCACCACCTGTGCCTCCTTCCCACTTTCGCTTCGGTCCAGTCTACTTACACTACAAATCCTGAATTCCACATCCCCTTTGCAAAACCAGTAAGTACCCTGAATCCACCAAATGGCTGGTTCAGACTAAGTAGGAACCCACTAAACCTGCAGGCATAATAAGACATACTCCTTGACCTCCAAGTGGTTCTTAGTCTAGCTTTATGCCCAATCGGAGGTGTAACATTACCACTTGATAAAAAGAAACACTATATAATTGGCCAAGAGATATACTAGCAAAAAACTTATATCAAGTAGAGGACAATTATTCTCTCTATGGCAACCTTTAATAGAATCATAAAAAAGAAGTAAATGCAGAAAAACTGCAGGCTAAGATTCCACTAAAGTCCTAGGTCTATTCCCTAACTTGAGGCCAGATCCCATAAACCTAATACCGGTTTGAATCAACAAATGACACTCAACACTTTAAAAGGTAAGACTAATGGCCCGGGTTGTGGCGCACCTGGTTAAGCACACACATTACCATGCGCAAGGACCTGAGTTCAAGCCCCCGGTCCCCACCTACAGGGGGAAAGCTTTGCAAGTAACACCCATTGGGAACAAAACCTAAAGCCCCTTTGTGTGTTTCCTCAGGACTGTACCTTCACTATGAACTAGCAATGATAGGGACTGCCCCACTCTCAGAAGGGAGGCTAAGTCATCCTACTCTGTTACTCCAGGAAGACTTGGTGCTGAAGTGAGTGCAGCCTAGAATGTTTCCAGCTGGACCATGGACTATGAATTCAGTCTGACAGAGACTCAAAGGTTGTACAGGTTCCAGTGCCAAATATAAATAGACATGGGTCCCAGGTTAGATCAATGTGGTAAGCAGCTAATTGCATTTATATATTTTCTTCAAGTTGACAAGTCTAATCCTGCTTCTGTTCTCAACTCTGACACCATCTTCCCAAACAATATTTTAGTTCACCCCCATGTGAACTATCACTCAATCAAAGATTACTAAGACATAGGCTCCTAAGGACACTCCTAAAATAGACTTCTTAGCCTCCCTCCACCCTTAGGTCCCTACTTTCATCTGCTCTATTCCTGCTTTATGGTTCCTGTTTATTAAACACTTTGTCCTGCTTTCCATCTTACTACCTTTCAGCCATCAAGTTCTAGATGCTATTATAATTCCACCCTGACTTCTCTGGGCAGATGACCTCACCAATGTTTCCTGGAACCTCACCTTTCCAAAGTCCTACCCAACTAAAGAAAGATAGAAACAGGTTGGGGGTATGGATCAACCTGCCAATATCCACATCCAGTGAAGACGTAATTATAGAAGACAGAACTCCCACCTTCTACACCACAAAAAGAATTTTGGTCCGTACTCTCAGAGGGGCAAATGATAGGGGAGATAAACCAGAGGGCTCTATACCCCCACTCCACTAGGACTCAAAGTGTTTGTCACCACGAATCCTGTTTTTACACCACAAATGAAAGGGAAGTGAATCTGGAAAACACCAGAGGAAACCAGGCACTGTTTCTATTATCTGAGAGAAGAAGAAAAAAAGAAATGTCTTTTTTCCAAAAGTAGTAATAAGTGTAGGGGTGGCTTAGAAAGGAAGTGAAGGCAGGATCTTTAAATAAATGGGATATATATATTCAGCCCATTTAGGTGATCTTCGGAGAACTACTGCAATTTCCTTAGACCGCTCAGTCATTCGGACTTCCTTGAACTACTACAATTTCCAGTGGAGGAGTTGGGACACAGAATTCTGGTGGTGGGAACCATATGGAATTATACCCCTACTATCTTACAATTTTGTAAATCAATATTAAATCACTAATAAAAATACATTAAAATGTTTAAAGTCTCAGTTGTCAGATAACTGCAAATCAAGACAACAATAAGATAACACCCTACACCTCTGAGTATGTCATAGATTAAAAATGAGAGAAGCAAGTGCTGATAAGAACATAATGGAAAGAAACACCTTTTCACTGTTGGTGGGAATATAAATTGGTCCAGTCTCTGTGGAAAAACAGGTGAAGACTCCTCAAAATACTAAAAATAAGCCTGTCATAGAATCTCACAATTCCTCTCCAAGATATATACATATATCCAAAGAATACAAAACTTACCCACAGACTCATACACACACCTATGTTCATGGCAGCACTATTTGAAATTGTCAAGACTGGGAAATAATCCAAATGTCCAACAGCAGACAGTGGATAAGAAGGGTGTCCATGAACCTGCACCAGCTCCACACTGTAACAACAGAAGACCTCATCTTTTATAGCTGAGTAGCAGCCTACTGTACAAATATGACACACTGGTCTGTCGTTATAAATGAAGTTTATCTCAGCCAAACTTAAATGAATCCACAGAGTTAGAACATAAATTCTAGCACAGTTAGATTATAAACTAAAAAGAAAAATAAAAAATACAGAATATAGAGATTGGTGGTTAGAGGAGTTGCAGAAGGACTACTTTCAGATCCAGATAGGAAAAATCAAGACTAGCAAGGACACTGGACCAATGAGGTCATCATGTATGGACATTGCCAAAAGCTCATTAGTGGTACAACCAGCAATTTCCCCAGACATAGCAAATCACTGGATAGACCTTTATAAGACTACAAACACTAAAAGGGACCCTGAAGTAACATCTCCAGTGCTACAGCCACAATCAGTTACCCTCAAGCAACTGATGGGCAGGCCACAAAATCCAGAGAATTCACCTAAAACTAATCAGCAAAGAAAACCCCAAAATATTCTTATATCTTCACTTAAAGAAGCAGCTGGGGAGTCGGCAGTAGCGCAGTGGGTTAAGCACATCTGGTTCAAAGCGCAAGGACCAGTGGAAGGATCCCGGTTCGAGCCCCCGCTCCCCACCTGCAGGGGGATCGATTCACAGGCAGTGAAGCAGGTCTGCAAGTGTCTATCTTTCTCTCGCCCTCTCTGTCTTCCCCTCCCCTCTCCATTTCTCTCTGTCCCATCCAACAAGGATGACATCAATAACAACTATAACAATAATAAAAAACAACAAGGGCAACAGTAGGGAATAAACAAATATTTTTTTAAAAAAAAGAAATTCCTTAAAAAAGAAAAAAAGAAGTGGCGGATGGGCTGGGGGTATGGATCAACCTGTCAACATCCATGCCCACAACATAAGCCAGAACTCCCACCTTCTATGCCACAGAAAGAATTTTGGACCATATTTCTAGAGGGGTAATTGATAAGGGAAGATAACTAGATGGCTCTGAACCTCAATTCCACCAGCACCAGAAGCATCTATCACCAGAAATCTTATTTTATTTTATTTCATTTTTAATTCTTATTTATAAAAAGGAAACACTGACAAAAACTATAGGATAAGAGGGGTACAACGCCACACAACTCCCACCACCAGAACTTCGTATCCCATCCCCTCCTCTGATAGCTTTCCTATTCTTTATCCCTCTGAGAGTATGGACACAGGGTCAATATGGGGTGCAGAAAGTGAAAGGTCTGGCTTCTGAAATCTTATTTTTATACAGTCACTGAAGCAGGGACAGGGGTGGGGAGATCTGTAAAACAGCAGAAGTCAGGCACTATTTATCTTATCTGAAAGAGAACAGGAAAAAAGGAAGACCACTTGGAATAATAGGTGTAGGTGTGGTTTAGAAAGGAACTGAAGGCAAGACCATAGAATAAATGGGGAAAAAATATAGAGAGATTTAGATAGTGATAGATAAAGTCAACATGTATCTGTGGCCTTGGGAGAACTGCTGCAGTTTCCAATGGAGGGGATGAGGACACAGAACTCTGGTGATGGTAACAGTGTGGAATTATACCCCTATTATTTTATAAATTTGTAAATCAATATTAAACCACTAATTTTTTTAAGAAAAAAAAGCTGATGTAGCCCCTCTAAAATCCCACTACTGAAATCTTCCAGTTATTAAAAGTCACATTATACATGTGAGTTTAGAACTCAGGTACCTCTGAAATTCTTTGTTGCACTTTCTTATACTTTCTTTCCCTATTCCACATTTTTCAATCTTTTGAAATTCCTATTAAGCAAAATCAGCTGAATACCTAATTTTTATTGGTAATAGATTATGTTTAAAGTAGTATGTAAACGGACTAGCATATAAACCAGGGGAATTTTCTGATAAAGGAGATAAAGTCATTTTATATCTCTTAGCTTTCATTTCATTTAGAGTCAAACTATAAAATGTGACTTATTACATTTCTGAAATTAGAACTCTTAACTGTACCACACTCTAGAAGTAATATGAATTTAAATTGCCTAATATCAGACTGCATAATCCTTAGAAGATGATCATTCATAATAATTTTATTTGTAATATATGCGTTAGATACCTCCCTGATTTACTAAAAGGGCTGTCGGTAAGTTCTACCATCATTTTAAAATACAGATAATTGTAACTAAGTAATAATTGGCATCTTGTCATCCATAAAACTAAATAGTAACTAATCATTAAATGAACAGGATGCCATGCCAATCTATCACACTAATGAGATATTCATTCCTGACAAGAAATCTGACACATTTCTATTTTTAAAAAAAACATGCATATTGGGTTGTATACACATTTAGAAATTCAAGAGAAAGCTTCAGGGGGCTTGTCTTTTTCAAGATAAAATTAAAACATGAAATTCTGCTCAAATAGTATAACATTAGGCATTCTGGCTTTCTTTCAAATGTTTCATTAAGACAATGTCAAATAAGTCAGTCCAGACTACTGTCTGGATGCCATCTTTATGATTTCTTCAAGACCTGGTTCAAGAACAAGAGGAGGGGTTTGGAGAACAAAACAAGAACAAGTCACTTCTCAGACTTTTTCTTCTACACTGCTTATAGTTATCCAGGCTCAGTTAGCTCTTTGAATTTAAAACAAGTGCACAGCCCATTTATGTCTAAACAATGCATTTCTCAGAACTCTTGTTACTATTCTATAATTATCTCTTAATGCAGAATTGTTATATTTCCTGTGTAATAACAGCATGGGAGCATACAGAGGAAAGTGTGCAGAGAGGCACTTGAAACATTAACAATTACAACAAAATGATGCCTTGGACTTGCTTTCAAAATTTTGCCACCAATTCTCAAAAGTAGAAGAGAATAGCAGTACTACTGGCAAAACATTGTTAATTTTAAAGCAGAACTATCTAAGTACATTATCTGAATGTACTGAGTACATGATATGATACTATTATATTCATTCTCTTCTCTTTGTATGTATGTGAAATTTTCTGTATTAAAAGTTTTATTAACATTATCTCAAAGTAGAATTTCAAGTGAAGAATAAGGAAATTTTGGATGTTACTTATTTCAAAAAGTAAATGTCATAGTACTAGACCACAATAACTAGAGTTACAGATCAGCATTCTAGTGCTATCATGTATGCAGTGTTGTTTTCTCCCAATGTACAGAAAAGTTGACAGAATAGCACATAGAACTCCTAGATTCACTGGATGCTAAAATTTCCGCATTTTCTTTTCTGTTTCTTTTTTTGTTTTGCATAGTACACACATATACACATTTTTTCTCCAGAACTATTTAAGATTTAGTTGCATACAGCATGTCTTCTGACCTCTTAGCTTTTACTAAGGAGAAAGAAATTCCCTTTCAAACTGCATTAAAAATACCAAACTTGGGAATCTTAATATTGACACATTGTAAGATCCACCTCAAAAGTTCACCAATTATCATAATTGAGTTATTTACAGGATTTTTCCCTCTGATTTGGGATCTAATGCAAAACCATCCATTGCATTCAGTTCTCTCCTTAGTTTCCTTCTAAAAAGTGAATTTGAAACAGCAGTGTCACCGCTTCTCATAGCACTGATTTCTCTGTATTGTCCCTCAACTTGGGTTGTCTTGATGTTTCCTCTTGATTAGAACCAGGTTATCCATTTCTGGTCCAAGTGGTGCTGTGTCCTCCCTAGTGGTTATCGGGAGGCACAGGGCCATCCCATTACAGAGCTGTCAACTTTGTTTGTTTGCCTTCCAGGGTTATTCCCGGGGCTCGGTGCCTGCACCACGAATCCACAGACCATTTTTTCCCTTTTTGTTGCCATTTTTTTTTAAATCATTGTTGTGGTTACTATTATTGTTGTTGTTGCTGTCGTTGGATAGGACAGAGAGAAATGGAGAGAGGAGGGGAAAGCAGAGAGGGGGAGAGAAAGAGAGACACCTGCAGACCTGCTTCACTGCCTGTGAGACAACTCCCCTGCAGGTGGGGAGCCGGGGCTCTGAACCCGGATCCTTCCGCCGGCCCTTGCGCTTTGTGCCAAGTGCACTTAACCCGCTGCGCTATCGCCTGACTCCCAACTTTGCTTACTTAAACCCAGCTCCATGTATTGTAAATTACCACTTTCTTCTTTGCACATAATCAGGAACATATAAGAAAATTCTCTGAGAACAGACCAAAAAGGTGCAGCAGGCAGAACACTATTCTTTGAAACATGAGATCCCATGTTTGATTCCTAGTGCCACACATACAAAAGTAACACTCTGGTGCTCTTTCTTCACACAATTTTTTAGCATTATTACTATAAAGTAATAATTTAATTTTTATATATTTAAATATTATTCAGTTGTTTTAAGAGGTGAAGAGACCATAACACTGCTTATCTCTGGCAAGGATTAAATCTGGGATGTCATGCAAGCCAGTCCCATTCTCCACCACTGAGCCATCTCCCCAGCACAAAGTAGTAATCTTCTTACTCTCTTAGCTGGCAATATTTTTAGTTGGCATTACTTGAGAGGATGTTTTTTTTTTAAGTAATGACTATGATTAAATTTACATTCAAGAATTTGAGTCCATTTTCATTCAGAGCCCTGCAATTTTCTTTTCAGTCCTAAGTAAATCAAGTATCTCTTTAGCAGAGATTCCTAACCCTACCTATGAAGACCTGATTTTTTTCCTCCACTCCTCTCCCTTCCTTCTATTCTGAGTCCTATGTTCACAGTGGAAAATGGAGAGGGGACAAAGGTAGGTAAAATGGGGACAAAGGCAACTGCAGGTTGATAACTAGTAAACACCAGAGAAGCGCTAATTGCCTGTTAGCAGCAATGGTCAGCCTGAGGATGGACTGGGCAAAGGTGACACAAGTTTAGTAAACCAGAAGCAAGCAGATGGGGCTGAATCAATCTTTCCCCTATAAAGTTAAACATTCATCAACAACAGCCCCCAAAGACTCCCTAAGAATTGCCCTAGATTTTTCAGGCACAACATCCTTGCCTATTTCTAATATTGTCCCAATATGCATGACTGATTCCAATAAATCATTCTTATAGACTATAGTGACTTCAACAATAAAGACCCCTAGATAGAAAAAAGGAATTCAATAAATGACATAAATGGAAGGAAAGAAAAAAAAAAATCAACAGTACTTCACACAAATCTGGAAACACACACACACACAAAATCTCAAATACCTGTTAATAATGAAAATATGAAACAGTTCAAATATCCAAGTGCCACCACTTTTTTTTTAATAGTCAGGGTTGCTCATGAATAAAGGGTTACTTTTGCTACCAAGTTCTCCCACTTTTGACTAACTCTTTTATAAACCAGAGTAATTTAAATAAAAATATACTCAAGGGAATTTGGCTTGAGGGCCTCAAAAGTCCTTACTACTTACGAATGGCTCACTGAAATCTTTCCTACTATGGAGTCTCTTCCCAGACAGCATCCTCTTCAAACATGTAAATATTTTACTTTATTTATATTTTTAATAGTAATTTTATGGTGATTCACACAATTATAAAATAACCAGGGCATAGTTCCACCTTAGAGTCACCACCAAGTTCTGTGCCCCCATCCTACCTCTCAATGAAAACCACAACAATGAGAATATCTTCTTTTATATTTTTTTAAAGATTTTTTTATGTATTAATTAATGAGAAAGATAGGATGGGAGAAAGAACCAGACATCACTCTGGCACATGTGCTGCTGGGGATTGAACTCAGGACCTCATGCTTGATAGTCCAATGCTTTATGCACTGTGCCACCTCCCAGACCACTTTTCTATTCATTGCTACATTCTCTTTTGTAAAGGTTATATTGCCTGGCAAAAGTTTTATAAATATATCTCTGTATTATACACCACATTCACAATGACAATATTCCTGGATTTACTTTTTCCAAAAGAGGTAGAAGTAGACCATTCAGATTTTGCCTGGTTGTGGTACCAATTTTTCTCTCATGGGGAAATTTCTCATGTAGAGAAAAAAGGCAGAATATTAAGGCAGCACTGTCCCCAGGTCTGCTATACTGTAATGATTTGTGCTCTCACTACACAGTGACAGGAGAGGACTGCTGAAGTAGGCTATACTCTGCTCTGACTTGCCTCTTAACTTTGACACTCCCTCCCCTACTGAGAATAGGTTATAAGCAGAGAACATGTAACTTTACCATCATCTGGAACAGGCTACAGATGGAGAGTTTCAGGTCTCAATCCAGAATAACTGAGTTGGAAACTCTAGGAGTGAAGCCCAGCAGTCTGTTTCAAGAATTCCTTGGGGGCCAGGTGGTAGTGCAGCGGGTCCATCGCATATGGCATGAAGCTCAAAGATCGGCATAAAGATCCAGGTTGGAGCCCCCAGCTCCCCACCTGCAAGGTGGGGGGGTTCTCTTCACAAGCAGTGAAACAGGCCTGCAGGTGTCTATCTCTCCTCTTTTCTGTCTTCCCCTCCTCCTTTGATTTGTCTCTGTCCTATTCAACAACAAAGGCAGTAATGACAACAATAACAATAACACACAAGGGCAACTAAAATGGGAAAAAATAGCCTCCAAGAGCAGTGGGTTCGTAGTGTAGTGTAGGCACCGAGCCCAACCCTGGAGGCAAAAAAAAAAAAAAACAGAATTCCTCCAGGTGTTTCTGCCCCACATTAAATCTGATATTTGGGCTGATGAGAAAACTGAATAATGTGATTCTTTGCTGTGTGCATTGCCAGGTTCAAGTTCAGCCCCCACCACACTGCAGGAAACTTCAATGCTGTGGTTATCTCTCTTCCTCTCTGTCTCTCCCCACCATCATGCCCCCCACCCAGAAAAAAATCTGAGACACCTGGTTAAGTGCATACATTGCTATATGCAATATATGGGTTTAAGCCTCAGCTCCCTATCTGCAAGGGAGACACTTCCAGAGCTGTGAAGCAGGTCTGCAGGTGTCTATCTCTCTCTATCTAACTCCTTTCCTCTCAGTTTCTCTCTGTCCTACCCAATAAAAATCGGGGGGGGGGAGGGAGAAATGGCCACCAGGAGCAGTTGATCTGAGATAATCCTGGTGACGATAAAAATAAATTTTAAACGAAAGAGAGAGAAAATACTGATGCCAGCATATATTTTTTACGTTGTTAGGAGTAACTTTAGTATGCAGGCAGAATAAAAACTAACCAAAGAACTCAGTGTCTGGGAAGAGGATGAGGCTATACAGTTTGGGCATCACCTCTATGCTAACTCTGAGAGAGGGTTGGGGGACTTTGAGGTGAAGATGCCATCAAAATTGAGAATAGTGGGGTTCTTTAAGATAGGGACTGAGAATACTTCACTATCCTCATTTCTATAAGAAGTCACATAATACATCTCTCACATTATTTCTAAATAAAAACCAAGATGAACGGGATTCGGATGGTAGCACAGCATGTTAAGTGCACTTGGCACAAAGCACAAGGACTGGCTTAAGGATCCCGGTTCAAGCACTTGGCTCCCCATCTGCAGGGGAGTCGCTTCACAGGCGGTGAAGCAAGTCTGCAGGTGTCTAGCTTTCTCTCCTTTCTGTCTTCCCCTCCACTCTCCATTTCTCTCTGTCCTATCCAACAATGATCAATAACAACAGTAAAACAACAAGACAACAAAAGGGAATAAATAAATAAATATATTTTTTAAAAAAACAAGATAAACTTTTATCCTCTAATTTTGTAGATCTTTCAGATTTCTAGTTTTACCTGGTTAAAAATGAATATAATTAAGATTGCACCTAAAAATTAAATCAGGTGATAATCTGGTTGATAGCATTATTTTTTTTTCCATAAGCAAAATCCATAGGAGGCCTACTGAAATAACTCAGTTGGTTCTTTGTTATGTATGTGACTCAGGTTCAATCATGGCCTCCACTGCACTGAAGGAAGCTTCAGTGCTGTGGTCTCTTTTACTCTCTTTCTCTTTCCCTAAAATTATCAAAGTTAATTCATTAATTATGTCAAAATCATTGGGATAAAATTTCAGTCTTCAGTACAGTTGAATATTACATGTAATTAAGTGGAAAAAAATATTCATGTAATTAATTTGGGGCAAAGGCATGGCCAGTTTTTTCTTAGATACCAAATGCATTATCATTACACAAAATATACAGAATGGATGACTTCCCTGGGCAGACGACCTCATCAATGTGCCCTGGAGCATCACCTCTCCAGAGCCCTGCCTGGAGAGAAAAAGGTTGGTGGTACGGATGGACCTACCAGTATCCATTTCCCCCTGGGAAGCAATTACAGAAGCCAGACCTTCCACCTTCATCACCCCATAAAGAATCTGAGGGGATAAGGAATAGGGAGGCTTCTAGGGAATGGGATGGGACACAGAACTCTGGTGGTGAGAACTGTATGGAATTGTACCCATTATCTTAAAATCTTGTTAGTCATTATTAAATCAATAATATATACATATATATAATGGAAAACAGAGCACTGTCTTAGTGAATTGCTGTGATATGAAAACTGCTTGTATGCACTTTGAGTTTATTGCTTTTATTTCTTTTTTTTATTTTTTTTCCCCAGGGTTATCACTGAGACTCAGTACCTGCACTATGAATCCACTGCTCCTGGCAGACTTTTTGTTTGTTTGTTTGTTTGTTTTGCTGGCTAGAACAGAGATAAAAAGAAAGTGGTGAGGGAAGATAGAGAGGGAGAGAGACAGAGAGTCACCTGCAGACCTGCTTCACCACTAGTGAAGCTTCCCCCCTGCAGGTGGGGAGCCAGAGCAAGAATCCTGGATTCTCGTACTTCGTACTCTGTGCACTTAACCTGGTGTGCCACCACCTGGATCCTTGCTTCTGCTTCTCTTAAAAAATAAAGTCAGATCTAATTATCTTCCCCTTCATTGAGTCTTATTTTAAAATGAATCTAAATCCACAATTTATTTTAATAGAGCCAAAAAAAAGTATAGCCAAACTACATTTTTATAAATGAATAGGAAAAAAAAAAAACTTGATCCAGATTAGATTATTTTATTATAAACTTCTAATCAACATTTAATTTTAAAAGTTAGAAAGCATATTCATTACCAACACAGAGAAAACAATGGCAAAGAAGGAAGGAGAGCCACCACCATTCCTGACGGCAAGCTGAGTACTTCTCACTGAGCATAGAAAAGCTTTAGTCTGATTTGGATTTTGTCGTTATTGGTTTGGTTTGGTTTGGTTTGGTTTGGTTTGGTTTGGTTTGGTTTGGTTTGGTTTGGTTTTGCAGAGCTGGGGGGGATGTCACATGTGTGCACTGGTTCACCCACTCCCTGCCATTTTTTCATTAAAATAGAGTGACCCAGAGAAAGAGAGGCAATAATAACTACAATAACAGCAATAATAACTACAACAATAACAACAATAGTAATAACTATAATAGCAGCAATAATAACTACAGCACTAAAACAACAAGGGCAACAAAAGGGAATAAATAAATCAACATAAAAAAGAACTTTAAAAAAGCTAACTCCTTGGTTGGGGCAATGGTTTATTTTAAAATAAAATAACACATTCTTACAGACATGTTGACCTTCTTCCCATTCTGTCACTTCTAAACTTTCAAAAGTGCCTACCAGAAGTTCAAATAATTATACCACTCACGTATTCATTCATTCATTCGGTCAATCAGCCCCGACACGTGCCAGGTCTGTACCAGGCACTATGGTCACTGCACATAATATTCCATGCTAGTCATGGGACAGGTGTTACTGACAGTTTTCCTCTCAACTCCCTTTGAGGTTCCACTAATACATATGTGATTTTTTGATGCATCTTAACCATGTTTCACGGACGTGATTCCACTTCTGAAAGCACTGAGCCAATTAAGCAATGGTGCCAAGACTCCAAAAGCAGGACAACCCAGTGCCTCCCAACACTCCCATTCAGTAGATTTACCCTGGCATTTCCACGCACTGATCTCACCCACTGTCCACTGTCCCCAGCCTGCCCTCAACTGCCACGAACATGGTCCTATTGAGACCACCGTCGGCCAAACGCCCAGTCTCCGGTTTATCCCCAGAAGGCAGGCGCGCAAGCCCAGCGCAGCACTCGAGGCCAACCCTGAACTCAACGCCAGAAGCTCCTCATTGCCTTGTTGCCGGGGGTTCCAAAGGCAGGGCCCTGGGGTCTGAGCCCACGAAGGGCTGATGTCAGGCCCCGTTGCTCCCGCGGCATCGCCGGGACCTCTCCACCTCGGCGCTCTGCGCTCACCCTTCTGTCACATCCCTGCCGGGCCTCCTTCCAGTGCCACCTGAGCCCTCGGGTGCTGCCAGGCAGCAAAGGGTGATGAGCGGGGTGGGGGAGTGCTGGGGGCGACAGAGGACCCTGGCCTGTGCTCCCCGCGGGCCGGGCACAAAAGCTAGCGACGAAAGAGAGCAGCCTCCCCCGGGCTCTGCAGCCGCCCGCCCATGGCCTGCGGGGTCCCAGCGCACTTACTGTCCGTCGCCATGGTCTCCGAGGGGCTGCGGGGCGGCAGACTGGTGAGCGGAGCAGGGCCGGCGCGCGCTCCTCGCCAGGCCTCGCGCGCTCGGGGGCCGCGCGGCGCACAGCCCCTCCCGCCGCGCGCCCCCGCCGCGCCGCCCCGCAGCCGCCTCCAGCCCCGCAGCCCCGCGGGCGCCCGGGGAAGCCAGCCTCCAGAGCCGACCTCCTTTCCCTACCTGGCAGCACCAGTCTTCCCTCCTTCCCCTACTCAACAATATAATAAACCCAATAACTTGAAAACCAGCTCCTGACCACACCAGGGACCTACTCTCCAGGTCACTTTTAACACTATTTTCCCGGATACACGCTTGGTTTTGTACCACTTTTTCCGATTTTCACCTCACGCCCTGCCCTGAAGAACTTCCTACTTAGGCTTTTGGACGAAAGGCTTAGTGCTCAAGAGTGTTGAACCACAAAGAGCTTCAAGGTTCAACCAGGTGCCAGGCATTATTGTCCAGGGCTGAGACTCTTGGAAAAAATCAGCTCAACCCCCAGCTGGAGAGTTTCTCCAGGTCCTGTGCTCATCAAAGCGCAGAGCAGGGAAAGACAGGCTGGTTATCTGATGGGGTTCTAGAATCACTGTCAGTGCATCCAGAGTGAGATCTAGGGACACTGGTTCTTTGTTTTTCATCTTTGTGTTTTTAACACAGGTGATTTGGAAGCATGCTATGCTTCCAGTTAACAACCAGAGCTCCAGTTGTGTCTTACACTAACTTCTCTGGTCAAAGCAAAACAAAACAACAACAACCCTCGAAATGGGTTAAATACAGGAAAGTGTTTTCTATACTGTAAGATGTATGCTGAGTTACCAAGCAGAGAGGGAGCAGAGATAAGGTTATGGACAGGGGACAGTGAAAAACAAGTTAAGCTGCTTTTACTAGAAAGGGGAGAGGAATTCAAGGGATGAATAAAAAAGGACTTCTGTGTAGTGAGGGTCCATGTGGATTTAGAACACAGGAATCTAGGTAGCCATATAGAAGCTTTCTCCAGCATCATTCAGAAAGAAAATAGTGGAAGGAGACCAGAGTGGAAAGCTGGCCAGCAGGTAGCAAAAGGACTCAGAGGAGGTAGAGGATAAGTGCAATCACAGTAAGAGTAAAAAAGACTTTGGGGGACTGAAGGGGTACAGGGCCTGGAGCCCTGAGGATGGCAAGCAGGATAAGCTCTAGAGGTCTGGGAGTACATAAAGGGGTCAGGACATAGAAAGGACAGGACCATGTAATTGCTTTTACATGTTTTACATGCTCAGCTAAGTTAGGATTAATGCAGGGCTCTTCTGATTTGTCATTGTGATTTCTTTTCTATTATTACTACTACCACTACTACTACTACTACTACCACCACTACCACCACCACCACCACCAGAGGACTGCTCAGCTCTGGATTATGGTGGTATTGGGGATTGAACCTGGGACCTTTGGTGCCTCAAGCATCCAAGTCTCTGCAAAACTATTACACTATCTCACCAGCCCAACCTTGTGATTAAATTACCACACTTGAATTGCTTATGTTTATCTCCAGAATAGAATAGGGGAATACCTCATATATACACTGTGCAGCATTTACACTCTAGGCCCTCTGACCCTTGTCTATAATCATATCTTGTCAAAAACACTTTAGCTGAAACTTAGAAGTGAGCTCATGGAAGAGTGAAGGGCTCCAACCACATCCTGAGTGGGTCTGTATCACCATGGAGATTATTTTTGGTGGAAATAGCTATTGCTTTCTCTTTTGTTAGTCGGTGAAAATAGAAAGATTATTTTAACTATGACTTGTACATGTAGCCTGTGAGCTACTAAGCATTTTATGTGACAAGAGAGAGAAGTTCTTAATTATGTAAAAGTTACCATTGGTTTTCATTTAGTCTCTGTAAGTTGAAATATTTCAGGACAGTCAAATGTTTTGATGTGGACTATGGAAGTAAACTAAGATTTTTAAAAATAGGCATGCCAGTTGGGTGTAGAAGTATTGAGTGTTCATATTACCATACACAAGAACTGGGGCTCAAGACCCAGGTTTCACCTGCAGGGCTGAGGAGCTACCAGAGAAACTTCACATGTGGTGAAACAGAGCTACATTAGTCTCTTCCTCTCTCCACCTATTTCTCCTTTCTCTCTAAATTTATCTTAATAAATATATATATATATTTAAACTTTTTTCTTTTTTAAATTATCTTTATTTATTGGATAGAGACAGCCAGAAATCAAGAGAATTGGGGGGGAGGTAGAGAGGGAGAGAAACAGACACCTGCAACACTGGTTCACCACTCGCAAAGCTGCCCTCATGCAGGTCACTCACCCGGTCCCCAAATAAATATTTTTTTTAAATGGACATTAGATTGTAAATAGTGATTTATGTTTGATTTAATCTTAGAAAGACATGAGGAAGACTGATGACATTAGGTGGAATTCTAGTCTGGAAAGTGAGAGGCAAAACCAGAAGTTTTGACATTTGGTTCTGGGACTTCTTTAATATGCAATAAAAATTACTACACAGTTGTTGAAAAGATAAAAGGAAATGTGTATGGCTAAGCACCAGAATTTCATCAATGTCACTTATAAAGTAAGCATTCTGGGGGCCCTGCAGTAGCACAGAGGGTTGAGCATATATAGTATGAAGCCCAAGGACCAGCCAAGAACCCCCATTCAAGACCCTGGCTTCCCACCTGCAGGGGGGTCACTTCGCAAGCAGTGAAGCAGGTCTGCAGATGTCTATCTTTCTCTCCCCCTCTTTCTTCCCCTCCCCTCTCAAATTTTCTCTGTCCTATCCATCAACAACAGCAGCAGCAACAATAACAGCAATGAAAACAGTGGGAGGGGGGACAAATAAAAGGATGGCTGCCAGGAGCAATGGATCTGTAGTGCAGTCACTGAGCCCCAGCAATAGATAACCCTGGAGGAAATTAAAAAAAAAAAAAAGTAAACATTCTTGAGTGTACACATTACAATGCACAAGGACTTGGGTTCAAGGACCCTGGTGCCACCTGCAGAGTGGAAGCTTGCAGGTGTCTCTTTTCCTCACCCTCTCTACCTCCCCTTCCATCTCAGATTCTTTCTGTTTTTATCCAATAAGTAAATAGTTACAAAAAATAAATAAGAATTAAAAGAAATAAATAAGGGGCCAGGTGGAAGCGCTGTAAGTGCACATGGCGCATAGCACAAGGACTGGAGTAAGGATCCCAGTTCGAGCCCCGGGCTCTCTGCCTACAAGGGTGTCCCTTCACAGGCGGTGAAGCAGGTCTGCAGGTGTCTATCTTTCTCTCCCCCTCTGTCTTCCCGTCCTCTCTCGATTTCTCTCTGTCCTATCTAACAACGACAGCAATAACAACAATAATAAATAACAAGGGCAGCAAAAGGGAAAAAATGGCCTCCAGGAGCAGTAGTTTCCTAGTGCAGGCACCAAGCCTCAGCAATAACCCTGGATGAAAATAATAAAATAAAATAAAACTGGGGTGGGGGACAGGGTAGTGGCACACCTGGTTAAGTGCACATAGTACTAAGTGCAAGGACCCACTCAAGGATCCAGGTTCAAGCCCCCGCTCCTCACTTGCAGAAGGAAGTTTCACAATCTCTCTGCAAAGAAAGTTTGCAACTGTCTGTCTTTCCCTCTCCCTATCTCCCCCTCCTCTCTCAATTTCTCTCTGTTCTACCCACTAAAATGGAAAAAATGGCCTCCAGGAGCAGTGGATTCATAATGCATGTACTGAGCCCCAGTGATATCCCTGGAGGAAAAAGAAATAAAATTAGACATTTTCCAAACTGTAATTTAAAAGAAACAAGGGTAGGGAGTCGGGCGGGAGTGCATCGGGTTAAGTGCAGGTGGCGACACCAATAACAAAAACAATAATAACTACAACAATAAAAGCCCCCAATAAATGAAGAGAGGAAGGAAGGAAGGAAGGAAGGAAGGAAAGAAAGAAGGAAGACAAACAAGAATCAAGGGTAAATTGGGAGGGCCCAGCAGTAGTAAATAAAGGGAGTAGGGCTGTAGGGCAGCAGGTTAAGTGCATGTGGTGCAAAGAGCAAAGACCAAGTCAAGGATCCCAGTTCAAGCCCCCCCACCTGCAGGGAAGTCGCTTCACAGGAGGTGAAGCAGGTCTGCAGGTGTCTGTCTTTCTCTCCCCCTCTCTGTCTTCCCCTCCTCTCTCCATTTCTCTCTGTCCTATCCAACAATGACATCAATAATAACTACAACAATAAAACAACATGGACAACAAAAGGGAATAAATAATATGAAAAAATTAAAAATTAAAAAAAGAAAAAAAATCAACTCAAATCACAATATGCACTAATAACCACTTCCATTTCCACTGCATTCATGTACTTTTTAAAGGCTTAAACTTTCCAGCTATAAATTATTTTTAAGTTCAGCATAACATTGCCACTTCAGAAAATATGCTGCTTTTAACATTCTTGACAAGTCAATGAAATAGTTCAACATTATATCAAATTTACAGTTCAGAATTGGGTGGAGAAAGTGATTGATTTTTATGAGAAGGAGAGGGAGTAGTCAGAATGTCACTCTACTCTCATACATGCAGTACCAGAGACTGCAAGTTCAGTATCATACCTCTAAACTATCTTTCAGGCCACTCAGCTCCATTTCCTTTATTTATTTTGTTTTATTTTTCTATTGATTTTACCAGAGTACTGCTCAGCTCTGGTTTATAGTGGTGCGGGGAATTGAACCTGGGACTTTGAAGCCTCAGGCATAAGAGTCTCTTTGCATAACTATTATGCTAACTACCCCCACCTGTTCCATTTCCTGTATAAGTCCACTTTTATTCATGCTTTTTGTTTGTATATACCCAACTAGACCTAGTACTTAAGTATATATATATTATAATCAAAACCAGTACAATTCCAAACCTCTGCTTTGAAGAATACTTTCATATATTATGCTTTTTGAATTTTTTTTTTTAACAGAGAAGGCAGAGAGGTCAGTAAAGGAGACCACAGCACTAGATCATAGGATATAACACTACTTATACAAGGTATTGTTTCACTTGCCCACATTAATAGTAAGTATGTCAAGAATACACATAAAAGGTTCTGGTCTATAAAGACATTGTTGTTTCATATAAGTCAACAGAAGTAGAAATCCAGTGGGATACTTTTGACTACAAAAAGTAAAACCCACTTTAAAAGTGGCTGAGACCATTTTACTTCAAAGTCAGTTAAATCTCAGTGTGGGGTGAGTAAAAAAAATTTCAGTGCCATGGGCCCAGGTTCAAACCTGGGTTATGTGCACGGCAAAACAGCACATTGCAAGTAGAAAATGATACAACTGTAAAATCAGTTTATAATTATAATAAGGTACACTGCCACAATCCTTATTCCCCTACAAGACATTTAGTACTTAATGTTAAAAGCCACACACCTGTGACTTCATGCAGTTATTCATGATCAAGCTGGTACTATAAATAGCTTACCAGAAAAATAGCATTTGAACAGCACAATCTGAAAATCCATTAAGTATTTTTTATTTGAATTCTGTTCTATAAGCTTCAATTTTACATTGAAGGCAAAGCTGTGAAGTAATTCACATAACATCTTTAAAATATTAATTAAAAATGTAGAAAATTACCAATTAAATGTAATTAAACAACTAATATCTGCTTAATACACTGGTTACTTTTATCTTCCTACATTTTCTGCAGTGAAGACTCAAGTTTTCTTCAAATGGCAACAATTACAAAGACAGAAAAGTAGTGGGATGAAGGTATGATTGATCCCTGTCAAACATTGTTTATAAGAATGTAAATTGGTAGTCTTGTAAAGTTTAGTTTGGCAATAATACACACATTTTTACGTATGTGCATTGTTTAACAAGCAAATTTATGCACATATTTATCCAACTGAAATATCAATATAGTCAACATTATTTATATGCCAAAATAGACACATAAAGGTCAATGGAGCATTAAATAGTAAGCAATGAAGAGTACCTATACAAAAAGCTGGTAAGAAAAAAAAAAAGATTTGAGATTGCTATCCATAGAAAAACTGGCTTGCAAAGTTAGCTCTTGGCAATTTGGACAGTGCTTCCCTTGGGTGGAGGAGATAGCATAATGATTAGGCAAACAGACTCTCATGCCTGAGGTTCTGAGGACCCAGGTTAATCCCCTACACCACAAGCCAGAGCTGAGCAATGACCTGATAGTAAGATTTTTAAAAATAAATAAAAATTTAAAAGACTTCCTTTCTTTCACTAATAGTAAGATTTTCTCTATAGACTCAAGCCTGGCTATATGGAGTCATCATAGAACCAATGTACTATACAATCCACTCACCCCACACTGAGATTTAACTGACTTTGAAGTAAAATGGTCTCAGCCACTTTAAAGTGGGCTTTACTTTTTGTAGTCAAAAGTATCCCACAGGATTTCCACTTCTGTTGACTTATATGAAACAACAATAGCTTTGTAGACCAGAACCTTTTATTTGTATTCCTGACATACTATTAATGTGAAACAATATCTTTTATAAGTAGTGTTATATCCTATAACCTAGCAATTGCTCTCCTGGAGATTTACCTAAAGGCAACAGAAACACCTATCAGAAGAGATGGATGTATACCTATGTTCATAGAAGCTGATTCCAACCAAAGCAATGCAACCAGTACCACATCGTCATGTTTCACTTCGGACTGTGTCCAGAGATGGCAGGCGTGTCCAGAGACGGCAGCCTCATTACTCGGGTGAGACCTTTCTTAGCTCATAGGACTCCTTAATTCCATTTCAAGTGGTGCACTTCTTAACAAAACCTCAAAACCTATAGACCAGGGCCCATGAGATAGGGCTTATGTACACATGTATCCACAAGTTGAGGAAAAATATATACCTTAAAACAAAAGTGCACAATAGTCTGCAGTGAGTAAATAAATGAAGCAAGTAGAAAGACCTAAAAGACACCATAAAGTTCCTAATGAAACAGTTTCTACTTAGACCTAGATACCCTCCTCACCTACCTCCTATCACATGTCCCTCAATCACTCCAAAGCTAAACTTGTCAAAGGACTACAAAAGCTGAATAAGGGCAAGAAACTGGCATACTTTAATGATGACTCTTTAGTCAATACCAGGCCATCCCATTACCTGGGGCCCTAGTCAGGGAGTCCTGGGATTCCCATACAGACATGATGGGCCTAGACCTCTAACAGATCCCTCTTGCCATGGTCACTGGTCATCTTCATCAGGAACAACAAAATGGACCCCTTTGTGGGCCCCTATAGGACCTTGCCCTCAATGTGCATCAACAATGGTAGGGACTGTTCCATTCTCCGAAGGGAGGTTGGACAACATACTCTACCTACCACCCAAAGAAGATGGGTCCTGAAATTAGTGCAGCCTAGAATGTTCCTAGCCGTGACCACAGAGTGCAGAGGTTACATAGGCTCCTGTGCTGAATATGGGCCCCAGATCAAATTGATGAGGTCTACAGTTAACAGTATTTATATATTTTTCCCATATTTGAAAGCTACTCTCTTCCCTGATCCAGCTTTCTAACCCTTTTTCCAAATATGACCACAATCTCCCCAGACAATAACCTGGGTCCACCTGCATATTAGATGTCAGGCTCAGGCAAAAACTAGTAAAGCCATGGGCCCCTTGACTTTAAAATAGTCCTAGCTTTTTTCAAAATGGATACCCCAAATCTTCATCTGCAATATTCTTGCATGATTAGTCAACAATTTGTTCTGCTTTATATCTTAACTATTTTTCAGCCACCAGGTTCCAAATGCTACCATGATGCCAGCCTGACTTCCCTGGGCAGACGGCCCCACCAATGTGACCTGGAGCCTTAGATCTCAATCCCTGCCCTACTAGGGAAAAAGAGAGACAGGCTGGGAATATGGATCAATGCCCATGTTCAAGTGGGGAAGCAATTATAGAAGCCACACCTTCTACCTTCTGCACCCCACAATGACCCTGGGTCCATACTCCCAGAGGAATAAAGAATAGGAAGCTATCAAGGGAGAGAATGGGATACAGAGTTCTAGGGGTGGGAATTGTGTGGAAGTGTATCCCTCTTATCCTAAGGTCTTGTCAATATTTCCATTTTATATATAAAAATTAAAAAAAAAAAAAGCAGAGTTTGTAATTGCCAGTACCTGGAAGAAACCCAGATGTCCAACATCAAATGAGTGGTTAAAAAATCATGGTATATATACCCAGTGGAATACTGCTGCACTGCTAAAAACAATAAGGTTGTCTCCTTTGCATCCTATTGGATGAAACTTGAAGATATCATATTGAGTGAGCTAAGCCAAAAAGAGAAGGATGAATATCAAACGATCTCACTTGCTAGCAGGACTTAATGAAGTAGTGATGGAGAGAGAGAGCACAAAGTGAAACATGGACTGGACATAGTATATGGCACCAAAGCAAAGGACTCTGGGGAGGGAGGAGGAGGATAAGAAGAAAACTTGGGGGGCCTATTACATAATGAAATTGTATACATATGTTAATGATTGCACTGTAAAGAATTAACCCCTTCGATAAAAAAGAAAAGAAAAAAAAGATGGCTTTAGTTTTACATTGTTTATAAACATTCATGATCAGACAAGTGGTAGCAAATAAGATAGTATACTACTAGTCATACATACAAGTGACCAAATCTAGGATTTTAAAATCTCAGAAGTTCTTCCAGTGTTTAAATTATCAAACTCACCCATATAGTACTACAAACACTGGAAGTCAGTCAAGGAGAACAATTTTGTTTACCAGCTAATGTGAGAGCAGAAATTCAAATAAATCCATTTTATATAAATTTGCATTCGTAATCTTTAAAGATTATAGGCAGCATAATTTTCACTCAATGTATTAATAGGATTCCTGAATACAAACTTGGAACAGGGGGCAGGTGATGGCACACCTGGTTGAGTGCACGTTACAATGAGCAAGGATGCATGTTCGAGCCCCCCTGCAGGGGGAAAACTTTACAAGTAGTGCTGCAGGTGTCTCTCTCCCTTTCTTTCACCCCCTGCCCCCTCAATTTCTGACTGTCTCTACCAATAAATAAAGATTTTTTTTTAAGTTGGAACACAACATGGAAGGCAATTAATTGTGAGATAGAACAAACCAACTGCAAGATATGATTATGGTCTACTATAGGCAGTAATTCAAGTGATATGGCTTGAAATGTTGTGAAGGAGAATTTAACAGACAGGCACATTTATAAAAGTATGAATTTTTTACTGAAACTATCAACTATTCTGTACCATAAAAACAATCCAGAATTTCCATTACCAGTCGTAAAGGTTTTATTAGAAATAATCAGTATTTAAGTATTATACTTAATCTGAGTAATCATCATATGGCATAGATACATATACAGGCATGGATGTGCACATATAAAAACATATTTACCCTCATATTAAGACAAGCAAACTTTAAAACAAGTACTACAGATTTAATTGATTACAGAAATAGAAAGTGTGCTTTCTAAGTTATATATTACTGACCATATGTTTCATGTATTAAAAAATAAAGCAACACAAAAACTTTATGCACTCAACATCATATAAAGTAGTAATATACAATATAAACAAATTCATCATGAAATTATAGATACAAATTAGTCATTTGTATTATAAATATTAGTTTCAATTAAAAGGATTTCAATGGAATAGTTACTATTACCACTACTAACCTACAATTATAGCAGTTATTTTAAATACCAGCAGTTTTCTTCTTTAACACATAAAATATGAATTTTTCCCTTTGTCAGGAAGCTCAAAATTAAGAATTCTATACCAGGCTCTTTGTTCTGTGTTTTCTTTTCTTCTTTGGTGCCATGAACTCTAAAGATAACAAAATGAAGACTGTCAGGTCTAACAAAATCACAACTCTTCTGGATAATATATATTTAAACTATATAGATGTTTAACTAATTCCTATTTAAGAGTTAGAATGCTTTCACAGCAGATATCAAACAAGAAGCCAGATATGTGTTATATATTTGTTTCTTCAAAAAAAAAACTTTAGTTGAACACTTACTAATGTAGATCCTAGTTATTCTAAATCCTACCTTTGAATTTGGTTCATATGGGTATGCCCTGCTTATGATGGGAATCATTATGACAGGTCTGACAGCTTTCTAGACCTGTGCTAAGATAGAAAACATGAGTGAGAGTACTACTTCATTTCTATAAACCTGAAAATATAACCCAATATTCACAAGTACTTATACATTTTTCTTAACTATCCTAGCAGCTGTCATGACCAACACTCAAATTTAAGTGCTCATCTAGAAACAACTGTGAACATAAAAGCTACTGATCTTCAAGAAAGAAGAAAAGCATGAAAGTTACAGGACAAATGTGAAGAAAGGAAATATTCCCCACCAATGAAAAACAAAAGCAGAATTATAGGAAAGGGATGAGAAAAAGAAAAGAAAAAAGTTAAGAAAAGAGGACTTTTAGAATAAAGGAAGAGTCAGGATAGCAGACCAAGAGAACAAACTATTTGGGGTAAAGCAAGTCAGAGGCTCAAAGACACTCTAAAAATGATAATGTCAAGTGTGTTTGAATTGCCAATAAATTTATAAAACTGAGGAAAATAGAAAAAAATAAGTGACAGGTACATAGTAAAAAATATATAACAAATGAGTAAGAAAAAAATCATGAATTATCTGGGGCAAACAAGTATACAGATGGTATATTATATGGTCTTGACATCAATGCTATCTAAATGCTAAATTCTGATCTGGTTAAAATCAATTATATTGGGAGGGTGGGGGTAGAAGTTCTGCATATGTTTGGAATAGGTGGTGAAGGAGAACTAAATCCTCACCTTCCTTAATTGGCTGTCATTAGATAACCCATTGAACTGAAATATGAAATAACAATATAAACATGTTATTCAGAGACATGGAAATGCCAAAATAATTAGTAAACGGATAGAAGTGACTGTCTCTAGGAAGTATGAATTGTGAGTCAGAATCATAAGATTGTGGTTTCTTATAAACAGCATTATAAAGTTATCTGAATTGTTAAATTATGTACATATACAAGTAATTTAATAAAAACAAACAACAACAAAAGACCCCAACATTTTTGAAAAACAAGTTGATGGATTTTAGAATGAGTCGTGCAAGGGGCTCAGTGACTGCACTATGAATCCAATGCTCCTGGAGGCCATTTTTCCCATTTCGTTGTCCTTGCTGTTGTAGTTGGATAGGACACAGAGAAATCAAGAGTAGGGAGGGAGAGGGAGGGAGACGGAGGGAGAGGGAGAGGGAGAGGGAGAGGGAGAGGGAGAGGGAGAGGGAGAGGGAGAGGGAGAGGGAGAGGGAGAGGGAGAGGGAGAGGGAGAGGGAGAGGGAGAGGGAGATGGAGGGGGGAGGGGGGAGGGGGAGGGGGGGAGAGAGAGAGAGAAAGATAGATACCTGCAGACCTGTTTCACTGCCTTTGAAGTGACAACTTCCTGCAAGTGGGGAGCCCAGGCTTGGCTGGATCCTTATGCTGGTCCTTGTGTCAACCTGATACACTACCACCAGGCCCCCTAAGTGTATGCTTTTATTTAACTATTTATTCACAATAAGCCTCCAATCAAACTTGGAAAGTACAGTCTGAAATCTCAACACAAGATTGTAAAGGACACTTTTATGATGGTATGAGCAAACCACAGAAGCACTGAATTTCTGAAGAAACAAATATTCCCTTTTAATTGCCTATTCTTTGCTATTACTATGGCACTCTAGTTCTACTTTCCTTAACATATCAAGCTCTTTTCTTTCCAATAAACTGTAAGGCCCTTGGGAAATCAGACTGATCTGATTCATTTGACAAATATTACTTATATCTACTATTAATGGCCTTGTCACTGTGCTCAGATCTATACAACTATGGTCAAAATAATATGGTTCTTTTTTTTTTTTTTTTAACTCCAGGGTTATCCCTGGCACTACAAATTCACTGCTCCTGGAAGCCATTTTTTCCATTTTATTGGGAAGGACAAAGAGAAATAGAGAGGGGAGAGGGAGATTAGGAGAAAGCTGGACACTGCATACCTGCTTCACCTTTTGTTAAGCAATGCCCCTGCAGGTGGGGAGCTGGGGGCTTGAACCCAGATCTTTGTGCTTTATACTTTGTGCACTTAACCCAGTGTGCTACCTCCTGCCCCACCCCCAGTTCTTAAATTCTTATTGTGTGTATCTTTATAGCCCTGCACCTGGATAAGTGCTTGAAATACCATAGGTATTTAATACATGCTTGCTGAATGAGTATAAAATCCTAATAATAATAATAATAATAATAATAATAACCTGACAGGGCCAGGCCATGGTGCATCTGGTTAGGCACACTCACTGTAGTGTGCAAGGATCCAGGTTCAAGGCCCTGGTCCCCACCTGCAGGGGGGAAGCTTCATGAGTGGTAAAGTAGACCTGCAGGTGTCTATCTCACTCCCTATCTCCTTCTCTCCTCTGAATTTCTCTTTCTCTATCCAATAATAAATTAATTAAATGAACTTAAAAGAAAACCTGATTATGTCATGTTGTTTTTTAAAAAACATTTTATTTATTTACTTATTTGTTGTACAGTGACAGAGAAATTGACAGAAGGGGGAGACAGAGAGAAAGAAGACACCTACAGCAATGCTTCACCTCTTGTGACACTTTTCCCTTGAAGGTGGTGATTAGGTAATATTCTCTTTTTTTTTTTTTTTTGCATTTTCCCCCCTTTTGTTGCCCTTGTTGTTTTACTGTTGTTGTAGTTATTATTATTGATGTCGTTGTTGTTGGGTAGGAAAGAGAGAAATGGAGAGATGAGGGGAAGACAGAGGGGGAGAGAAAGATAGACACCTGCAGACGTGCTTCACCACCTATGAAGCGACTCCCCTGCAGGTGGGGAGCCAGGGGCTGGAACTGGGATTCTTACACCAGTCCTTACTCTGTGCCATATGCACTTAACCCGCTGCATTACCTACTGCCCAAACCCCAGTAATATTCTTAAAAAACATTATCATCATTAATGGATTGCTAGTTATCAAGCATAGTATGTTAAATACAACTTAATTTCTGTGATACTATAATTACTAAGAGAGAAAATAGCTACATATAATATTCCTTGATAAATATAAATTGTGAAAACAACACTAAAAGGTATGTTTATTTTAATTCACACTATGCAATTTAGTTATGATTATCTAGTTATAATTATTTTGTAGATGAGCATTTTAGTTACTAGAATTTGAAATGTGCATCTTTTCACAATAACATCTTTTTTAAATGCCATATCCAGAAATTCCTGTTTTATGAGGTTTGGACTTTGCTAGAAATATATTCCAGACATCAGCATGACTGGGAAAGGTCATTTACTAATGATATTTTCCTAACCTTTATTTTTCATCTCCATTGGCCTCTGCCTCTCCATATTCATTTACTTACTGTATTACCACTTTTACTGCCACCAGGTTATATCTGGAGCTCAATGGCTATATGACAAATTCCCCACTTCAGGAGGTCAATTCCATCCTACCCCACCCCTTTCTTTTTTGATACAAAGAAAAACAGAAAAGGGGAGGAAGGAGGGAGAGAGACACCTGCAGCACTGCTTGTGGGGCTTCCCCCCAAATTTGAGGAGCTAGGGCTTGAAGCTGGGTTCTTGCACATGATAATATGTGCCATTGTCTAGTCCCACATTACTATTATTCTAATGTGTCATGATTAGTATTAAAATTTTCCAGTGTGTCAAAGTTAAAAACATCACAAGAGCTCACACAGCCTACTGTCATGCTCTTCAAGGATTCAAAACAGTGTAAGTTTCCTTGAGAAATTTGACAAAATTTCATCTGTACCTGTTTCACTAAAACTTTCATTCTCTTCTTCCTCTTCTGTAATTACAGGCATACTGAGCCTTAAAGATTTTTCTTCTTTATGTATATTCTGCAAGTTACCTGAAAATAAATGGAAAATAATTTTACATGAAAGTATAGAATGCTATTTTTCTTATAAATATTTTTTAAATATTTTATTTATTTGATAGACAAATCACAAAGGAAGGGGAAAATAAGAGACACAGAGAGACAACTGTGGTCCTGCTTCACAGCTTGTGAAGCCTCCCCCATGCAGATAGGGACTGGGGGCTTGAACCAGGGTTCTTGGACATTATATTTTGTATGCTCACCCAAGTGTGCCACCACCCAGCCCTGATGTTATTCTTTAAAAAAAATTTTAAAAAAAGAAAACTTTTACACAAATAATGTCATAATTACAGTAGCATAAAAGATGCTTACAAATGTAAAAGCTAAAACTGTAATGGTAAGTAGAAATATTCATTTTAAATATATTTTAAATTTTGTTTTAATGTATGGTTTGGAGGGGGGAGGGAGACAGACAGAGACCAGAGCACCACTCAACCATTTATAATATTCTACTTGGTTTTGTCTTTGCTATTTGTATGCAGTGCCAGGAATTGAAGCTCAGGGCCTTAAACATGAAAGGCATGCACTTCACTGTGAGCTACCATTCTGGCCTTTAAAATTTATTTTTTTAAGTATTAATATATTTGAAAATAGTCTTTGACTCCTCCATTAAAGAAATCAGAAGAAAAGGAAAGAAATAAAATTAGCCAGACATGGCTATCTTATTCAATATCACACACAACATAGATTATATCAGCAGGCATCAGGGAATAATCATTTAGTTACTTCAGCTTCATTAAATAATCAAGCCAATTTAAAGTTAATACCCTTCTTTTTTTTTCCCCTCTTATTGCACTTTACTGAGTTAATGTTAATTTACAGCAATGTTGTCACAGAGATACAGTTCACACTTCCCCAAGATCCCTCATGCTCCACCAACAGATCACAAAAGACAAAGCTCTTTATATAGAATAGCCTTGTTTCTACAGACACTCTTTTCATCACATCTCTGGTGTTTTCTTCCTATAATTTGCTAGTGACTTTCTATATTCTAAAACATTAATGGCTCTTTACAAGCTTCTGTTACCTGGAGAAGTATCTTAGTCAAATGTATCAGGACTCATTTAGTACATAAATTCCATGCCCCAATAGCAACTCCTCTACATAGATTCTTTCTTCCTCATGCTGACATTTTCTCTATAATACTGTTACCACTTAATGTGCCATATATAGCCAACTTCTTCTCACTAAAATATAAGCTTTGCAAGGATAGATTATAGTTTATTATTGATAAATTCCCAACACATACAAAAGTATCTGACATATAACAGGGCCTCAATACATATTAACCATGGATTCCATGGTATTCTAACACTGTACTTCATAAAGGAGAAAATAAATTAAATGTATTTTTTTTCCTTCTGGACAGGTGTAAGCTAGGAATTAAATGGTGTACAGACTGTATGGAATGTACAAATTGCTGTAAGATGGAGTTGAGTAAACTGTAGCAAGAAGCTTCCATTTTAAATACAGTTCAAACTTAGTAAAGTAATTCTAATTTCTCATTAAGCCATTGGAAAAGAATTTTACCTTTACTTGCAAGAGCTATTATTAATTACGTTATTTTACATTATTTTAAGATAATTGATAACCTTTCAGGAACTATCATATTTTAATTTTTAAAACAGTACTTATTTAAATTTTTTTTCAAAAACATACTTCATATTTCCTCTTTTATTATATAAATATCAGTTTAACCTTTTACTTGTAAGAATATAAATGTTTTAAGAGGATCTTTGTTATTATTTAATAAATATTAAAATACATCTTTATTTATTTATTGTGGGTAGAAACAGAAGTTGAGAGGAGGGAAAGGGAAGTAAGAAGGGAAAGAGAGACATCTGCAGCACTACTTCAGCACTTGTGATGCTTCCCACCTGCAGGTGAGGACCAGGGGCTTGAACTTGAGTCCTTATGCACTGTGATCGATGTACCCACCAGGTGCATCACCACTTGGTTCCCACACACATATCATTAAAAGATTTATTTATAAACATGAGAGAGAAGTAAAGCATCACTTGGGCACTCTGGAAGATCAAATTCAAGTGTTCCTAAGAGTCCAACACTATCTACCCACTGTGCTCCTTCCCAGGGATCTTGGGGAAGTGTGAACTGTATCTCTGTGACAACATTGCTGTAAATTAACATTAATTCAGTAATGTGTAATAACAGGAAAAAAAAAAAAGAAACAACACTATTAACTTTAAATTGGCTTGATTATTTGATGAAGCTGAAGTAGCACAGTGGGTAGTGTTTTTTTTTTTTTAGATTCAAGACTGAATCTAAAAAAAAACAAAAAACTATTTTTAACAAAATTCTAATCAGTAAAATCTACCCCAAAACTACTAGTAGATTTTTTTTTTTTTACTCATAAAATTTCAATATATTTTTCCCCCCTGAGCATGCTCAGCTCTGCTTATGATGGTGTAGGGGATTGAACCTGGGACTTAAGAGTCTCAGGCATGAGAGTCTCTTTGCATAACCATTATGCTATCTACCCCCACCCATATTTCAATAGTTTTAAAGCCACATTTGTAATGTAATAAACTATTTAAAATGGCAAGAAAAAGATTTCCACATTAAAAATTAACAGTTGGAAAACAAACTTCCCTAGTGACATAATGATTAACTACAACTTAAGAGATATACTTAATAAAATTCTAAAAAATAACAAGGAGAACCAGTGAAATAGCTCACTTGGATTGTCAAAATTAGGCTGGGGAGACAGCCTAATGGTTATGCAAAAGACTTTCATGCCTGAGGGTCCAATATCTCAGGTTCAATCTCCAGTACCACCATAAGCCAGAGCTGAGCAGTGCTCTGGTCTTTTTCTCTGTCTCTCTCTCACTCATAAAAAAAAAAATGATTCTATCTGTATTTCTTTTTAAGATTTTATTTATTTATTAATGAGAAAGATAGGAGGAGAGAGAAAGAACCAGACATCACTCTGGCACATGTGCTGCTGGGGATCGAACTCAGGACCTCATGCTTGAAAGTCCAAAGCCTTATCACTGTGCCACCTCCCAGACCACATCTACCTGTGTTTTTATGAACAGAAGTGGAATCATGATGCTCTGAAGATTTTTTAAAAAATTATATTTATGTATTTATTGGACAGAGACAGCCAAAAATGGAGAGGGATGGGGGAAAAACAGAGGGAGAGAGACAGACACTTGCAGCAAAGTGTTTTCCAAATAATTCTGGGGGCCGGGTGGTAGTGCACCAAGTTAAGTACACAGAAAATGAAGCACAAGGATCTATGCGAGGATTTTGGTTTGAGCCCGACTCCCCACCTGCAGGAGAGGGGTCGCCTCACAAGTGATGAAGCAGGTCTGCAGGTGTCTTTCTCTCTCGCTCTCCCTCTCAATTTCTCTCTGTCCTACCCTCCCTAAATAAAAAAAAAAAATTTTTTTAAATGAAAAAAATGGCTACAGGAGCAGTGGATTCACAGTACAGGCACTGAGCCCCAGCAATAACCCTGAAGGCAAAATAATAATTTTAATTTTGAGGAAGTACATTTTATTTGTTTATTTTATTTTTAGATAGAGACTGAAACTTCCTTTAATGTGGTGGGGACTGGCTTTGAATCTGGGTGACACACAAGGCAACCAATTTATTTTCTTTTGTAGCTTGTTTTTATTGTCATATATAAAAAATTCACCATAAATAATGTTTTCTTAGGAGCCAGGTGGTGGCGCACCTGGTTGAGCGCATATATTACAATGCACAAGGATGCAAGGACAAGGGTTCAAGTCCATCCCCACCTGCAGGGGGAAAGCTTTGCAAGTAGCAAAGCAGGGCTGCAGGTGTCTCTCTGTCTCTCTCCCTCTCTATCACCCCCTTCCCTCTTAATTTCTGGCTGTCCTTATCAATAAATAAAAATTAAAATTAAAAAATGTTTTCTTGTACAAATTTATAATTTTAGCTTTCACAATTACATATATAGTTCATTTTGAATTAATTCTTAGATAGGATATGAGGCATGGGGTTGTTTTTGCACAGGGATACAGTGATAAAAATATATCAGCATCATTTACTGAAGACTATCTTCTCTCTGCTGAAATACTTATGTATCTATGTTGAAAATAAAGTTAAACAAGAATGTCTACATGTAATTCCAGATTGTTTTTTTCCAATGATTTGAGTGTATTATTATTTTATTTTATTTTATTTTATCTTATTTTATTACCAGAGTACTGCTTTGCTCTGGCCTATGGTAGTGCAGGGGATTGAACCTGGGAGCCTCAGGATTAAGAGTTTCTTTGCCTAACCATTATGCTATCTACCCCTGCCCAGTGTATTATCTTTTCACAGCACAGAAACTCTTGGTTTCTAAATATCTATAGTTACCTTTAATATTTATCTACTCTAGAATTTCTGTACTTTCATACTTTAGAATAAATTTGTTAATTTATATAAAACAAAACCCTACTAATGTTTTTTTTAATTGGAATTCAATTAGTCTTAATGTTTTTTTTTTTAATTATCTTCATTTACCTATTGGATAGTGACACCCAGGAATCAAGAGGAAAGGGGAGGCAGAGAGGAAAAGAAAGACACCTGCAGCACTGCTTTACCGCTCACAAAGCTTTCTCCCTGCAGGGACCAGGGGCTAGAACCTGGGTCCTTGTGCATTGTAACATGTGCACTCAACCAGGTATGTCACCAACTGGCCCCTTAATCTTTATAACAATTTGAGATTAGTGGACATTTTAATGACATTGGGGTCTTCCAATTCATGAATATATTTGTTTAAATGTTCCTTGATTTTCTTCATGCTTTTTTTAAATAGTTTTCAGCATATAAATCTCACAAAAGCTTTGTTACCTATACAAAAAAAAATAATAAACTTATTTTTAATATTAAGAATCTTTGGACAAGGGGAGGTTAAGTAGTAGATTACAGGCCTTGCATGCATGAAGCTCTGAGTTAAATTCATGGCATCATATAAAAACTAAAGGCAAAACATGTAAAACATCAAAAAGGCAGAACAATGTTTTGTCTCCTTACTAAAAATAAATTTCCCGAAGTCCTCCAAAAAGTATTTTTTAATATCTTTTTTTTTATATTACAGGATGAAATTGAGAAGGGAAGAAGAGAGAGAGAGAGAGATACCTGCAGCACTGCTTCACCATTTGTATATCTTCCCATCTGTAGATAGGGACCAGAAGCTTGAACCTGGGTCCTTGCACATTGTAATGTGTATGCTCAGCCAGGTGCACCACCACCCAACCCCCACAAGTATTTTAAGAGAGAAAATGGTAGGGACCAGGAGATAACAGTAGGAGATAACAGTAGTTGCCCAGTAGGGTGTGTTACCTTACCATATAAAGCCCTAGGCTTAAGATCAAGCAACACATGTGAACACCTTAACACCGGGGAAGCTCCATAGTGGAGCAGCGCTGTGGTGTCTCTTACTCTCCCTTAAAATATATGAATCAGAAATAAAAAGAGGAAAAGTCAGTCCAGTAGTGGTGCAATCCACACACATAAGACACCAGCATAGCAAAATAAATAAATAATTATATTGAGGAGAGGTCATAAAAATGAGATTCTTTCTCTTACTGAGTCTTAGTATAACTTTTAAATGTTACCTCTGGAAGACAGCTTCCTTCCTTTTGGTTTTGATGTCTCTTTATTTCTTCTTTTCCTAGTTTCTTTGGTTTGTCCTTGACCAGATGCAGAATCAGAGTCAGATGAGTCAAGTTTGACCTGACGGTGTCTCCTTGACTTCGATGCCTTAAGAGTTTGAAATCCAATTAACCGCATGAATGAATTAATTAACCGCACAAATGAATGACTGATAATTTGCAGAAAAATTATACACATATACAATCAAGATAAGGAAAGATTTACAGAAATGGTTGTCATAAAGCTCCATAATGCTGACCTGACTAATACTTGTCCTTTTACCTTTATACTACCATCATTTCCTGGCAGCTGGCAGCACTGTTCAAATTGGGTTAAAATGTAGTCATTTGCACATGAAGCTTAATTCAGTGCTATTTCAGTCAGAAATATTTTATTTGTGTGGTTGCTGGGAGAAATCACAGCTAAACTGTATGATTGTAAAAATGGAGGTGTAGGGAGTCGGGCTGTAAAGCAGCAGGTTAAGCGCAAGTGGCACAAAGCACAAGGACTGGCATAAGGATCCCGGTTCGAACCCCGGCTCCCCACCTGCAGGGGAGTCGCTTCACAAGCGGTGAAGCAGGTCTGCAGATGTCTATCTTTCCTCCTCTCTGTCTTCCCCTCCTCTCTCCATTTCTCTCTGTCCTATCCAACAACGACATCAACAATAACTACAACAATAAAACAACAAGGGCAACAAAAGGGAATAAATAAATTAAATAAATATTTAAAAAATAATAATAAAAAAAATGGAGGTGTAAAATCCCAACTAAAGATGACTAAGCTAGGGAGATGGCTCAGTGGGTAGAACACAAGAATTGCATGGGGCCCTGGATTTAACCCCTGGCAATGCTTGCATCAGAGCAGAACAATGTGGTGCTCTGGTCTCTGTATTTGTCTGTCACTCATAAAAATAAATAAACCCTTTTGAAAATCCTTTTTTTTTTTTTTTTTACTGCTTATTTACCTACTCTGTCTTCTACTATTAACTGTATGTTTTCCTATATACAACTATGTGTTTTGAGTGAAATTACTTTGTACCCAAATCTAGGTGTGGCCACGTGATTCAGATATGACCAAAAATGAGTTCTACATCCCCATGGACACTGGCATTTGTTCAGTATGTGACCTATATCACTCAATTTAAAAATTTTGAGGGAGTCGGGCGGTAGCGCAGCGGGTTAAGCAAACATGGCGCAAAGCGCAAGGACTGGTGGTATAAGGATCCGGGCTCGAGCCCCCGACTCCCCACCTTCAGGGGAGTCACTTCACAGGCAGTGAAGCAGGTCTGCAGGTGTCTCTCTCTCCCCCTCTCTGTCTTCCCCTCCTCTCTCCATTTCTCTCTGTCCTATCTAACAACGACATCAATAATAAAAACAATAATAACTACAACAACAATAAAAAAACAAGGGCAACAAAAGGGAAAAATAAAAAAATTTTTTTAAAAATTTTTGTTGTTCTATTAAGAAGAAAAAGCACCTCTTTTATTGAACTTAATGGCTCCCAATAGAAATGGAAAGCAATAGCTGATGTGGACATTACTTGAAGACAGTGAAAGTGATTTTAAGGTGAGACTCGAGGAACAATCCAAGGACTTTTCAGTTACATCATTCAGTGAATTTCCTTATTTGATTAAGCAATGTCCTTACTAACACAGGGGCTTTCAATTTAGTTATATATTCATACAGATAGTAATAATTGTTAAAGAGTTCCATGCATTTCCAGTGGAAGGAAAGGACACAAGACTCTGGTGTTGAGAAAGGTGTGGAATTATACCCCTGTTGTCTCATAGTTTTGTAAATTAATATTTAATTAACTAATAAAATTTCTAAGAGACTAGCTTTATATTATAGTTGCTGGCTTTTATTTTTATTTTTGATTTATACTTATTTATTTGGATAGAGACAGAGAAATTGAGAGGGAAGGGGAAAATGGAGATGGGCGTCAGAAGCACCTGCAGCCCTGCTTGACCATTTGTGAAGCTTCACCCCACAGGTGGGAACTGAGGGCTTGAACCTAAGTCCTTAAAAAAAAAAAAAAAAAAAAAAAAGCAGGGGCTGGGTGCTGGCGCACTTGGTTGAGCATACTTGTTACAATGCTCAAGGACCCAGGTTTGAGCCCCTTTCCCACCTGCAGGGGGAAAGCTTTTCAAGTGGTGAAGCAGGGCTGCTGGTGTCTCTGTGTCTCTCTCCCTCCATGACCCCCTTCCCACTTGATTTCTGGCTGTCTCTATCAAATAAAGATAATTTAAAAAATACTAAAAAAAAAAAAAAAAGTTACCATGCATGGGACAGAAATGTTTTAATAACTGTACTTAGCATTTGTACTTAGAGTGTGTGTATTACAACTCTACCTCCAGAAAAAAAAAAATCTAATGAATTATTCAGAAGAAAATAACATTTAGGGAGTCGGGAGGTAGTGCAGCGGGTTAAGTGCACATGGTGCAAAGCGCAGGGACCCACCTAAGGATACCGGTTCGAGGCCCCGTCTCCTCACCTGCAGGGGAGTTGCTTCACAAGTGGTGAAGAAGGTCTGCAGGTGTCTTTCTCTCTCCCTCTGTCTTCCCCTCCTCTCTCTATTTCTCTCTGTCCTATCCAACAGCAACAGCAATAACAACAACAGTAATAACTACAACAATAAAACAACAAGGGCAACAAAAGGGAATAAATAAATATTTAAAATTAAAAAAAAGAAAAATATTTAATAAAAAAAATTTTTTTAAATAATAATAATTTAAGGAATCTCCCTGGGCAGTGGAGATAACATAATGGTTATGCAAACAGACTCTCATGCCTGAGGCTCCAAAAGTTCCAGGTTCAATTTCCCGTACCACCATAAGCCATAACTGAGCAGTGCTCCGGTGTCTCTCTGGCTCTTTGCATCTCTCTCAAAAATAAAATAAATAAAATTAAAAAAAAAAAAAAACTTGGGAGTCGGGCAATAGCGCAGCGGGTTAAGCACACGTGGCACAAAGCGCAAGAACTAGAGTAAGGATCCCGGTTCGAGCCCCCAGCTCTCCACCTGCAGGGTAGTCGCTTCACAGGCAGCGAAGCAGGTCTGCAGGTGTCTATCTTTCTCTCCCCCTCTCTGTCTTCCCCTCATCTCTCCATTTCTCTCTGTCCTATCCAACAACGACGACATCAATAACAACAATAACTACAACAACAATAAAAAGACATCAAGTGCAACAAAAGGGAAAATAAATAAAAAATTTAAAAAAAAAAAAAAGAAGAAAAAAACATTTAGGTAGCCAAGGAGGTGGTTTAGTGGTATAGCACAGAACTTGCAGACACAAGATCCAAAGTTCAGTCTCCTGCATTGTATATGCCAAAGTGCTGTTCTGATATTTTCTTCCTTTCTTTCTTTCTTTCTCTCTTTCTAGCAAATAAACAATTTTTTAAAAAGTAATAAAAAGCATTTAGTCAATTTCCAAATTACAATATTATAGCAATAACTTACCTGAACAACAACCGAAAAGGCCTTTGATTTTATCTTGGCTAATGATTCTGCCCTTTCACATCTCTAGAAGCAAAATAATAAACAGGAAGAGAAGAAAAAGTTAAAACATAAACATTAAGTGAAATTATGAATACCTGAGGATTTATGACCAGAAATAAGATTTGAAAAGAAGGCAGGGAGATCCCACAATGACCTTGGTTCCACAGTCCCAGAGGGTTAAAGAATAGGAAAGCTATCAAGGGACAGGATGGGATATGGAATTCTGGTGGTGGGAATTGTGTGGAGTTGTGCCCCTCTTATCCTATGGTTTTGTCAGTGTTTCCTTTTTATAACTAAAATAAAATAAAATTACATTCTTCAAACACATATTGTGTACAGACACATACCCCACACTCTTTGTTTTATAACTGTACTTTTTCTTAAAGCAGCTTATCATAGCAGGTTATAACTGCTTTGATACAAAAGAAAACTGGAAAACAATGTTCCAAATAATACCTTTTATGACTTGCCTTACCCATACATATCCCAAATAAAGATTTTTTAAAGAATTTTTCTAACTTTATTTATTGGATAGGGATAGTCAGAAATTGAGAGGGAAAGGGGAAGTAGAGGGAGACAGAGAGACACCTGCAACACTGCCTCACCACTCACAAAGCTTTCCCCTTGCAGGTGGGGACCAGGGGTTCGAACCCAGGTCCTTGCATACTGTAACATGCATACTCAACTAGGTGCACCACCACCTGGCCACTCGCAAATAAAGTTTTCTTTTTATTTTTTTTAATTTTTTAAAAATTTTTTTTAAATATTTATTTTATTTATTTATTCCCTTTTGTTGCCCTTGTTGTTTTTATTGTTGTAGTTATTATTGTTGTTGTCATTGTTGGATAGGAAAGAGAGAAATGGAGAGAGGAGGGGAAGACAGAGAGGAGGAGAGAAAGATAGACACCTGCAGACCTGCTTCACCGCCTGTGAAGCGACTCCCCTGCAGGTGGGGAGCCGGGGTTCGAACCGGGATCCTTATGCCGGTCCTTGTGCTTTGCGCCACCTGCGCTTAACCCGCTGCGCTACAGCCCGACTCCCAAAGTTTTCTTTTAAATCAAATACAATAAATAGATTCACCTGCTTATTTTAAGTAAGTAAAAAAAGAAACTAACTGGACCATTCCTATTTTGTCTATTTTTTTAATAGAAATGTATATTAATACCATTCCCACCATCAAAGATCTGTGTCCCTACCCCTTACCCCGCCACAGTGAAGCTGAAAATCTATCCTCACCCTCTACCTAGAGACGTTTGCTTTGGTGCAATACTCCAAACTCTTTTTTTTTTTTGTCTATTTTATACAGAAAGGCTACACAATGTTACACTTCATACACATAACAACTAGAGTGATTATGATTTAGTGTTCTACACTATTACTGACCTGTTAAAAATTAGAAATTTCTGTAGCAGTGTTCACTATAACAACCCCAGAGACAAAAAAAAAAAAAAAATTTACTGCAGGGGAAAAAAAAATTAAAGAGTTACTTCAAAGCAGTGTAACATTACAGATATTTTTTTTTAAAAAGAGGGGCTAAGTGGGGGGGGGCGGTGCACCTGGTTAAGCAAACACATTACAGTGTGCAAGGATCAAGGTTCAAGCCCCTGGTCCCCACCTATAGGGGGAAAGTTTCATGAGTGGTGAAGCAGGGCTGCAGGTGTCTCTGTCTCCTCCCCTCTCTATCTCCCCCTTTAATCTCAATTTCTCTCTGTCTCTATCTAAAAAAAAGAAGTAACAAGCAAGGCTACAATGATTAATTCCTGTACATTCTTTACATATGTAAATCCAAAATCCATTTGTCACTTCTTGACCAAAATGGACCAGAATAAAAAGTTCCCTTCAATTATTTCCATAATTAACTAAGCTCGGTTAGTGTGTCAGCCACTCTGAGATAACAGTCAACCACCAGAGCCCTCTCAGCAATTCTACAAGCCAATCAGTACATGTTCAGATAATACAACTCCACCTTCTTATAGCAGGTAACTGTCCCCACATTTACTGACTACTTTCATTCACAATTTAAAATAAAGTAAAAGCCTGGGTGATCAGGCCATTCTCTCTCTATTCATCTACCTATGTCCACAGATGGCTCCTTGTCTTACCCGGTAGATGGACAACACTAGAGGAAAAAGAAGTAAATAAAAGCTTGAATGCCACAAGGACTAGTCAGAACTGAGAAAAGACAGATTACAAAAGCCTTTTTTCTGGAATGAAGAGACAGCATAATAGTTACACAAAAGATTTTCATGCCTGAGATTCTGAGATCCCAGGTTCAATCCCCAGCACCACCATAAGCCAGAGCTGAACAGTGCTCTGGCCTGCCTCTCTTTCTCTCTCTCCTTCTGTGTGTGTCCCAATCTTCCTCTATTTTTCTCTTTTGTATTAAAAATGAATACATATATATTTTAAAAGTTTTTTCTTTTTCTGTTCCTGTTAGGACTAAGAGTATTTTCTACTATCATCTTCCTTTTCCCTCCTAAAAACTACTAACAATCTCATTCCCAATATACATGTAATGCTTAAAAAAAAAAGACTTGATTTAATGAAAGACAAATGGAGAGAGAAACATACAGAGAAAGACCAAAGCACTGCTCAGCTCTAGCTAATGTGGTAGAATCTGGGGCTTGGAGTCTCAGGTATGAAAGTCTTTTGTGTAACCATTATGCTTTCTCATCAGCTCTACAATGTTGTCTTCTTACAGAGGATGCCTGTAAAGAATAGACTAGCTCTTCAAAGAACTTATGCTCTAGAATTTTTTGAAATATTCATTTACCCATTTAATTTTATTGTTAAACAGAGCACTGCTGAGTTCTGGCTTATTGTGATGTCAGGGATTGAGTGTTGGGACATCTAGTGCCTCAGACATGAAAGTTTGTTGCATAAAACATTGTGCTATTTTCCACAGCAAGAGATATCTATCACAAAATTGTCCAAGAATCATAATGCTAAAAATATAGACTTGTAGCCACACATAAAATGAAAAGAAACTAACCTAATTACTTCCTAATAGGAAATTACAATTTCCTCACCTCTGTTTCTTGTGATTTTCCTTCTTTTTTCTCTTCTCCATCTTTATCTTTTGAGTTAAAGGATGGGTTCTGAAAGTTAAAGAAAAAAGAAAAAAGAAAAAGAAAAAATTACATATATACATATATAATTTAATCTAAGTAAAAATTAATTATCACTCAGTTTCAGAAAAATAAAAATTATTTACATTTTTAATCACATAAAAACTAATCATTTTAAATTATGGGAACATGGTTCACCACCTGACACTAGATCACAGTTTCAAAATAGTTCTAAAATTTATCAATAAAATTCCTAGTGCTATAAACCATTAATCCCCCAATAAAGAAGTTAAAAATAAGAAATTCCTAGTGTTCCTAACTAGTTAAATATAGCACATACTTTATGTGGTACTAAGAAAATTAATTTATTCTCATTTCCTTCATAATTTTTTTTTTTTTTTTTACCCAGAGAACTGATCAGCTCTGGCTTATGGAGATGTGAGGGATCGAACCTGGGACCTTGAAGCCTCAGACATAAGAGTCTCTTTGCATAGATCAAGCCATCTACCCCCACCTCCTTCAGATTTTTATAATTAAAATTTTATAATTATATTTTAAATCATAACTAAAATGTTAATAATTAAGAGTACTATAAAACATTTTTACATTAAATGTCTAGATTATTTGTATAGCACTTGTTGTGGCACTTAAGGTATTCTAGCATTATTAAATGTGTTCTCTCCTTAAAATAAACATAGGCTGAGGAAGAAGATTATTTTCTTCTTCCCAAGACCATCATTTTAACACTTTCCTTGTTTATGTTTTCTAAAACTAAGCTTAAGTCACCTCTCTTTATATAATGGAAAGCAAAATTTGGCAACAAATCTGTAAAGTAACATATAATAACAACTACCTGGCATCTGTGGAAAGTTGAACATGTAGGGGGCCAGGTGGTGGCACACCTAGTTAAGCACATACATTATAGTGCACCAGGACCTGGGTTCAAGCCCCTGGTCCTCACCTGCAGGGGGAAAGCTTCACGAGTGGTGAAGGAGGGCTACAGGTATCTCTGTCTCTATCCCTCTCCTCCTCCCCCTGAATTTCTGTCTCTATCCAATAATAAATAAATAAGATTTTTTTTAAAAAGTCGAACATGTGGGGCTGGGTAGTGGTGCACTTGGTTGAACACACATGTTACAATGTGCAAGGACCCAGATTCGAGCCCCGAGTCCTTACCTGCAGGGGGAAAGCTTCACAAGAGGTGAAGCAGTGCTGCAGGTGTCTCTCTGTCTCTATCCCTCCCTTCCCTCTCGATTTCTGACTCTCTCTATCCAATGAATAAATAAATAAATAAAATAAAAAAGAATTATATAAAAAGTAAAAAATTGACTATTTTTCACTTTATTCTCTAGAAGTATTTACTAAAATAAGATGGAGAAATGGTTATGTAAATTTAGTAAAACTGATCTTATGGTTTCCAGAATAAAAAAGTTTCTCCAGACAAATGGCTAATATGGAATAATAGGCCATTATTTACAACAGAAAACTAAATTGAGTACTTGCATCGATAAGATTTAGATAAGCCACGACAGGTAGTATATAGTAGCTATAAGTACAGTCAATTCTTATTGTAAAATACCATTTCATAGCTCATAAGCAGCAGTGCCAGAATTACAAAAGCCCTCTAGATCTTAGCTTCATAGAAATGTAGCCACTAAACTATACTGCACCTCAACATAACCATCTACCTCTAGCCAGTCACGTATACAGCAAATGCAAAGGTGAACTATCACTTACATACCTTCCTGTCTTTGTGCCACTCTTGATGTTCCAAAACTGTGTTTTTGATGGTGTCAAAAAAGTCATCCTTTATCAAGTTGAGGGCTTTGTCTGGATTGGATTTATCAGCTGAAATTTTATTTTTCATATTCTGATAATGATCATGAACATTTAACATTTCCTAAAAGTGAAAAAAGTGAGTCCTTTATTTCAAGCTTTGAAGAGAGACTCAAAGGCATAGCTAATACAAAATACAATTATCTTCTTTTTTTTTTTAATGACACTCAATTCTTTTTTTTTTTTTAAATGTTTATTTTATTTATTTATTCCCTTTTGTTGCCCTTGTTGTTTTATTGTTGTAGTTATTGTTGTTGTCGTTGTTGGATAGGACAGAGAGAAATGGAGAGAGGAGGGGAAGACAGAGAGGAGGAGAGAAAGATAGACACCTGCAGACTTGCTTCACCACCTGTGAAGCGACTCCCCTGCAGGTGGGGAGCCAGGGCTCGAACCAGGATCCTTATGCCGGTCCTTGTGCTTTGCGCCACCTGCGCTTAACCCGCTGCGCTACAGCCCGACTCACTACAATTATCTTCTAAAACGACCGTGTTGATGAGGATAACAGGGTAGAGCACACTGAAAATAGTGTCATGAAATCAATATAGTGCAACTTTATGAAGAATAAGGGTGCTTCCCAGAGGTGTGAAGTCATTGAATTTAATTCAACAAACATATACTGGGTGGGGAAATGCTAAGAAAAGACTATTTAACAAAATTGTATTCTGGGATATTTCAAAAACCAGCTATAGTATACCATCATTAAATATCACTACTAATAATTAATGTCACATTATTTTATATTGTCACCTTAAGGATATTTACATAGTTCTTTATGTTCTGCTGAAAATTCCTATATAATGACTTTCACCCGGTTTTCTGAAATGAGATAACTTGCACAAATCCCAAAACCTGTGTGCTAATCCCCATTAACCTCATCATTGGTAAGGTTAAGATCAAGTGGAATTGAAAGTAATATCATTCAACAATAGTTGAAATCAGGACTTTCTTTTTTCTGAATCCATCGATGACAACATTTTTTTTTCAAGTATATAAAGCCTATTTACCTCAACAACATCAGAAGTGATAAGTTTCATTACACGATCAGTTGGGTCCTTAAATTCTTCTGTTACTTCAGTTCGTTGAATCTTCTTCTTCATTCTGTATGACAGCTATATAATAATGAAAGTCTTTTAAAACTGATACCTTTGAAAGTTTAGTTATATACTAAATTATAAGCAAGCAGCTATGTATCTTTCAATAAACATGAATGAACCAAAAAGTTCTATGCATACATTTTCTAGGTATATATTTATTAAATAATCAATTTTTCATTGACTGAAATAACTTTCAGATGCCTCAGCCAGGGAAATAACATAGCAATTAATGTAACACATTTTTACGCCTGAGGCTCAGAGGTTAAAAGCTCAATTCTAGGCACCACAATAAGCCAGAGACTTATTTTTAACCAGATTATCTCAGGTAAAAAATAAAAACAAACAAAAAAGCCGCAGTTTTCATACTACATGCTTAAGTATCCAAATGAGATGCAGAAAATTACATGGTTTTTGAGCTAGTGGCAGATTCAAAACTAGAACCTAATAATATTCTTTCATTCCAGTGTTTCAGCTGAAACAAGACTAAAGAAATACCATATCAGTTGAAGTTTCAACTTTTTGCCAACATTAAAAATTAAACTAAAATTCTTTAGTGCTCTCTTAGTAAACTCTTTAATGTTTCATTCATCACAAATGGTGATGCTGAATTTTCTTATAAATTGCTTAAAAAATGGAATCCAAAAGTACATTATAGTTAAAAGTGGGGTTGATTTTTTTTAAGTAATCAAGAAGCCTATTTTCCTATATTAAAAGGACTGTCTACAAAAATCTATACAGTATTATTTCTACTTTCCGGATACTGCATAGCTTAATGAAAAGTGACATACAACTTCTCATTTTGAAAATAAATTTTAGGTAACATACCAATTTGGGCATTGCTGTGTAGTGAAATGCTTTGTCTAATCTTAACTTCCTAAAAATATAAGCTGCATCAAAGTGCTGAGCATTTATCAAATCTTGCTGAAATTTTAAGACTTCATCCCAATCCTTTAGCGCTACTCTGATCTGCAAACAAGAAAAGGAAAAAAGTTACTAAATGTAAATTTTCTTCACAAATACTTTAAGACAATGACTTCTTTATTCAAAGCAGATTGTTTTGTAAAAATATTGTACCCGTTCCACATTTCTGCTGTGAAAAGTAACAGCAATACCTTTTGTTTTGGTTGACACAGTTGGTTGTTATATAGTCCATATAGCAGATACAAAGCACCAACTCTGATCTGGAAGGTGTACGGAGGTAAAAAATACCGCCAAGCCAAAGCTAATGCTTCTTTTGTAAATGTGTTCTTTTCTAAATTTCTCATTTTACCACTAGAAAACAAAAAGAAAAAATATTATGACTTTAAGTAATAAACAAAAACTTGAAAGGAAGAAAAGGGAAAAAGTTGCTAGGAGCAGTGGAATCACACAGGTGGCAAATATATATATTTGCTTAACCAGCAGTTCCTAGAAACTGGATGGGAAGGGGGGTGAGCAGATTGAATAGAACCAATGGTATGATAAAGGAGGAACTGAATTTTTAGTGGTGAAATTAATGTAGATCAAATATAGAGAGATTTTTAGTGACGTTTATCTGAAACATATATAATATTAACATGTAATGTTACCTGAGGAGGGAGAGGGAGAAAGATGGACTACAGCAGTCAAAAGAACAGCTTATTAGCTAGGATCTACGCTTAGCTCTTTCAGTAACCACAGCAACACATAAATCAATCTGGGATGCCAGCAGTAGTGCACCTGGTTAAGCACACATAGTATGAAGTCCAAGGACCTAGGCAATGATCCTGGTTCGAGCCTCTGGCTTCCCCCCTGCAGGAGGGTCACCTCACAAGTGGTGAAGCAGGTCTGCAGGTGTCTGTCTTCCTCTCTACCTCCCTCTCCCACCCTCAATTTCTCTCTGTCCTATCCAATTAAAAAAAAAAAAAAAAAAGGCCTCCAGGAGCAGTACAGAGTGCTGGCACCGAGCCAAAGCAATAACCCTGGAGGCAATAAATAAATCTGTACAGAAACAGATCCAAAACCCAAACAAACAAGTTTTCACAGCATAGGACAATAGCACAACATCCAAGCTATAGGCGACAAAGGGATACTCTCTTCAAGAAACCTAACCATGTGATAAGATGCAATCAAGAAATATCTCTAAGGTGGTGGACCGGCGGTAGCGCAGCAGGTTACGCGCACATGGCGCAAAGCGCAAGTACTGGTGTATGGATCCCGGTTCAAGCCCCTGGATCCCCACCTGCAGGGAGTCGCTTCATAAGCGTTGAAGCAGATCTGCAGCTGTCTGTCTTTCTCTCCCCCCACCTCCCCTCCTCCCTCGATTTCTCTCTGTCCTATCCAACAATAACAACAAGGGCAATAAAATGGGGGGAAGTGGCCTCCAGGAGCAGTGGATTTGTAGTGCAGGCAGAGCCCCAGCAATAACCCTGGAGGCAATAAATACATTTTTTTTTAAATTACCTCTAAAGTAAACTAACTTTACTCTGGGCAGTGGGGAGGGGAGCCATGCCCTATTGTATCAAACCACAATCTCATCATGATCTTATAGTTATGAATGGGAGGCAAGTACTACAGGCTATATATGAATCAGAAAGGAGTTGTTGGCAAGAACTACAGGCTATATATGAATCAGGCAGGAATTGTTAAGTGCCATCAAGATATCCTCTCCGACCTTGATGAGAAAAGGACTGGGGAGGGTCATGCTAGAATACAACTGCCATAGTAACAGACCAGGGACAAATTCCTGGAATGTTACACTCAACACTAGAAAGTATTTAATCATCAGAGGATATATATGTATCAAGTGTACTTTCTGGCAAACAAATAGACCAGATCCTCACAAATCCACACTAGACTAGAATTCACAAATGCCCTTTTAGCCAGCGAACATACTGCTGACTTCCCAAAGCCCAGGCAGCTAATAAGGGGGCATTACTACATGCTGCATTCTCTTACAGGCTCTAGAGTATGGGAACACAGCAAGAAGTAAGGCCCCCTTACTAGCTCACCTTCCAAGGGTGCCAGGAAGAAGGATATATACCTGCAGCACTGCTGTACCACTCAGGAAATTCCCCAGCTGCAAGTAGGGGCCCAGATTTTTTTATTTATTTTTTTTTAATTTTATTTATTTATTCCCTTTTGTTGCCCTTGTTGTTTTATTGTTGTAGTTATTATTGTTGTTGTCATTGTTGGATAGGAAAGAGAGAAATGGAGAGAGGAGGGAAAGACAGAGAGGAGGAGAGAAAGATAGACACCTGCAGACCTGCTTCACCGCCTGTGAAGGGACTCCCCTGCAGGTGGGGAGCCGGGGTTCAAACCGGGATCCTTATGCCGGTCCTAGTGCTTTGCGCCACCAACGCTTAACCCACTGTGCTACAGCCCGACTCCCTAGGGGCCCAGATTTTAAAACACGAGTCCTCACATATGGTAACATGTTAGTTCTAGCAGACACACCACCACAAGGTCCTAATGTTTATTTGTATCTATTTATTTATTTATGAGGAAAAGTTTATCCTCTGTGGCACCTCCTGGGCTGTAACTGCATCAAGGGACTTCTATGAAAGAACAGTATCAAATAATCCCACATGTAATCTATAAAGGAATGAAGCAACGGGACAAAGTCAAATAAAAGCAAACCATTACACTCTCCAACTACAGAGATGATAATACCAAAAGGGAAAAGGGCCCAGCAGACTTTGGTAACGAGGTGGTGGCAGGTATGGTGTGATAACATTTTGAAGAGGTGTGAAATTGTACTTCTAAAAAGTTTTATAAATCAATGTTATAAGAAAGAAAGAAACAGAGAATGAAAGAAAGAAAGAAAGAAAGAAAGAAAGAAAGAAAGAAAGAAAGAGAGAAAGAAAGAAAGAGAAAGAGAGAAAAGGGGGAGGGCAGTAGCACAGTGGGTTAAACAATGCACATAGTGAGAAGCTCAAGGACCCATGTTAAGGATCCTGACTGAGCCCCCGGCTCGCCACCTGCAGAGGGATCACTTCACAAGTGGTGAAGCAGGTCTGCAGGTGTCTGTCTTTCTCTCCCCCTCTCTGTCTTCCCCTCCTCTCTCCATTTCTCTCAGTCCTATCCAACAACAGACAATAATAACCACAACAAGGGCAGCAAAACGGGGGTGAAAAATAGCCTCCAGGAGCAGTGGATTCATGGTACAGGCACTGAGCCCCAGCAATAACCCTGGAGGCAAAAAAAAAAGGGGGGGGGGAGAGAAGAAAGAACCTAGATGTGCATTCCACACCTGTCTGATCCTTTCACTATTCAAGTTCAACGACCTAATTTTCTGCTGTGCTTCTTTTTTATTTTTTTATATTTATTTATTTTCCCTTTTTGTTGCCTTTCTGTTTTCATTGTTGTAGTTATTATTGTTGTTGTTGTTGATATCGTCGTTGTTAGGACAGAGAGAGAAATGGAGAGAGGAGGGGGAAGGCAGAGAGGGGGAGAGAAAGATAGACACCTGCAGACCTGCTTCACCGCCTGTGAAGCGACGCCCCTACAGGTGGGGAGCCAGGGGCTCGAACCAGGATCCTTACACCGGTCCTTGTGCTTTGCGCCACATGTGCTTAACCCGTTGCGCTACCGCCTGAGTCCCCTGTGCTTCTTAAAGTACAGACATTGGCTAGGCAAATATGGTGCATCTTGCCAAGGCATCAGTTTACTGAATTGAGAAGCAAAAGGAGAAAATCTGTAGTTACCAGTTAACAATTTTAAATATTTTATACATTAAAATTATCAGTTATATTACAGAATCAAATACTATCTAAACAAGTATATTGATATATAGTGGAGTTTTCCCCAAATACTCCTGGAGATTTATACTAAATTGCATTTTTTTCACCTAGGTGAAAAAGTTAAAGAGCTACAATGAGGGGGATCAAGCGGTAGCGCAGCGGGTTAAGTGCACATGGAAGCACAAGGACCGCTGTAAAGATCCCGGTTGGAGCCCCAGGCTCCCCACCTGCAGGAGTCGCTTCACAAGTGGTGAAGTAGGTCTGCAGGTGTCTTTCTCTCCCCCTCTCTGCCTTCCCCTCCTCTCTCCATTTCTCTCTCTGTCCTAACAACGACAGCAATGGCAACAACAATAACAATGGTAAACAAACAAGGGCAACAAAACAGAAAAAAAATGGCCTCCAGGATCAGTGGATTTGTGGTGCTGGCAACAAGCCCCAGCAATAACCCTGGAGGCAAAGAAATAAAAAGAGCTACAATGAAACCCTCTCAGCAAAACCCACTCCTTCATTTTCTGGGATCCTCTCAATTATATAGAGAAAAGCTCATTAAAGTAAAGAAGCAATGTAGGAAACCAAACTCCATTATGTTCCCAAAGCCCTGGCTTTTCAACTAATGAATACATAAAAAGAATATAAACGGGGGTCGGGCGGTAGCACAGTGGGTGAAGTGCACGTGGCGCAAAGCACAAGGACGGGAGTAAGGATCCTGGTTAGAGCCCTAACTCCCCACCTGCAGTGGGGTCACTTCACAAACGGTGAAGCAGGTCTACAGGTGTCTTATCTTTCTCTCACCCTCTCTGTCTTCCCCTTTTCTCCCCATTTCTGTCTGTCCTATCCAACAACAATGACATCAATAACAATAATAATAACCACAACTATAAAAAACAAGGGCAACAAAAAGGAAAAAAAATAATAATAACCTCTAGGAGCAGTGGATTCCTGGTACAGGTACCAAGCCCCAGTAATAACCCTGGAGGCAAAAAAAAAAAAAAAATACAAACTACTTACTATAGTGTTAGTAGCCAAAGCAGTTCCTAAAAAAAAAAAAAAAAATCTACCACTTATCTGTGGTCACTAATTTCTTCACTAGCTAAACAGTGAAAATTACCTCTGAATTTCCCTGAACTGAAACTTTTTTCCAAGACGAGTACAGTTCTGGATTTTTGCTCAGTACTGGCTTATGGTGATACTGGGAATCTAGGACCTCTGAGCCTTAGGCAAAACATTTTTGCATGACCATTTTGCTGTTTCCCCAGCCCTAAACATGGATTTTTGAAGACAGGTAGTGATATAGGTTTCAATATCTGCTCTACCACTTACTAGCCATATAATCTTAGAGATTTACTAGCCTCAATTTTCTTATTAAAATGGATAATAAGGGGTCTGGGCAGTGGTGCACCTGGTTAAGCACACACATTATCATGCAAGGACCCAAGTTCAAGCCCCTGCTCCATACCTTCAGGAAAAAGCTTCAGCAGCATTGAAGCAAGAGCTGCAGGTGTTTCTCTCTCTCTCTCCCTATTTACTCCATCCCTCTCAATTTCTCTCTGTTCTATCAAAGGGGGGGGGGGAGGCCACCAGGAGAAGTGAATTCCTTGTGCACTGAGCCCCCGAGACAACCCTAGTGGCAAAATAAATAAATAAATCTGCTTTTCAAAGTTGATACATGGACTGAACACATTGTTATAAATGCAACATTTAGTAACCATTGAAAAATTAGTTCTTCAGCTAGTCGCCAGACACCAGGACCCAGGTTCAATTCTTAGAGGTTTCAACCAGCTGTGAAGCAGTACTGCAGGTGTTTCCCTTTTATCTCTCCCTAACTGTCCCTAGCTCCCATTTTCCTCTTAATTTCCCTGACTTTATCCAAAATAAATAAATATTTTTTAAAAGGTTCCTTGGGGGCAGGTGACAGCTCACTGATACCATGCACAATGCCCCTGTTCCAGCCCACAGCCATCACATATGAGCACTGGGGGGTGGACTAGTCAATAAAGCAGTGCTAGGATAGCTTCTCTCACTCACTATCTCTCTGTGCTTTCTTACCTTCTAGTAAAAAAAAAAAAAAAAGGAAAAGAATGAAAGAAGGAAAGGCATTTCTCCTTTCATTAACTATTACAAGTAACTTTCCATTTCCTGCATGTATATAAACTACACATCATTTCTTTTACATCAGAAAAAAAAAAAGGAGGTCTTTTACATTTTAACCAGCAATAAGATTTTAATACTAAGCACTTATTCACTCAGTAAAGTATATCCTATTCAATGTATAATATGCTAATGGAATATCTGGTTCATGCAGTAACTGTCATCACAAAGCTCTGTCTAGTGGATAAGTTTTCAAGTGATAATAATAATGGACATTTATTGAGCACTGGGTGCATTTAACACATATTAACTCATCTACTTCTCAGAATCACAATATGTGTTGTTATTACTGTCCCTATTTGACAGATAAGGAAGCTCAGGCAAGTAACTTATCCTAAGACTAGGTGAAGGGTCTGCTTCAAATTCAGGTAATTGGGCTTCACAATGTGTTCCTAACCTTTATACATATCCCTTTCTGAATTATGCATTTACAATAAAATACATTGAGAGATTTAGAGGGAAGAAACACAGAGGAAGAGCAGAAGGCAGAAGGCAAAACTGCTTTACATAATGACTAAAGGCAAAGGAAGCCTTTGCTGAAATTTATGAGCTTAAACCTGAGTAAAGAATACAATGTTCATGCAAAGGAAGTTGAAGGAAAAAATTCAGGCTGAGGCAACAGCTGTGAGTGGCAGCAGGATGATGCTGGGGCAAGAAATGGAGCTCATGATGGGGACCGGTAGATGACGCTGCAGAGACTAAAGAAGCCAATAGCCAGTCTTGCCAGCCATGTTAGAGTCAAAGCTGATCTGCGCTCGAGTGAGTGAGTGAGTGAGTGAGTGAGTGAGTGAGTGAGTGAGTGAGTGAGTGAGTGAGTGAGTGAATAGCCATCTGCAGCATTGCTTTACCACTCCTGAAGCTTCCTCACTTCAGATGGGGACCCAGACTTTGAACCGGGATCCTTACACTTGGTAACATGTGCACTCAACCGGGTGCGTCATCTCCCAGCCCCTATGTTAGAGAATTTTAACTTTATACCAAAGACCCTTTAAATCACTTAAGGGCGTGAAGCAGATTAGGGATATCACAATAACATCTTAGAAAATTAACTTGAGGGAGTCGGGCTGTAGCGCAGTGGGCAGGTGGCGCAAAGCACAAGGACCAGCAGAAGGATCCGGGTTCCAGCCGCCGCCGCCCCCCCCCCCCCCCCCCCCCCCCCCCCCGGCACCTACAGGTGAAGCAGGTCTTAAGATGTCTTTCTTTCCCCCTCTGTCTACCCCCCTCCTCTCTACATTTCTCTCTGTCCTATCCAGCAACAACGACAATAACTACAACAATAAAACAACAAGGGCAACAAAAGGGAATAAATAAATAAATTAATTAATTTAAAAAAAAGAAAAAGAAAATTAACTTGAGGGAGTCGGGCAGTAGCACAGCGGGTTAAGCGCAGGTGGCGCAAAGCACAAGGACCCACTTAAGGATCCCCACCTGCAAGGGGAGTCACTACATAGGCGGTGAAACAGGTCTGCTGGTGTATTTCTCTCCCCCTGTATCTTCCCCTCCTCCCTCCATTTCTCTCTATCCTATCCAACAACAACGACATCAATAACTACAACAATAAAACAAGGACAACAAAAGGGAATAAATATAAAGAAAAGAGTTTTTAAAAAGAAAAAAAAATTAACTCGAGGGGGCCGGGCGGGAGGGCAGCGGGATAAGCGCACATGGCGCAAGCCAGCCGCAAGGACCAGCATAAGGATCCGGGTTCGAACCTCGCCTCCCCACCACCAGGGGATTCTTCACAAGTGGTGAAACAGGTCTGCAGGTGTCTATCTTTCTCTCTGTCTTTCCCCCTCTCTCCACTTCTCTCTGTCCTATCCAACAATGACAGCAATAACAACAACGATAAACAACAGGGGCAACAAAAGGGGGAAAAAAGCCTCCAGGAGGAGTGGATTCGTAGGCACCACGAATTATTTGCCCCAGCAATAACCCTGGAGGCAAAAATTAATAAATAAAGCTAGGGGGGAAAAAGTTAACTTGATTGTTGTACTAAAAACAAAACATGGGAGTTGGGCTGTAGCACAGCGGGTTAAGCGCAGGTGGTGCAAAGCACAAGGACCTGTATAAGGATCCCGGTTGGAACCCCGGCTCCCCACCTGCAGGGGAGTCGCTTCACAGGCGGTGAAGCAGGTCTGCAGGTGTCTATCTTTCTCTCCTCCTCTCTGTCTTCCCTTCCTCTCTCCATTTCTCTCTGTCCTATCCAACAATGACAACAACAATAATAACTACAACAATAAAACAACAAGGGCAACAAAAGGGAATGAAAAAAAAAAAAAACATAGGTGGGTGGGTAGACAGCATAATGGTTATGCAAAGAGGCTCCAAAGCCCCAGATCAATTCGCTGCACCATCATAAACCAGAGCTCAACCCTGGTTAAAAAAGAGAAATAACATAGATCCAGTGCTCTAGGAAGATGGAGAGGGGGTGCAGTGGAAAAAGTCTTGGACTGTCAAGCATGGGGTCCCGAGTTCAATCCCTGACATCGTATGTACCAGAGTGATGCCCTGAGGTTTTTTTCCCCTCTTCTCACCTGCATCAATTAATATTTTAATGGGTTCAATGGTGCAGGGTTTTGACTTTGTGCAATTGTATTATAGATGCAGCTTTAGGAGAACAAGGCATGATGGTGACCGAGGTCAGCGTGGGGTCAGTGGAGATGGAAAGGCAGGCAAGCACGCAGGGGCACATTTGGGAGGACGCCGCAAAAGGATGCAACCGAGGACGATGGCTGGACCCTGTGAAAGCGCCCAGCCTGCACCCAGTGGAGGCCCAGCAGGACAAAAGGCAGAGGTCAGAGACCGCCGCTTCCCTTCCCTCCGCCTCTCCGGGACACGGCGACCTGAAGGAGGAGACAAAGAAAGGAAGTAACTTTCGAAAGCCTCTCTGAACTGGGAGCAAGGTGGGTCGCGGAAAAGAAACACTCACCAGAAAATGCTCCCGAATTTCATGCTCCTCCACAACTCCGTGAAGTCCTCGAAGCGAACGCTATCAGTTTCCTGGAAGCG